>NW_025335941.1:3975918-4155449 GCF_004798865.1 Varanus komodoensis | reverse complement strand
ATGTTCCCTTTCTCTGTTATCCCATTCCTTAATACAGTTTCCTAAATCTCACCAAGCTGTATATAATGTTCAAGTAAAAGTTACAGTTTACTGAAAATGCATCAGAACATGACACATAATACTTTGTTGGGGGAAACCAAATCTTTTCATATTTCTTACCTTATACCACAGGATTTCAGGCTCTCTATATGGTATTAAAAAATCCTGTATGTCAGGGCATGAGATTTCCTTGCTTTTGCTAAGTTCAGCTTTTTCAAAATATTTCATCTTTGAATTGTAGCAGAGGCCAGTGTCATTTTCACCCACTGTCAGCGAAATTGATACTTTCATACAGTAAGTAGAGTTTCTGCAATACAACAAATATAAATAATAGTCTCGTGAAATATTGAACAAACATCCCTCTCCCAATGTAATAATGTTGCTGGAATTGTTATAAGAATATTCTTAAAACAAGGAAGTAGATCTATATCTTCATTAGGATTTAGCAGCAGCTCTTGTTCAGTCACTAAAAACTGTTATTTTTAATCTTACATTATAAACTAGTAGGACTTCTTTCATATATTTTGAATAGGAGAACAGCTTCCTGCAGAGTCAAAGTCAGTGCTAAAGGGCTGCATGCATTAAACAGCAAACCCCATAACTGTCCTGCTGTCAAACACTATTCTAGTGTCTTCCTGGACTGAATAGCTTTGTTCAGAAAAAAGCAACCCATCTCCAAAAAGGTACCTGAAGCATCATACCATGAAGTTGAATGCTAAAATCATCAGATTTTAACGGGGGTTTTTTTTTTAGAAGTGTAACAATAAATGAAAACAATTTTTCTATAGCATTTAACTCAAAGCAGTCAAGAGCTTTTGGGTACTTTGAGTGCAAATTAGCTGAAATAATTTGTTTATTCCATTTCTGTACTGTCCAAAAGCCGAAGCTCCCTGGGCAGTTTGCAAATCAACACCACCTTGCTGTTTGCTGTACAGTAGGACCTCATGTATATTTATTCTGAAGAAAGTTTCACAAAGTTCAGCTGGGCTTCCTCCCAAGTCAGAATGCACAGGATTTCAGCCTGGGGCGCCATAGCTGGCAAAATCAAACTGTTATTATAAGCACTCTGTCATGAGCTTTTATTCTCTGAATGTTCACAACAAAAGCAACAAAATACTAGGAAAGTTAATCTTGCTTCTTACCATTCTCTTGTGCTGTAGCTTTAAAGACAGAAAACGCACTCTGGTTTTTGGGAATTGTTTCAATTTTGGTTTCTGTGTGAGTGGATCAACAGCATGTTAAGGTTGATCACCCACTACAAGTGCAATGTGACAGCAGAAGATTTCCCCCCTGCTTTTCTGTAAACACCTTTTGATAGTCTGACTATTAAACTATCTCTAGTAGTGAATGCATATAAAATATTTTTACTTGCTCTCTCAAATACCATAACATGATATAGTTTGGGATTTATATCTACTCAGTATACACCCATTTATAATGGGAATAACCCTAAGACTTCAACAGAAAGCATGTTTCTGTTCTACAGGTTGTGATTTGAATGGTGAAGGAAAGAGCAGGAGAGCTTCATCTGCAGAAAAAGTATCTCACTTGAAAATAAACTTTAATATGATTATGAATATTTTCACTAATCCAGTCAGTCTGCCTGGGTGTGTAATGCCCCCCTTGCCCACCAGCCTCTTTGTCTTCAGCCTGTCAGCACCAGGATATAAGCAGCAGGTATGATGGAACACCAGGGCCTGGAGTGATGGAAGTGGAAGAGGAGGGGGAAAGGCTTATGCAGGCAAGGGTTAGTCACTAGGCAAGACATAATAGTGCCAGAGGTGAAAGCAGAGTTAGGAGCAAGCAAGGGTCAAGTGAAAGCAAAGTTAGGAGCCAACAGAGCCTGGCAGAAACACCCCAGAGGCAAAAGTGGAGTGAGGAACCGAGAGTTGAGGCAAGAGTGAAGACAATTCAAGAGTAGCTGCAGAAGCCAAGAAGGGACCATAAAATGACCAGCACAAATGGCCATATTTTTTAGCAAAGCTGAGTAGTACTGGGAAGCCTTTAACAGGTCTTCCTGTTACTTCCTGCTGGTCTGCATGATTTGTCTGGTCCTAATCCTTCAAGCACCTGCAAGTCTGTCTGTTATCCTGCAAGCGCTTGCAAGATAAACCAGTCTGGCATGATGTTTCAGGTTCTTCTCCCTCTAAGGTCATTTACATGTGTATCCATTTGCCAGTTCAGGTTGTTGTGCATTTTATACATAAAAATGTGACGGAAGAAGGAATCATTAGAAGTAAAACTTGATTAGAGATCACACTCTCACTCCTGAAAGCACAATTGCCTAAAATCCCAGATGTGCAGCTGTCATATTACATGGGTCAAGGCATTTATCTATTATTAAGTCTTTGCAGAATTAAACAGCAAGGCATATGAGGAAACATTTATTTCTATGCAACGGATGATCCATCCTGGTCAGAGTTAGCAGCTACATTTCATTATATGCTGCTCTAACAAAAGGTTAGAAAACGGTATAGCTCACTGAGATATCCTTGCATTGACAAGGGCTTGATATTTATCCCTATCATCTCCAATTAAAAGAATGTCTGAGTGCAGCTGGAAAGGATGTTTCATAATGACCTTGGAAAGTAGCAACCAGTCAAGTATACAGAACTTAAACAGATGGATTATAGGAGTGTCTAATTATCAGAAGACTTGCTGTATCTAAATTCCAAGACTAGGTTATTAGAAATGTTCTAGAAACTGCACATTCATGCAAATGAATGTTTTGGACATCCTATGATTCTTGTCTTCCAAACTGTAGGCTTCACAAGAAACAAAAATGTAAGAGTGGATCATTGACTTTGGGATGGGGTTTTGCTTTTATCCTCTACTGAAAAATCATCTTCTTATCCTCATTCACTTTTTAAGTATCTTCTAAATGCCATAGAAAACAGAATTGTATTTACATCACTTGACATAAACATGAAGAGCTTATTTAGTTTTGATGTCTGTCTGTCTTGTACAATTTTGCTAATGACTGATGAGATCCATAAAAGAACAATACCACATCTACATCCAAATGTCTTAAACTGCTACTGCACATACATTGTATTCTAATATGTTAAAGCCACTATAATGCTACAAATATTATTCAGGTCACATAGTTCTGATATCTGAAATAGATGCTGAGGTACATATTTTAGTTTTCAGCATTTTATTAAGCATTAAACTGCTGTGTAGAGGTAAGAGACAGATTATGACATTTTCAGGACAATGCTGTTTGTCCATATTGTGGTAACTGCTTTGTGGAAGTTTAACTTTCTTTCAGAAACAATCAGTGCATGTTCCTTTTAAAGGGCAAACAGTGCTGAAGTTACATTCTAAAATGGAATATGAACCCTACACAATGACAGACTACCAGAGGCAATTTCCCTTCAGCTGGTATAACTCAATGGTGGGTGGGAGAACATCATAAATGTTGTTCCTGACAACTAATTCAAACAAAATAATTCATATAGTGCAAAGATAAAGCACTTTCATTATCATTTCAGCACATTAAATGCTTAATATTACCCAAACAGAAAAATAATGTTGTGTCAATTTACACATTCTGATGTAGACACAGTAAGTGTGTATGCTTGAACCACTGACACACTGTGTGTACAATATGCTTGATTTCAAGAACCTAAACTTCCAGCCCTCAGTGCAAAGACAGACAGACAGACAGGTGACCAGCATATAAGCAGCAGAAACCACACATTTTGGAACATCCAAAGCACTTCATTTTCTGTTCCAAGTTTCTCCACTTGGACTCATTTTTAAATGACCAGGACTTAAGCCTGTTACTTACACTTCATAAGGCAGTGCATGTATCCATATAATACACTACATTTCCATTAATTTACATTGAGAATTGGACAGGAAGATGTGTCATTATTTTTGCTAAACCTCTTGCTAGAATGTTACTTTTCTGAGGTGTGGCTGGAAGGCACAGTTATGTCGTGGTTCTGGCCCTTTTTGAAGAGTCTTTCTCGAAAATTAGTCCTGTGGAATTCCTGTTTGATGCAGTAAATTTGATGCCCTTTAGTGATCCATCCTATCTCCTATCCCACTTCGTATGTATATTAATCCACTGGGAAAGATTGCCCAGAGTTTTGGGGTTCCCTGCCACAAGTATGCTAATGGCATCCAATTCTGCCTCACTTTTCTAACCAAATCCCAGGAAGCTGTTCTAGTGCTAAATGTATGTCTGATGTTGGTTTAGACCAGATGAGGGCAAACATACAGAAACTTAATCCAGACATGACATAAGTGTTTCCAGTTAGTAAAAAGGCAAAGCATAGGTATGCAATTAGAACTGGTTGGAGTATGCTGCCCCTGAAGACTTGGGCTGAAATTTGAATGTATTTCAGGAGTTGAACTGGGATATCCAGGTTTTGGTAGTGGCCAGGAGTGCTCTAACTGTACCCATTCCTAGAGAAATCTGATCTGGCCATGGGCACGCTTGCCTTAATTATTTGTCTTCACTACATGAAGGCAGATAGGACACCCACAAAAACTGTCAGAAAATTCAACTAGAACAGAATGCTGGGATGTTGAACAGGGCTGGTTACAGAAAGCATGCAGTTCCTTTGTTTCAATAGCTTCAATGGCTACCAGTCTGTTTCCAGGAAGATTTCGAAGTCCTGGTTATGACATCCAAATGACTTATGACATTCAAATGGCTTGAAACTGGACTACTTGAAAGAGTGCCTTCTATTTCTAAACATCTTCTGGAGAGGTCCTTTTTCAAGATCTCCACCTTCAGAATCACATTTGCAGACAACATGAAAGAGGGCCTTCTTGGTGGCTGCTCACTAGCTTTGCAATTTCCTGCCAAGGGAGCCTAGGTTTGCTCTCTCTCTTCTTCTATTTTATGCAAGGGAGATGAATTTTAAAATCCCTCAGGGCTGGCCACTTTCGATCTGTAAACATGCAGGCATTTACAGTATATGTAAATATGACAACTTGTTGTTAACATGTGAAACATGTTCTGCAGAAATTCATTTCATAAGAAATTTGTTCCTCTCTAAGGTGTCTTAAGTCTCTTCATTTTTTTGTTGCACAACAGTGGTGACTGTAGGGCCTGTGTCAGCGGAAGCACCTTCCAACTGAGCAATGGAATCTTTGGATTTAGGCATATAAACCTGCCACCAGTTTAAATGGGTCATGTCCACATCATGCCTAATGCAACAAAAGATTTCTGGAGGGAAGAGTAAAAGATACATGCATTATTCTTCCCACTATTTGGCTCAGTTTTGTGAGTAGCATGGTTACAACATGTAGGGTTTAATAAATTAAGAATCATTATGAGCAATTTTCCTCCTGCTAATTGGAGGGTCTAATTCAAGTGGTTTAAATCCAAATGGAATTTCCCTGTGGGGCTTTCTTTGTGTACCACAAAATTGGTACAAACCTCACAGTCAGTGCCCTTTTCAATATTTTGCCATTACTAATATAGCAGAGGCTCAACCAGCCTATTAGCTTCCCATGTTTATAAATTGAAGTGAGAGCAATTAGTCTGGATGAACTTTAATTCATTAACAGTACAGACGGATAATGAAGACAAGTGTTTCAAAATGCTGTCCATAATGCTACAGTGTACCAATGCCTACCATTAACTGGGTTTACTTTTGTGGATGAAAAAATACATGGAAAATGTACTGACTGAAAGCTTACAAATAACAGATGATCTCAGCAGTGGGGAGAGGGGACAGAGACAAAATAAAGATGATCTAGTCTTAGTACTGAGCATACTTGTACTACATTTGGAGTGCTTTCAGACAAGGCTTTTATGGCATCATCACCCTGTCTCTCTCACAGAATTTTACAGGAGATCCATATGACAATATCTTCAACGTGCAGTGCCCCTCCACCCCCATGCTTCCAATTGCTTCTGTCTTTTATTCTTATGGTAGAAAATCTAAAGACTAAAAAGATGGAATGGCTGCACAATGCCTTCTGACAAGTAATGCTAGGAGCCTTTAATCTGGAAGCACCTGAGGTCCAATATGGTTTTCAACAGTCATATATCGCACACTGACTGAAACAGCTGCAAAATTCTTACTGTTGCTTGTCTCACTGAAAGTATACCCAGAGTGTCTCTGGGTATACATTTCTACAGATATACATACGTTTCTTCTTCACCATCTGAATTATTGCATCTCTGTACTGCTGACAGAAGTTTGACCTATTTAAATAAAATTACTAATTATGAAGATACTACGATGACGCAGGTTGTGTTTTGGGTTCTGGAAAAGAGCTTCTCAGTTGTGGTACCCACATTTATAGGTCTGCCCCCACCCCAAAAAGGTTTACCTAGCAATCTTTTCTTTTCTTTTTCACATTGAAGCACCAAGGGAAAACCTGTTCATTTCTCTAGTTTTCTAATTGCTGTCAGTTCAACTTCTTGTTTTACATATATTGTTCTTGTGGTATCATTACAATAATCCAGTCCTCTATTATAATCTGATCACTTACATTAGTGCAAAAGAGAGACAAGTAACCTATATCAAGAATATTAGACGCTTTAATTTTCTTGCAGGTTTTTTTTTCCTTCTCTGATACATTTCCTTGCCTTCAGTATATAAATCAGGGGTTAAGCTGAGTAAAGCAAGAGTGAGTCAAAGTGTGTGTGTGTGTGTGTGTGTGTGTGTGTGTGTGTGTGTAAAGCTCTTGGGCTGTTTCTGTGCAGCAAATTGAATTCAGTTGTAATATGCATGGGATTTATTTGACTTCCTTCATTTAATGATAAATTAAATCAAAATACACACATAGCCCAACCAACTGCCCAGCACAATAAAAGACTTCCATTAAGACCATGCTCACAAAAACACATAAAAATACTACAAGGTATTTGTTTTAATTAGCTTAGGCAAATTAATCACACCAGGAAGTAGTGATCTGGTTTATTGCATGCTTCAGTTCTCAGAAGCAGTAATTTTAAAATTATATCTCATTCTAATAGAATGAGTACACTTTATGATCTTGAATTGCCATGTCTTTTCCGCATCTTCTGAAGATGTTATGCTTAAATATCTGTCATAGTACAGTTGTTCATATTCAAATGATGCCTATGGAACTGATTTACAGTTCTTTGTTTAAGGTGGTCAGGAATTCCATTTGCTTTTTGTGTAGTTTGCAACTTATAATCTCCCATATAGGAAGATAAATTATTCTAGCCAGACAATGATTGGCTAAAAGGAATACCTTTATGACTGCTAGGGCCTTGAGAATACATCCAGTGGGTTTACTATTGCCCAGGATTTTTTGCCTTTCTAATGGACTCCAAAAACCTATGCGGACCTTGCCTTATTGGAAGACCTGTGTTTATGTTTTGTCATTTTTTACCTTGGAATATTGTTTTCAAGCATGACTCTGGTTCTTCTGCATCTTTCATTCCCCTTTCTCACTAAACATACTGCCACTTAGAGTTGTTGTCTGAATACGTTGTTTAAAATTGTCTCCAGACTAATTCCAGAGTCTTCCTCTGGTGCTCTTGCCTAAGGTTTCAAGCCTAGGTTTTAGAAATAGAGGGTATTTAATCTCCCCCACACCAGTATTTCAAAAGACTCACAGGGCTTGTAAGGTCTTATAGTTCCCTGGTGTAGCTGGCAAGGATGTAAGGGGTGGTGGTAACCTAGCTTTATGTGTTTGTGCTCAATCTGTACAAAGATGTATCTGCTGCATTACTAAATATTAGGGTACCCACTTTTTTCCTTTTACAAAGCAGGTTGCCATTGATTGACTTGATTCAATTGAGGAAAAAAGATAGAACAAAATTCTATTCATACCTAGGGGGAAAGAAAGAATATTGCCAATTTCTGTCCCTTTGGAAAAGAAAGAGTAGCTTATAGCCATTTTATTTCTGAACACAGAAGGGGGAGCTGTGTGCATAAATGGGATTTCAGCCAACTTGATATGAAAGGTGACAGTCCAAAATGGTGCTGTCTTGAAAGAGTTAACCTCTCCTTGTCCATCTTAATTCTAGTACTGCAGTCATTATCCTTTACTCAAGCCTATCCTGTTCAAGGATAGGCTAGACATGCACATGTCGTGAGTGAAGCCAGCTAGAGCCGGGGATCAGACAAATAGCCCGAGATACCTCTTCTGTTTCTATGTTTCTATGTTGCTCCCATGCCCCATACACCCTCCTTCTTTTTTCATGATCGAATGAACAGACATTGTGTAAAGGTTTCCAGGACCTGCTTTCCACAAGAGTAAAGACTCCACTCATAGGAGGTTCTGCTTGGGTTTGGAGGATCCCCTTGACCCCATGCCATAGCTCACCCCATTTACCAGGCTTTTCTGATTCTCGGTGTGGGAGTTCAGGGAACCAAGATTCAATTTGGATGCCAGGAAGTACTTCTTGACAGTTAGGACCCTGAAGCTATGGAATAGGCTTTCCCAGGAGGTGGTTGAGGCCCCATCGGTGAGAGTCTTCAAGGAGAGGCTAGACATGCACATGGTAGGCATGTTGTGAGCCGAGCCGGCTGGAGCCGGGGGTCAGACTAGATGGCCCCGGAGACCCCTTCTGACTCGCTTTGTTTCTATGTTTCTATTTTCACAGACATTCATGAAAAGGAAAGGTGGGGGAAAATTATTTCAATCACATTTGATCCAGTGTAAACTTTGATTCAACAAGCATTTTAAGGATGTAAAGGTATCTCTGTCAGCCACTGCAGCATGAACCAGTTGGTAGCTCTGGGAGACAGGGAAGGGTTATCCCATAACCTTAAGGGGTAAAATGCTAGAAAAAGCTGAGCTGGCACTGCAGGAAACTGGTGCCCAAGGTTATGGAAGACAAAGGTCAGTTCTTCTTATGCGTAAAAGAAGAGATACTGTAAATTATGCCCCAGGAACACAGGAGATAGCTGCAATGAGGCGCAAATGATCTACACCTGGAGTCAATAATTGTCCATCACCTCATGGGTCACCTGACCCAGGCTGGGGAGAGGAAAGGCGCAGGGTTTCTCTTTTAGGACTGGTTCCTATTTTGCTTCCATACTCCGTGCTGAAGAATGGTGTGCTACCCTGAGCTGTCTATGCCTGATGCCAGCTGTGCATTTGAGTGTATAACTGAGGCTAGGCTGAGCTTTGTTATTTTATGCCCAAGTGGGCCAACAAGGCCTAGGAGTTGGGGGATCCTGGTTGGGTCTAAAGTTGCTGTTGCAGCTCTCCAAACTGCCCTTCCCTTTCTCCTTTTATATCTTTATTTTCTCTTTTATTTTCTCTCTTTTAATAAAGCTCTTTCCCCCCATCACTTGGGTTTGTCATGTGTGGAATCCAGTGCCTAGTCCAGACCAGAGAGATTCTGAGCCCAGAATTTTAGGCACCCTAAAATTCAAGAAACAAATGTACAGGCTGATGCCCTCTCTATTTTCAAAAACAAAGCCTGAAATTTAAACCACAGTGATAACCAAAAAGTAGCTCTGGATTAAGTACCAAGGCTTATGGGAAAGGAAGCACACACAAGACCTGTGATAGGTGTTAAGTTTATTTACATGGGAAAAAGAGGGAAGGGAATAAGAAGGTATTCAAGAACCACAGCAATACTGGGAAGCAATCTTTCAAGCAGAAGATAGAAAAAGTTACCTACACCTATTTCTATATACATAGGCATGAACCTTCAACTGGACAGGATCCCAAGTCACAAGCCAAGGAAGATGCAAGCCAAAGACAAAATGCAACTTCAGTCCTCCTCTGTGCTCAAGTTCTTTCCAACGCCAAAAAGATTTGTGGCAGCAAGCACTGTCAAATTATGCTATACCAGATATACGCAAGTCCTGTTGTAAATGGAATCAGTCAGCTGTGTATTAAAGAGTTTGATCAGAGCTTGGGCTCCTGTACTTAAAACCTAATTCCATTTAAATGATATTTAGTAAGTTTAAACAGCATTTAAGTCAGAGCAATACATGCTGCTTTGTGTTTACTCCCGATGCCCCATCACCTGGTGCAACCTTAGCCTTTCTCATCACAAAATGTCTGGGTGTAGGCTTGCCAACTCTCCCACTGAATAATTCACAGAGGAAATTGCATAACAGATTTATCTCTCATTAAAAGTCGGAGTCAAATCCATTATTTCAGAGGTATGAAAATCGATACTACATTGGCAAGTTACCATATCGTAATCCAATTCAGACTTCTCAATAAAAGAAATGCTAGAGCAATTTACGACAACGTACTGTGTCAAGAAGCGACACTTGCCAGAGGGCTCAGATGAATAATATTAGGTAGAGCTCCATTATATCCTCACTGCACTTTCAAATATAGGTTTCTTATAAAAAAAATCAGAAGCAAATATCGTTGTCCCTTGAAGTACATGGTGTTTCTCTAGCCTTTAATATAGATACTCTATGGAAGCTCTGATGTGCACACAGGTTTACTCTCTCTTTTCTCTGAGGCAGCCAGCTCTGCCTATGCACCCTTCAATTTCTGTCCCATGCTGACACAGAGAAGCCCCATAGAGAGTATTTTAACTACAGGGATCTATAAATACTCAATAACCATCAGCTTAATGGATTTGTGGACTGAGTTATGTATGAACAAACAGTTTCTTATGGCCACAGGCCAATGCAAGTTTTTATACCGAAGAAGGATTCAGCTGATTGGCTTCTGCATAACTTGATTCAATGTATTCTTGGAACATATGTACGTGCAACGTATCGGGTAATAATTCCCCATAGCATATTGTCATTAAAAATGTTTTAAACACAAGTAGCTCAAGGGAATTGTACTAACATCTAAACAAATAAACTAGAAGTCACAGCTGGTTTTAACTACACATATGGTATTAATCTAAGAATTTTCACAGTGAGCGAGCACACTGTGGTGGCACCCTCATACCACTAAAGGAAATTTGGCCAGCCAATTGCAACTGTTTGTTATTATACACATATTACACCAGGGATCATTGCTATCATGGAATTATTACTTCATCACTTCGATTTTAAAATTTGCTGCATCCACAACATACTGCTTTGGCACTGTCTAACAGATAACTATCTGAACCATTAAATGGAATAGTGTTACTTTCCCCTGTCCCACTTCCCAGTGGGATGAGACAGCATTTTGTATTGTGTTCAGTGGCAAGGCAAGAAGAAAGACTGGCTACAAAATATTTGTAGATCAATAGGCAGCGCTAGATTGTTCAGGGACTCAGTAGAATACAGTCTTGAGTTCTGCGTGTACTATGCACCTGTGCATGGACAATAGATGCAGTCTAGTGAATGCAGGTGGGTCAGGGAGTAGGTCTTTCTGTCACTATCCTAGCCCCTCCCTATGTGCAACTGCCAAAATAGTGCTAAAAGAAGCCCCAGTAAATTTTAATCTCCTTTTGTAAATGCATGCCCTAAACACATCTGGAAAGGTGGAAAAATAAAGAAAGAAATAGAATTTCAAACATCCTGAGGTCACCATGAAGGTCCACCCAAGGCTGGGAAGACAAGGGAAAGAAAACAAATATACCAATGAGAACAAAAGCTGAATGAGTGCATCAGCTCAGCCTCACAAACGATGAACATTTGGCTGCAGTCCTCTCAGTACGATTAAGAGAAAAGTGACAAATATAATATAAATATAAAGCAAACGTCTTTGAAGAATTTCAGTATTGAGGACTGCACAATTAGGATGGTTATATTTTATCTTCTCATTATGTTTTCCTTCAACAATTACCCTGGTACTGGCACTGGCAAATGTGATACTTTGAAATGGGAATTATCATCTGGAACATGCACCGCTGCTTTCATCTGATGGATACTATTCAGCATTGAGATTAATCAGTTCTAAGTCATTCCTTCCTTTCTACAGCCCTATTATCACATTATGATAAACGCATGGGGAAGACAGGATTCCACACACACTGTGCCTGATTCTCCTTTCCACATGTTCAGTCAAACTTGCAACTATAATCTGCACAGAGGTTTAAACCAAAACAGAGCAAGCCAACATAGTTTGCATGAAAACATTTTTTTTTTTTTTTGGAAATGTCTCAACAATATGCCAGCACCTACAGTTGTCAGTTCAAAAGAAAATGATCTATCTATGACTTTTTCCACAAGAGATTTCCAACAATCACCCTGTTCACATGAGAACCTAGACTTACAGAGTAACCTTTCTTAAATCTTTTTTACACAGATCTTTTCTTTCCCATAGTACAATACCAGAATGAATCCCTAAATGCTCTAATTTAAGTAGTAATTTCCCATGTGTGGTTGTGTCATATGGCTTGCTGAAATCCAAACTTTTACTGCTTGTTTGTTTCTTGTTTCAAAACATTCATTGTTTGTATTTATCTACTTTTTGCACAGGCATATATCACAGTTTTTAAAACTGCATCTTTCAAAACTTACACTTAAATGAAATATGGAGCCTCCTTCATTTATCAGGACCATTGACACAGTATTCATGCAAAATGCATTTACCATTGTGGGTTCACATGCTGATGAGTACTTTTTACTGTGTTGAAAATGTGACCTTGTGTCACACACAACTGCAACCCTAGAAGTAGGAGGTGTTAGAAAGATAATGTGCGCAGGTAAGAGATGCTTTAAGTTGTTGTTGATGAGGATGAGGATAATCATTCAAAGCCATGATGGTGCAAAGAAACAAGATTTCCCCCTTCTTTTTTAAAATAATTGACAGCTCCTCCCACACATCAAAACAACCCCCTCCTTCATCTCTGTGCTAACTTTTGCAGGAAGAAATACCATGGACCCCATGCAACTTAATTCTGAGTAGCCATACATATGGGGCAAATTAAACTAGTTGTTTGCCACCCAAACATTTAAAGCCATGTGGGAGGTTTCTAGTATTCACACATTCAAACCTCTGCACATGAATGTTAGCAAATACTTCTTATTGTTGTTATTCTTTCAAAAAAGAGACATTTCCTCATTGCAGCAACACACTCTTCCAGATCAAAACTGCATGGAAGCTTCCCCTCCTCCCTCCAAAACAGTAACCAAAGTTTACATACACTGAATTACACACAGAGTAAAAAACACAACATATAAAATGTTGTGTTTTAACTGGTTGGAAGAAATCTGGGTATGATGACAGAAATAGCATGAGTTACAGGTGTGTCATGTCAGACTTCACACCAGTGAATCAGGCATTACAGTGGTTACAGGCATTAAAGATCTCTAGATCTTTATCGCCCGCCACTGCAAGCAAATCCTAAATTGTTCATTATATTAGCAGCTTAATGAGCCAATGCTGGTATATTTGTTGCTTGGTCAACTAGCTTCCAGTAAGGTGATGCAATGTGCCAAACGCAGTGCGCCAAACAACCAGCATAATCACCATCAGCAGTGCATCTGATGCATATATTTTATATGAATTCAAACATTTAAAGCTTGTTATATTCATAGATTAAAATCAAAACTATTTTGGATATTTTAAAATTCATACATACAAAAAATAAAATGTGAAAACTTTTGGTATACAAAGCCAACTTCAGTCACACACAGGGATATGTTATGGGCCTTCAGAAAAATTCAGCTAGGACTACTTTGCAAACATGTTTTATGTACAGACAGACTGTATTCACATAGGTCTAGCTGCACGATTGGGAGCCCTGCTATTTGTGTGATTCCTGATCTTGTATACAGAGCCTATACATATAGAGCCCATTGTAAACAGCCTACAAGGAACGGCACAATCCTGCTTGTGTTCTATGAGCATTTAGGAAAATGTTATAGTTACTTTCTAAGGAATATAACTGAGAAAGGAAAAAAAGGCCAAATAAAAGTTTCAGTCTATTATTCAAGTATAGTGCACTTTTAATTTTGTTTTTATTTTCTACAGTGCTCACATTTTAATAGATTAATTTACAAACCAGCCATTTGAGACTGTAGCTCTGTCATTTACATGGTACTTTCATTTCATGGCTGTGGTGGTAAAAAAAAGGACCTTTGTGCAGATGATATTATAAACTAGTTACAATAGCAGAGTTGTCATGCTGGTTGATCTGAGAGCTGAATATTGTAAGCTAAGCAAACAAATAAAATGACTACCAATAGAACATCCAATTTATAAAGTTTATAGAGGTTTATATTTTTTTAAAAAATAAACACATTAAAACTGCTAGATTAAAATTTACATTATTTAAAAACCACACACACACACACAAACACACACAAGTTGAAAGGAGGACAGAACTCCCAACTTTTCCTGTTATAGAGAAGTGCAGAATAGGCAGGGCTATATCATCAGTGGGTTACATCCACCAACTTGGTATGTTATTTGGAGGTGGACTTTGGGGATGTAACTCAGCCACCTCCAAGCAACATCTCTGAATCCCTGTGACAAATGTGACCCGGCATGTGGAAAACTGGTAATCCAGCCATGTGGGAAAGCACATTTCATGAAATCCTCATGACTGATCAAACGAATGGCAATCGACAAGCTTATACATGCACTCTTTCAGATTCTTAACTTTACACATAACCCATAGTGACTTTTCAGTATATCATACATGAACTTCAGTACCCCCCATATTTCCATAAAGTGTGAAGCAATTTGTCATCATTTATAAGTCAAATCCTATTTTCTTCCAAATTTCCTCAAACAAACTAAAAGGGGTAACTGAAAATATTATGTGCTTCTATTTTACTTTGACACCATCTTTTAAAGTTATTTCAGTGTTCTGAAAAAGCAAGTGTTGGGTCTATTAAAATAGCTTTGTATGCCAAATCACAAAAGGGATGTTTACTTAACTGGTATGTCATTGATAGCTTAAAGGAAAAGGAATGGAGGTCAGAAAGATTTGCATATATATTGTATGTTTTTTTTAAAAAGAACAACACTTGAAGCATTTCATAAAGACGCATATTGAAGGAAGAACTGCATTAGCTTGACAATGATTCAGCATGAGAGGACTCAACCATAAAGATACACTGCTCCATTGTATTTATAGAAATCAAATTTAAAACCAAATAGCACTCATTTAATAAATAATATCATTTCCTATAAAGTGGGGAACAGTTCCAAAAATGAGCATACAATGATATTCCATCAGTTCTTATAGTTCCAGTAGTACAAATAGCTGCAGAAGGAACGCATTTGATACTTCTGGTTGTCTGAAATTGCTTCCTGCAAAATTTGTCTGTCAGCAGATATGCCAAGCTAGCCTGCAATGACATATATCAGAAATATATTTTTAGAAAATAGTCCTTATGTATATGTGAGTACCTTACCAGAGAACTGGAATTATTCATGAAAAATATAAACCTTGAAAGCATTTCCTTTTCCTGAATTAGTTTTCTGAAAGACAAGCAGGAAATATGTCAGGACAGTACTGCGGTTCCAGTAGGCTGGCAAATAGTTGCAAGCGGGAAAGCGGATGCCCAGCATTCTCACACTCATCGTGGCTACCTCATTCATTCAACTGGAGAAAACTCTCTGGTACTTGTCTTAACATAAGCACATTTATTCCTTTCTTTTGGGGGGAAAATGGGGTTTCTTATATGTGCAGAAGATTTCTGGGAACTCCAGCAGAACTTGGAGTTCAACAGAACTTCTGAGTGCTTCTATTTCTCTGGACTGTACCCATTTGTATCATAATTTTCCAGATGAACATGCTACGTTATACCATTAAAAAGAGTGTTGCCATAATATATATCTAAAATGGAAGAAGCAAACATTAAAGTTTTATCAGGTAACATTGTGTTGGAAATTGTGGGCAGTTGGGGGAGGTTATTTGGTGGAATATCTACCAAGGAATATGTACTCCATGAGGCAATGCAAGTATGATTTTAAATACACATGTGAGAAAACATTAAGGGCCTGAATAATATTAGCTATTAGAAATACGGTATTGCAAACTGCTACAACTTTTGCCATATAGCTATCCCATGGACATTGATGTCCATGGGCCAAGTACACTACATGGCAGAACATCATCTGGGAATTCTGTAAAATTTCTTAGGAGAAGTACGTTGCAGAGCACCCTCTCCAGGACCATATAAGCCCTGCTGAGGTATAACCCATGCCTAGAACCTGTGCACAGAGAAAGGGACATAGGGATCCTTCTACAGGCTCTTTCCCCAGTGCCCTGTGTAGCTGTGCCCTCGTGTTCTGGACACGTATCGACCGGTGTGGATCTCTGCATAGGGAATGCCTATTTGTGAACAGCTATTCACACTCTCCCTATGCAGAAATCTAAGATGTGTAGCTTGGTCCTGCACAGGATGTTCAGACACAGCCCTTTTTTTCCTTCCTAAATAGGTTGTCTATGAAAGGTACACCTAAACAGGGATATTGACTCTTGGGTCTAAGCTGTGCACAGCTTTGAATCAGTCTGATCTGCTTCTGTGATGTGGATTACGTACACTAGACCATTTGTTTGTCCGCTTTACATTTTGTGAATGTGTACTTTTGTGGTTATTTGTTTAATTTGGAATTCATCTTTCTAATTTGGAATTCATCTTTCTAACCAGAAAATGGCAGCAAACAAAATAATATCAGTTAAAAGATAGCAGGCAAGCAAGCAAACCAACCAAAGAACTCCATTAAAAACACAACAATAACAGAATGAAAACAGTGTTCAACCGAGTAAGCCAGCTTACATCTAAAGGCCTGTTTGGGTTTTTAAAAAATAATGTTTTTGTTCCAGTGAAAGAACAACTGAGATGGAGCTAACTTAGCCTCCTTCAGCAGGGAGTTCAACAGTCTAGAAGTAGCCTCTGTGAAGAGCCTTCCTTTCACAGATCATCACCAAATGTGGTTTTGAAGTCAGTGGTTCCAAACGAAGGCTGTGATCTAAGTATTTTAAAACCCAGGAAGGTTCATATGGGAGAAAGCAGGCTCAAGCCACATAAAGCTTTAGTCGGTGCAGCTGTTGTAGTGAGGGAGACACATGATCCTTGGAAAAAAGAAATGTTTGTCTGACCACACTTGAGGCAAAAGACAAGCGAAGGCTTTAAACAAGACCTTTGCTTAACATGAAAAGGGTTCTTGTGTTACAACTTAAACAAGCAGATAAGTGGGCAAAAGTGAAACCAATGGACATTCTCCCATCCATACCTTAATTATGTAGTTAATATGCAACTTTCCAAGTAGAGGTTTTCCTCTCCATTCAGCAGATTTAAACTAATGGATGTTGTTTGTTCCAACATCCCTGTGACCATCTCCAGTCAATAGTCTGGCCATGGCATTCTGAACAGCTTTCAGAGGCATTCTGGCTGGGAAATACTAGAAGTGGTAGGACCTTTTTCTTTCTAAACATGCATTGCATTGTACCGTTACTACTTCAGCTCTTCAGCCAGCCTCCCCCTAAAGGATAAGGAACTATGGCAATAGATTAAACTCAAATATGAATGACCATACAGAAGAGCATAAAAGAAAATCAAATCAAGCCATATACTTATATTGGTTTACTGGAAAGCCAGAGCAAGAAAACAAAACCTAACAAATAATCGAGAAGATTCCAAGCTTTGGAAAGTATTAAAAGAGTCAATTTATATTTCAAAATATGTTAACTTATGCAACTAATTTTGTTTACATGTTAAATAATTTCAAAACTCTCCATATATAGTTTAGTGCAGCCAATGTGTACATATAGAAACAACACCCCTATGATAAAGTTATATCTGTTTTAAAAAATGAAAGAGAGGAGACATGATTGAAATGTGCAAACTAGCCCTGGTGTGGAGCAAGTGGCTAAGGAGGCACCTTCCTTCTCTTTCTTTTCCTTTCTCCTCATAATATTGGAATCCAGGATCATTGCCTGAAAAGATTGGTGGGAGATTAAGGACAGATAAAAAGAAGTACTTTACACAATGCACAGTTAAACTATTGAATTTACTTCCATTAGATGCAGTGATGCTCACCAGTTTGCATTGGTTTAAAAGGGAAATTGGACAAATGGATGGAGGATAAATTATCAGTGGCTACTAGTCCTGACAGCTGTATGCCATTTCTGTTATGAAAGGCAGAACGCCTCTGTGCACCAGTGGGTGGAAACAAGGGGCAGAGGAGTACTGTTGTGCTCCTATGAGCCTTAGAGGCTGTTGTGCTCCTATGAGCCTTAGAGGCTGTTGTGCTCCTATGAGCCTTAGAGGTTTCCTGTGGTCAATGAATCCCCGCATGAACAGAACGCTGGACATTAGCCCTTTCCCAAGTCATCTGGCACTTCATTTAATTAGCAGACTGTTTTAGTAATACAACCTTTTCAGGATAATAAGGCCCAATGATAAAATCAACTATTTGCTCCCTTTGGCTCATTCTCAATACCTCTCTCACATACCCACACACATATTCACAGCATAAGGCAAGGCAGAACCAGGACAATGCGGGTTATCTTTACTGCTCCCAGGCATTCCATCTTCCCTACTTGGATTTGGTCCTGAACTAAGGAAAGGAATAGGTGGATGAAGGGTAAAATCCTGAACAAGGACAATTTGTGACATTGCACATCAATGAACATGGGAGTCATAAGTTAAGGCATCAGCTCCAGCTTAAAATTTCCTGGCTTTGCAGTTTGAAGAAGCATGAGATAGCCTTACCTGTGGACTTTTAAGCCAGCTGGTTGCTGTTTTTGGCTTTGTTTCATGACTGAACATACCATGCTATTAACTAGACTCAACTTGTACAGCAGTTACATAACCACTGTAAAATAAGGAGTTCTGGTAGAAAGGGTGACAGACCTGTGATTGCATCTGAGCTAGAATATAATTCCTTTATCACTTGCCCTCATTCCAGTTTTAATAAGGTCTCTTGGCTCTCTTATCTTTTTATGTTTGCTCCACAGCAATTAAACAAAAATGCAAATGTTATCCTCAATTTTATAATAATGACTTGTATAAAATGGCATTACAGTCAGCAAGTGATATATTTGTTAAATGATCTATATATTTCTGTTATACTGAGAATAAATTTGAGACAATATCTGTGCGCACACACTGAATTTATGCATGTATTTGCATGCTAAATCTGTGCAGGATGATTATCCATTATAATTCTGTTGCAAGTGCTGAAGATGCAATAACATTTGAAAGGCATAACTAGTTTAATACGTGAAAATATGGTGAATGGCTTCATTTTTGAATGAACAATTTAAATGGTTAGAGAGGAAATACCCCTTTGATCTACAATTTGAAAATATTCAGCTAATTAGGATTATACAACTGATTGCATTTATTATTAACATTGATATATCACCATATTTGTTAAAACACCATCAAGGTGATTCACACCAACTTAACCCAGCTTAAATATGATTTGTATGATTATTTGAGAAGTTGACATTGGCCAGTGTCCAGCGCTGCCCATCCGTGAGAGGGGCCAGCTGCTGCTGCTTCTCTTCTGTGATTGGCCGGTTCCCTCAGCAAGTGGCACACATGCCTTGGACACAGAGGTTTAGCATTTCTAATGGCATGAAGTACTGGATCAGAACAGGTCAAGCATTAGTTGGAAAAATGCCTGGTTCTATGTTGATTGCCATCAGTTTCCTACAACCTCAGTGCCACTTCTGCCTATCATATCCTTCATTGTTTTGTTAGGATTTCTTTGCCACTGACACTTTCTGTCTTCTGACGAATGAGGTGTTCGGAGTCTTAACTCACACATTCCCTGATTTTTGGTGCTTGGTTAGAAACTGTACAGTCTTAAGTTTTGGTTTTTTGTTTTGTTTTGGATTTTTTTTTAGTTAGGTTTTCATTTCTTGAATGTTCTTATGGGCTACCTTAATAAATGTAAGAGCCTAGTAGTAAATCCTACTTATGTCTAATCAGAAGTAACTTTAATTCAATTCAATGTGTCTTTCTTCTAGGTATATTGGAGTAGGATTGTAGCCAAAACACAAAGAGTACTGATTTCCATGCCAAGCCTGGCCCTTTAACATATTTACTGCTGTCAAATGAATTTGAGAGCCTAAATTACAGAAGGCAGATTCATAATACTTTCCTCAAAATAAGTACCTATTGATGGTGGTGTATTCTGCAACCATAGGTACTTCTGAAGTTGGAAACTTTCACTCCTGAATTTACAAGTCATTCTTTGGGCCATCTTTTATAGGCCATCTCAAACTTGACATACAGGATATATGGAATTTTAAATGGATGTATGATATTCCATTATCATAAGAAATATGACATTCTATATGTATAACCAGTGCTTTTTTTGTAAGAAAAAAGGTGCTGGAACTCATGAATTATTTACCTTTCACACGTAGTCAATCACTGTACACATACTCACACATGTCAGTTGTGTAACGAAACATGACGGTCGCCGCTCGCAGTAAGCACTCAGCACACGAACACACGACCAATCACAAGCCGAGCAGCGCCACAAGCTGAGCAGCGCCATCACAACCAGCATGGATGAAGTACACATGCATCGGATTCGACACACAAGCAGCCCACATGCACCATTTTAATGATTTTGCTGCCAACCTGCTACGCTCGACAGGGCGATTTGAATCCATGTGGACCAAACATCAAATTTTCAAAAGTTACTTTTAAAACTTGGAAAATCTGTCAAAAAAAAGGTGCCAGAACGACATTCTGGTGTGTTCCATGTCAAAAAAAGCACTGTGTATAACAATGTTTTATTAATACAACCTTTCCAACATAATAATGGCCAGTGAAAACATCAACTATTTGCTCCCTGTGGTTGTATAAAGCTGTATGTTTCAAAAAGATCCTTATGAGTAGATTCATATATTGTATCCACTAGTATATGAAAGAGTGTATAGAGCAGAATTTATCAGATTTCAAAAACCTTGGTAGTAATGCAGTATTTTTGTTATAGATTTAGGAATGAGTTAATTTTCTACTAAGATAATCAAACTGGTATAAAATAAAACTACAGCACAGTAATAAAACACACTATAAAATTCAATTGCAAAAAATTGCCCTATAATATTTAGGGCAGCCTATCTACATAAACGATGAAGTTCTACTAAAGGAAGGTTTTCCTTGGTGGTAAAAACTAAACATGAAGGGTAGAAAATCTTTTTTTTAGGAAACACAGAGTTCTATACAATTCTACATTTCTATACAGAAAATCTATGGGCATAGCAATACAGATGTTGTATTTATCTATAAGTGTAAAAACAAAACAGAATGACCATATGCAAAGCATCACTGTAGACTAAATTTAGGTTATTTGTGAATCTATAGGGGTAACTAGGATAGATCACACTTTCTTGAAGGCTAGGCCAGCTTACCAGCTAGAACCAGACAGGCACTGACCATCACCTAAGCATCAATAAACTACCTGCTCCCTCACCTAACCCTTAATGATGCATGTGCATTTATTCATGAAATCCCTTGCTACACCTGGATCTGATCATCAGCATCTTCATATTGAGCACACTTGATACCAAAATAACTGATGCTCCTTCTCAGCAGCTGCATAGATATTGAGGCATTTATATTTCTGTATAAATGAGCAGAGCAGAGCCATGGTATTTTTCTGTAACTGAATCTGAATAAACTAGAAAGATCCAACAATATAATTAAAAGTGTGGGTGTTCTAAAATGTCACATAAAGTATTAGTCTCCAATTGCTGTAGCTATGGCATCTTTGTTTTCATAAAGAAGAACTTTTTGTGATTCCCTTCTAGAATCAGTTCAGAAGAAATGAAGTTATGTACTGTGCAATTCCACACATTTAATCAAAAGTAAGTATACTCCAGGTACGTGTCACAGTCTTACTATAGTTACTCATTAAACAAACACTTCAGGGGGAAAATACCCAGAATGCTATATTAGGAAAATATAGTATAGTGTTAGGAAAAACACTATGCATGCAGTGAATTTGTCAGTTACAGGAACCCCCAGCATCCGCATTCTAATGCAAATACTTCCCAACATGTCCTACTCCTAAAGCTACATATAGATGTAGCTACATATAGATGCAACTTATAACTGCAAAAGCTACTTTGAGCCATGCAGTATGATGGAAATAAAACTAAAAATAGGTGGCTAGAAAGAAATAATAAGAGAGTGTGGGTAATATACTTACCTATACCCATCGCTTGATCCCTCTTTTCCCTCTAGGGAGATTACGGCAAGCACCTTTTTGTTGTAGCACAGGGTTGAGGACCACAGGAGTTGTTACTAGTTATTTAGCAAGCTGCAGGTTCCGCTTTGTTAGATCAGGGGTGGCTCTTGGCATGCGACCCTTGTCCATTCTTTATCTGGCTGGTGAACTCAGGGGAGCCCCACCTACTTTTCCTCATAGCAGTGGAACAGAGAGACTGCTCAGGGTCATAGGACTAGAGGAATAGGTTTTCTTCTCCTCCCAATTTCCCAGCAATTCTACCCCACCTTTGTGTGTGCATGAGTAAGCAATTATGATGGTCCTAAGATCAATGAATGAGTTCCATGGTGAAGGGTGGGGTGGGGGTACAAATACGAATGCAAGTAATGCCAAATTCTATTTTTACATTATACTGCTTTCTTGCTGTGAGACAGGGCAGGGCTAGCACCCATCCTTCTTCTGATTACAAAATTTTCAGCTCTACAACATTTCAAAAAATAGCATGCTTTCAAAAAAAAGTCAATTGCCACAACAACCACAACTGATCATAGAATTAAATGTACTTACAATGCAAATCTATACATGCTCAATAAAAAGTAAGTCTCAATTTATGTCTATTGGACTTACTCCCAGGTTTGCAGTCATAACCCCTCTTATTTCAGTGGGTTTAAAAATGCCTAATTGTGCTGGATTGTGACCATGGTGACAGCATAATGGATTTAAATGAAATAAATCCTTAGGAATAACTACTGTACAAGCACATAAAAGATGCTGGGATGATATACTATACCATAATGGGTCTGAGAACAAAGCATACATTTTTAACAAGTGTGGAATCTATAATTTAAATTATACATAGCACCAGTGTGGTTTATGGAGCACAGAATAAAGCACTGTAATTGTTTTTGGTTTTATTATGTCCATGAAAACAGTTATTTTGAAACTGGCCTAGGCTACATCACATGTGACTAAGGGCTCCATCTTCTGCAAGCTTAGATCCAAAAGGCTATGCTGGTTGGGGCATGCAGGGAGTTGTAGGCTTTGTGTGTGTGTCCAAATTTGCACCTTAAAGCAGTATTTACAGGTATGCAATGTTTATAATGTAGTCATCCATATGAACAGCATATACTGTGCTTTCTATAGTAACTGGATAAAGCTGGAATCCCTCTATATAAATACTAGCATGATTTCGAACATGATTTCTGTTATTCATCAGTTGGGAAACTTTCCATGTCTGACATTTATAGCTGCTAAGAACCACCATTTTCTACTTAAGAAGTTTACATACTTAAAAAAAAAGATGCACAGTACAACATCTATATGCTGTAGAGTTTTGTTTTCCACCATCCATGAATTGACACCAGTCACTTCACTATTACATCTGCCCTCTCCCAAGGATTAAAAGAAAGGCAGAGCTGTGTTACAACCTTATTGATTGCAGATGGCTGCAGCCCAGGACAGGGGCCACCCGCACTCTCCCCATGGTCTCCAGCTCAACCTTGCTTGGTGTTGCCATTTGTGGGAGAAACAGTGGCACTGTTGAGGAGGAGAGAAAGAGGAGAGACGCTTCAAAAGGAGCCAGCCAGGAGCACTGGACTGGGTACTTTGTTTGCCGAGGGGGTGGTTATGGCTATACCTTATTATTACTGGTATTATTCATTGTATTAAGTGCATATTAAACTGATCTATGCAATTCTCACAAGAAATATGACAAAATGGTGAGGCAAACTGACATTGTAGTTTACCGTTTTAACCAGACATATTGGAGCTTTAACTAAACATGCATCCGCGCACTTTCAGGCACACGTGTTGGCAACGTAGATCTCTAGTGCTGCAGGGGGACATGATCATCAGCTGTGATCATGAATGTGGCACAGCAGTAGTAATAGCCATAATAGTGAGGAAGACATTTTGGGATGTGAAATTGAAATAGAATAATAAAGTAAATCTGCTAAGTATCATGAAAAGGATTATAAGGATATTATGCATGGGATGACAAATTTTTGGCAGTAGTTCAATTTTTTTTAATGTAAAATGTGTCAGGCTTCCATTAAGTGAACCCCTGAAGGCTGCATACAAGATAAAGACAATACATAAGTAAGCCAATACAAAGAAAAGCAATATTTTGTTACATGTCAGGATGAATCAGCAATTTGTTCTCTGACCTTATAATCACAAGTTAATTTTTAACTGCCTGCGAAAAATGAATAATCCCTTTTAGGCACAGATCAGTTTGTGACATTTATAATCTTCTGGAGTAAGCTGCATCTTATATCATCTAATTTCGGTCTCATTTTTTACATGCTAGAATATTTGTATACAGGCTGAATCCTCTACCAGTCTACATTATGCTACCAGGAAATGGCAATATTCAGTTGATCCAGTACAGAACCAACACAAATGGGGAAATAAAGAAACAAAGGCTATGGCAACCTACATCAATAATATCATATCAGTATGAGAACCACTGTGATAGAACTGCTTTTATCAGCAATGAAGAAGTTTATGAAAGGCATGTTGGCACTAGAATCTGGGGAAGACTGACTATAGTATGATGATAGTACTGAAAAAGCTATTTCATATGTAAGAGCTAGAGAATTAGTGATTTTGAAGCTCACCTACAATTTTGGAAAACCATTTGGAAGCATATTTCAGTTTGCTCCCCTTTCAATTTTGAATGTGTTTTTGCTGCATCTGGACAAGAAAAATATACATTGCTGTCCATATTTCTAAAAGGCGTTAAGTTTCCCCATCATTTAAAGCATTACCATGTCTATATTTTTAATAAATATGCATTTTAGACTGCATATTTTAGTGTGCTGCTGGGTGTGTGTGCATGTCTGTGTGCAACAGCATGTGCATTTTTCAACAGCAATCACAAATTCAGGAAGTTGTGGATATTTCTTGCTGATGTGTATCTGTTCATATTTGCATGCAGGATTAGACACTTGTGTTCACAAGAAGCAAATGTTATGTATGTCCATATTCCTGTTGCAAATGTTGTTGAGGAATGACACAAGCATTGGTCAGAAAGTATCTGCCATGCCTTGGCCAGGTTCAAAGTGCAACATGGATCAGTTTCGGCACACATAGACATGGATCCAAAGAACCAAAGATAGAGAACATAATCTAAAATGGCCCATAGTCAGTTTCTGGTGAGTGAACCAAAGCAGGAGTGAAGCCAAGAATGGAAGGCAAACCAAGGCAAGTCAGAATTTATCCCAGGAAGTGATGCTAGTTTTATATATAGTCTGTTGGCTCACATGGGGTCAGTTGACAGCATCCAGGATCTGTGGGGTCAACTGAAGTGTTCAGACCAGTATTGAAGCCCAGCAGATGGCCTTACGCTTCAAAGCCTGCTTGATTTGCACAGATACTCAATTACTGCTAGCTTGGGAGATAAGGCAGTTCTGCGCTAGGTCTGGTTCAACACACAGAGAGAGAGAGAGAGAGAGATGGGGCTATGGGGAGAGGCTTTACATATATTTCTTCCAGTATCTGAAACAATATTCCTTTTTATAGCAGCACAGGAGGCTGCTGTTGCAGTCATGACCTCATTGCAGGCTTTTCATTGGCATCTTATTTGCCACTATACAAACAGAATGCTGTACTAGCTATGTCTTCAGTCTGATCCAGCATAGCTATTCTTATGTCTTTATAATCAGAATTACTTCATAGGATTCATGCTCACAATATTTTTTCCATAAGTATAATTTGCAAACTGAACTGAACTACAAAGCTATAAACATAAATGTAGGAAGGATGTGTGGTAATTACTTATGGGCTGCCCTAAGTATCCTCATTATCTGTGGTAGGCAATTTCAGTGGAAATCTATGGAGACATCGTTATACTTTAAGCATTTAATAAAATTGTTTCCGTGTGAGATTATGACAGCAAAACAATTAAAATTCTTGTCCTAGGAGAGCCAAAGGCAATGCAGCTAACAAAGCAATTTAGAACAGTTCAGTTCTGATGTAGTAGTTGGTTTTCAATGAATACTTGTTGTTTACCCAGCTGAGTTGTAGTCAAGAGACTCAAGTTATCCCTTCAGAATTAGAAACAATGAAAACCTCAGTACAAAATATTCTTGTAAGTAAAAGCTCATAGACCAATTGTTACTCTAAAGCATAATTAGAACAATGCAAAATGAAGATTAAGACTCATAAAATAACCTTGTTATTTTAAAATTATGGTGTTTTACCTTCTGACCTAGAGTGAGTAGGAATGGAATTCTGAGTTTCTTCATCATAAAGGTTTGCAGCTTGAGGAAAGCCTAGATCCAGTGGTGCACCTGGATGATCAACTGACAGTGATATTCATAACTGCTAGTGTGAAGCTTGGAACCTGTGCTATCATACTTAAACTGACAATGGCCATGATCACCTTCATAGAACTTCATGTTCCATGTGAGGTGCACTTGACCACAGCTCACCAGCTTTACTGATTTCAGAAGAAATGTAAGCTGCCGTCTGGAATATTGTATGCAAATATTTCAACACTGGTACTAATTCCATATTACATTGTAGACATAGGTGGACTTGCCCAAAGTGAATTTATCCTTGACATGCCAAGTAACACATGTGTCCAGTTTCCAATCAGATGTTCCCTTTAATGGGAATGCTCATTCTGTATGTACAAAGTTTTGTGCATAGACAATGCCATGAATTACCATGCTATTAAAGCTCTTTCTGATCATCAGATGGCTTGCCCCTGTGACCATGGCAATGGCAAGTGAAGACCACATAGCAATATGAAGATGGATCCTGCAGATTCCCTGCCTCATGGAGCCTCTGCTGAGGTAATGGCATGGAAAGCAGCAAAGCAGACTAATTGAATTACATTTGTGGGAGGGGGTTGAGATGGAGTGATGACTGAAACATTGTAGGAGAAATCAATGTACTGCTTTACTGTACACATTCTGAAACTCCCAATCACTCTGAATTTAATAGAAAATTTGTAATACATCAATCTAGGCTAGTCACAAAGGTGAGCATTACAAACATCACTAAGCTAGCTAATTATGAAATGCTTGATTATAAATTAATTAGGACATGAACAGCTCTCAGTCTCCTGTGCCCAACAGACCATGTGCAGTTTCCAATTGCATTCCCTAAGAATGTTTGACGGCCAAACTAGATATTCATAATTTCATGCATAGTATGATTAGGTTATTTACTTTAGTGTAAACTTGTGTGGTTCCAGTTCTGATTAGGACCACAGTTTTCTGGGAAGGGTGATTTAAGATTTGCTGCATCCTATTTTCATTCTGAAATAGAAGTAGAATCAATGAAGAGGCATGCATTGAGATTTCAGAATGAAAGTGGGAAAGGACAAGCTTCAGTTTCTTTACTTCTAATGTTCAGTGGATGGATTTCAAATAGTTAACAAACTCAAATGGCATACAACAGTTAAAATATAAAATGCAATACAAATTTTTAAATTTTTGAATTTTTAAACTGTCCAATAGCCAAAGCTCTTTGTGTGGTTCACAACAATTCAACCTATACAATATAATTTTAAATACAAAGTAAAAGTGTATAATATAAAGTTAAATTAGGAGCAGTGCAAAGTTTTAAAACAACCAAAACTGAAACTTAATTAAGACTTGATTGACCTGACATCTCTTTCCTAACATTATACATGAACTTAGTCCAAAACTCTACATGTTCTTGTAAACTTTTCTTTACATCTTTTCAAAATCTTTTCTTACCATTGTTTCCAAAGTAAGACTTTAAAAGCATGATAATTCAAACATTTGCAGCTACTTTCTATTGCCATATAAAGGTGAGGCTGTTGTGCCTGTATTTGATGTTTCTGTTTCAGGAGTAGGGATTACTTTAGTCATAGCTGTAACACTGTACTAGAAGGTCATGTTTAATCGATTATCTTCCATGACTTATGAATCCCTTTTAGAGTAGTGCCTTTCTAGAACAGATAAAGACTCCTATCTTGTAATTAATGTTTCTTTTCAGATATATGATCTCACATTTGCCCTTATTAAAATGCATTGTGCTTGGTAAATGAACTTACCAAGTATGCAGATTATTTGGATGCTTTATAAGAAAACTGCTCTATCATTGAGACATGTTGAATTCTTTGTAAAAATCATGACAGTTCTATTGCTTAAAAAGTGTTCTAATTCAATGAAATTTTGTACAGAACCTATCTGAAGTGAGGAATATAATTCAGAACAACATTAGAGAAATTAAATAGGAAATGTCTGATTTTTTAAACTGGAATTCGAATCATGGTTCTTCCTGCTCCCTCGTATTTCCAACTGTTTTCTTAATGACCATAAGAACATAGGAAAAGCCATGGTAGAAAAAATGGAAGGTCCAGCTAGTCCAGCACTCTGTACACCCAGTGCCGATCAAGCTGCCCACAGGATACTTCAAGCAGGATACAAGACCTCCACCTGTCCAAGTTCCTCAGCAACTGCTGCATGCAGGAATGATACTTCTGGTAAAGGAGGGAGCAAGGCTAGAGTTCAATTTTCTATTCCGTTCCTAATTAGGCCTAGCATGGAGTTTTCCTTCTTCAAAGCAGCCATGCACTGGGCCAACATTTTCACCAAGCTGTCCACCACAACCCCAAGATTCCTTTCTTGTTCAGTCACTGCTAGAGTAGATCCCATCACTGCATAGATGAAGTTGGGACTTTTTGTCCCAATATTCATTACCTTACAGTTGCCTACATTTGCTTAATTGCCCATGTTAAGTATACCTTTCAGTATGATATGAACTCATTAGAAACTTAGATCAGATTCAGAGATCAAAATAGAAACTAAAATTAGTTAGAAATAAAGAAAATAATTTCTCTGTATATAGTAAACCTAGGTCAGGAATTGCAAGTGAAAATGCAAGGTCTTAACTAACATCACATAGTATCCAGGAAGGATGGTGCCAAGGCAATTACAAACAATGTACAACAGTGATTATGCACAGCTACTGAGGCACAAGATTCACTCAGAAAGGAAACGCTGACCTGATTCTGCGAGTGGAATGCACATTCTCAGAAGGGGGGGGGGGGTGGCAGTTGAGTCTTTCAAAGTAAATCAGATTATTTTATAACAATTTTAATTACTGCTGAATATGTGCCATTTCCTATACACAAACCAACAAAAGAAGGCATGAAAATAGTTTCCTGCTGTCCCTTGCAAAATTTTGCATGATGAATTATTAAGAAAATTCAACTTAAGCCATCTTGGAATCAAGCTTGTGTGTGATCCACTTAGATAAATATCATAGCTACCAGCCTTGGAGATTTCATTAAACACTGAATGCCATTTGCCTGTTCATCCAGCTCTCTACACATGAAAAAGCAAGGGATCAATTGTAGAGAGTATAAGGGCAATACATGCTTCATTCAGGTCTTTATTATGCAGGTTACTTTCACTCTGGAGTATAAATAACTTTCAGTGAAAGGACACTGCTGGAAAGCAGTATGGAAATATGGCCCATATACCAAATACCACCCATTTCACCTACAGTTCAATTTCCAAGATGGTTTTTGGTTTCATCTCAATGCTAACAAGTGAAATACTGTATCAAGCAACATGTCCCTCCAATTAAAAATACAACTTTAGCAATATGGAACAATCTTCAAGGTGGTATAGTAAATCAGATGCAAAGCTGTATTTCATAAAGAAACATAAATAACTTTATCTGGACTGTCCCTCTAAGTTTTGCGTGGCTTTTATTAATATTCAGAGACAACCTGTGCTGTGCTTGTCATTCAAGAAGTATCAGTGATCATACAGGCAGTCCCTGAGTTAAAAATGTCCAAGTTATGAAAATTTACTTACAAACTGGCCTAAAGCTTATTAATGGTTTAAAGTTACTGAGAAAAATTCTCATCACCAGAGAAAGACAGACAGTGAAAGGGATGAGAGGGAAGGCCACCAAAGCATCACTATAGAGAGGAAGGAAGGGAAAGAGAAGGTCTCCAAAGCAAGAGAAATCTCCCTGGCATTTCCTTGATACAAAGAAGAGGCACTGAGGCTGTGGGGAGGCTAGAGGCTAGAAATATTAATGGTTTTTCCATTTTCACAGGGGTCCTTCACCCATAATCCCCATGAATGTGGAAAGCCAACTATACAGAATCCCACTTACATACAAATTCAACTCAAAGACCAATTTCCTGACTGGATCCTGTTGTAATTCCATGTATTTGGCTAGTTGGGTTATGTCACAGTGACTACTGGGACTCATTTCCCAGTCATGTATGGTCATATCACTCCGTGATATTGGGGAGGATCCTAGGATTAACAACTAAGTGTCTCCAGATAGCCATGACAATGCTAACATTTTTGTTTGCTTGGCTGGTAAATCTAAGTGCCATTTCCTTTTTAATTTATTGTTTCTTAACTGACAGATGAATTAGCAGGGGCAAATATGTTGCCTTAAAGGCAATTCTCATTCTAACAGTGCATTTTGGAAAGATATTCTGTATAAATAAGTAACTGGTTAAAGAATACAAAGCAAAAAGGAGTAAATGGTAATTCCTCCTAATAGAGAGTCCTAAAAACAGGGTCCCAGGGATCTATGTTACTGCAATGGTTTTCAACTTACTGATAAATTACCTACAGTTAGGAATTAGTAGTGAAATGGCCAAGCTTGCTAATAACACCATATATTTAGGGTGTTAAAACTAACATACTAAAACCAAAAGAAATGTAAGGTTTTCCAAACTGATTTCTCCAGTTTCAGAGAATGAGCGTCAAAATGGCAAATGTAGATCAATTTAAGCAAGTGTAAAGTAATGCATAAGATGAACAGCTACTGTTGTGTGGTGTAGTGTGGAACTCAGAGGATCTGGGTTCTAGTCCCTATTTAGCTATGGAGCCAATTGGGTGACTTTGGGCCAGTCAAGTTCATAGGTCTGTTGTGGGGATAAGATTGAGATGATCAAATTTCCAACTACATCACTAAAGGATACCTTCTCCACACAGTCAGCAGAAGGGACAACTTCAGTGGGGTCCAGATACAGAAAAAATCATGCTTTCTCCTTATTCCACAAAAATTTGGATCAAAGTCCATCTCCCTTAGGAAGTTAAGGGGCAGTTTGCAAAGAGGAGAGCCTCTTCTGTGGTGGCACTCCAATTGTGGAAAGCTTTCAGGCACCTAACATAAACTATTCTTTTTCAGTGGACTTATGCTGCAACTTAGATCACTTATATCAATTGTACTGGGTTGAATATACAGTGGTATCTCAGCTCACAAATGCCTCAGTTTATGACCAAATTGGGTCGTAAACAGAGGCCTGGTGGACTTTGGCACTTTAATGTTTCCTTGTTTTATTTATTTCTATATTTATTCCTCTCTGGATGCTTTACAACAGTCCATAAAAACAGATGATAAAAATACAATAAAATTATTATATCATAAAATCAGGGGGAAAACGTTAAAAACTCTAAAACTGCTAAATGCAGAAAAGGTTTTCAAAAATCAGAATATTGCTTATTCTTCTTGTAAAAATACATTTTTAAAAAGTGACAAAAAGTCCTGCACAATATGCTGAAAGCTCATATAAGCCAGTTTGTCATTTCTGCAAATGCACAACTTTATCAAGAAGAGCAAAATGTTAAATATGGAATGGAATCCACATATTTTTGGTAGAATTTGCACTAATATGGTTAAGACAGACATATTAGAAGAATGGTGGATGGGCCAGTTAAGTATGTCTGGAAACTCTGGAATGTGCTTTCAGACATTTCTGTCCTAATATATAAGAATTTTCACATAAAGTAGTAGAATATAAACTTATTTTCTCTGCTGTTAATTTTCTATTATTTAATTCAGGTCACCAGTCAAGAGTTCTGTTATTGAAGCAGATGGTTAATGATATTAGACACTTAAGTGGTTATTCTATTAACTGGTAAAACTCATGTCTTTTGGAGATAATGCACCCTATGCTATGTTATATATTTGGCAATTTAGTTTCTGTGCTGAATTTATTATTTATCTGGGACTTCTTTTCCCAAAAGACATAGCACAGATGATTTAATAAGATGATTATTGAAATTTCAAGTGATATCTATAAAGCCAGGTTTATGGGGTAAGATAAATACATTTAAAATGAATGTAGTGCCTTGCATTGTTGTGTTTCATATGGTTGTCTTTCACTTATCACTCACAAGTATTTTGAGAAGTGTAATGGTTTGTTTCATAAATTTTATGGGGCTCAACTCCAACATGAACATCCTTGAAAACGATGCAACTTTTGATCAAAAGGATAGATTTGGCCTCCCTTACCTTTATATTATCAGGCCTGTCTTTTGACTTCTAGATTTTGGTCTAGAAGATTTTGGTCTTTTGCATTTAAATTAGATTGCTCTCCTGGTTCTGTTTCATATGCTTTTCCCAGGTGGATTGCACTGGACTCTTATCATACCAAAGTAGATAAAGCAGCCACTCTAGGCATGGCAGCTTAGAAAGCTGTGGTTTATACTTCCATGTAAACTTCAGTTTAATATATTTTCACATGCAAAATTAACTTTATGGGGAAATCTTTGCAGCAGCGCAGGGTCCAAGTTCCTGGTGAGCACCCTCAAGGTTTGCAGGGTACTCACCATGAATTGAGCCCCATGTGCTGTGCAAACTGCAGCAAGTGGAGGAAGGCTGGCCATTAGAAATGATGGATAGGAAAGGCTCACAATTGTGCGATCAAGGGTCTGCAAGCCTTCATTGATTCACTCTTGGCTCAGGTCACTTTGCAGGATTGGGCCAAGCACAAGATGACATCCATGGATTCCAGAGAGACAGATTTCAAAAAGTTTTGCCTGAGTCCTAATCAGTGCTATAGATCTTTTCCCTCTACTAATACTGGAAGCTTTTTCTTTTTCTTTTTTCCCTTCTCTCTTTGCATCTTTTCTTATGGTGCAGTTTGGTGGTTTTTATATAGCACAATATAAACAAACAAATGAACATACAAACGAACAACTAAGGCTTCCATTTGGCAAAGCTTATTGTTGTCCATCTCTTCCTTTAGCTGAATATTTGCAACATCTATAGTGAAATTTGCCTTACTAATAAACTTCCAAAACATCACCAAGCTGACATATCATTTAAATCCACTCCTACATACTCTGCACTGTTTCCAAAGCCACCCACCATGAGTGGAACTCACTGCTGCTTCTGCTCCATGAGTGGTCAGCCCTGCTGATTCCATTGCATGCTCCAGTGGCACCTCTCATTTGTGTAATGGAGATTAAGCATTTGCAGGAGAAAGCTTCAAAAGGAGTAGAAAGACTTACTTAAGTAACAGGAAAGGTAAGCAGAGCTCTGTTATGGGAGCACCACTATTCTGTCCTGGTCTAAAAATAAGTGTTGCTATTTGTTTTGAGTCATCTTCAGATGTTTTATATCCCACTGTTAAAGAAGTCAGTGCTGCTTGTACAATGCAGTTAGCTGGGCTGGTTGTTTACAGGTTGTAACAACTGAATATTGCCCATGTATAACTCTGTTCACCAGTATGGGAAGTAACTTTTCAGAACCATTCTCTCAGTACTTTTACCACTGTTCAGATGCATCCAGTAAGATCAATTCAGCTCTAGAGTTCACCTTTTCAAATCAACATACTGTTCCACAACCAGTCATACAGGGTTTTCTGCATATTATTTCTAAACAGTGCCAGAGCATTGCCCTTACTACTTGTGACCCCCCCTTTTTTTTTTAAAGAAAAGTGATGATTTGCTACTGAGATTTCTTAGCAGCTGAATTGCCAATCTTGGAGGGTAATTACTTCTTTTCCCCTTTGCCTTCCAAGCACTATCACTGTGACACAACTGGACATTATATCACATATCTAGGCAAATAACATCTAATGCATAGACAGAAAGATACATAGACACAGTAGTGGCCATCTGCCACTGACTGGTGCAAAAGAGAGCAGATCAACAGAAATGGAACTCAGGAGTCGCTGGACTTGGTGCTAACATTTTTGGCCAAGCATCCTTTCAGGACAGTTTCTTTAAAAAGAAAGGTGGGGTGGGGAAGAGAATACCATGCAACTGCAGTATAACACAGCCTATTATTTTCCAGATATACCAATGTTTATAAGCCAGTTTATTATTTTTCTAGACTCACAAGTGAAATCACACTTTCACAGGAGGTTAATTCACACACACACACACACACACACACATATATAACAAGTGAGAAGGCTTCTCCATTGTTGCCACATAATGTAACTCAGAAACCTGGACCTTAGAAAATAAAAGGTTATGAATTTTCTAATCTTACATATAAACCTGGCCATGATTTCCTCCTGATGTGGGAATGAATGATGACAAATTATGTTTTTTTTTCATACTTGCACAGCAATATTAGCCTGTTTGCATACATAAGAAATCATTATATGTCAGATTCTCTCTGTCTGTCTGTCCCCCTCCCGTGCGTGCACACGTGTGTGTGTGTGTGTGTGTGTGTGTGTGTGTGTGTTCAGACTTCTAGTCTAAATGAGCAGTGCAGGAGCAGTAGGAAGCAATTGTTTTTGGTTGTTGTTAACCAGAGGCAACAACAGAGTCTCAGAGGGATGGCATACTCCCAGCCCTGTGATTAGAACCACACTTGATAAATTGACTGTTACACCACATCAATACTGATGAAAAATTGTGATAGTTTACCTAGTTTCATTGTCTACAAATGGCCAATCACTTTTAAAACAAACAACAAAATGCATCAGGTGCTATTAAAAAGAAAAAAAAAGTACAAACTTTTCTGCAATGGCAGGAACCAATTCTGTTTTCAGATTCCCCACTTCTGAGGAATATTTACATTTTGAAGCAGAAGGGGGGAAATGAAAGGAAGTGGCTAATTGCCTATTTAAAATAGTTTGATATGACTCACAGGAATCAGTTCCCACAATTAGCAAAGAAGCTATAACAACCTCTCATACCAGTAAATTGTAGAAATACTTTACTTTTCTGTTCTTTAACACAGGTTATAATCTTACTGCTTTTTCAAGTAACCTGAAACACAATTCTTACCCAACTCTAATCCTGATTCTCTCTCTCCCCCCCCCCCCACACACACACAGAGGGTACCAAAAACGTATACACATTCTAAGAGATGTTATCTATGTATTATTTTTGAAATTGAACTGAATTATGGTAGCAATGAGTATGATGCTCACTGAAAAGATGGTGTCAATAAAATGAATGCTAGCGTCACCATGTGACAGTTTTTAATAAAGTTTTTTCCTTTCTTAAAATGTGTATACGTTTTTGGCACCCTCTGCATACATACACACACATTCTTACATCATTCATCATAGAAAGGATTATTCACCGTGTGGAATAGCAAATATTGCATATACTCTCACATTAAGATTCATCTGTATTGTTTTTATGAAAAAGATTCAAACATGGTCTGTAATTGACCTCCTCAGCTACTATGCTTAACCTATTTGACAGCTCAGAAATAAGGCTGAACTTTTTCCACCTAAATTCAGGGGATTTATTAATTTATTTATTCATTTATTATAGTATTTATTTAAAATGTTTATATGCCATCAACATTTATGTGGGATCAAAAGTACATATTTCAAATGATGAGTTTGAAGGGGAAAATGACTGGCTAGGTGGTAAAGGTAGTATTCTTAATATTGTCTTGTCATTATGTAAATCAAGAAAGACAGTAAATATTTTGAAAAGTAAATATAACTGAAAAAAGCAGAATTATGCTAGTCCAAATACAGCACACATCAAGGAGGAGATGGGGCTTAACAATGAATATCCTATTGGAAATTTAAAGGAAATCTGTTGTGCAGGGGTAGCAATAAGGAAATAAAATAAATCAACTATTCCAAATTATAACTGGGAATTTTGCTTATAAAAGTTCATTATTCCTTTCCTTCTTGAGCATCACAAGCTCCTCAGTAATCATAGATGGGACATTTCAGGATGAAAAAACTGTGCTTATTCTGATTTCTCATTTCCTTTTGAATAGGCTTAGAAATGTTATAAGCGTAAGATATTGTACCACTTTTCAAAGAAACATATGCTCCTAAAACAATTCTTAGAAACGTTTTTGAAATACATTTTGCATGATACAATATTTTTCATTTTTGTATTTTAAAATAATTTGTATTTTATGTTCTGCACTATAATATCAAATGTTGTTACCGTGTTAAGGTAGCTTGAGATTCTTAATTAAAAGATGGAAGGATAACCCTGGAAAAAAAGAACCTATAAAATAATTTCTGCATGCCTATATTGCAAAATAAAGCCCACGCATCCCAGATATCACTTTGCTATGGGAAAACAGAATCTTACCAGTTAATGATTTGACCCAGTTACATGTACGAACCACCTCAAAGAATTCCTAGGCAAGAACAGATCTGCCACAAAGGAGCTCTCACTACCCAAGGACGATCTGTGTATGAGGAACTTGAAAACCAAGTTCTGTTCTGACTAATCTGGCACTCTCTCATTAACAATGCCCAAATGCTTGCTGAAGTTCAGAATCATAATACATTAACTGCCACCCACCACTTCCTGTGGGCATGTGAGCAGAAAAGACTCTCTGGAAAACACAGCCATCTGGTGGTTCTCATTCTTAAGCATGCTCTACACATGCTCAGTATCTTCATTGGCCACTGGGGTAAATGGGACATGTGGTTCCTCTGACCATCAATTAAAAAGCTTTGAAACTGTAACCCATGCTCACCAGCAGGAAAGTACATCCTTAATGACCAAAATGGCATGGTGGTTAGAATGTTAGATTGGGGTCCTAGAAGATCTGGGTTCTAGTTCCTACTTGGCCATGAAGCTAACTGGGTGTTTTTCAGGCACCGTGTCTCAGCTTAGCCTAGTTTATAGTGTTTCAAGAACAGAAATGGAGCACAGGAGAACGTTGTAAGCTGCCTTGGGTTTCTTGCAAGAGGAAGAAGGTGAGATATACATGCATATACTATTAGTACCACTATTATACTCAAGAAGATTGTGGTGCAGTCATGTTGTATTTCAGATCCATTGTTGCATTGAGGATGCATAGGAAATTACAGCTCTAGTGTACTCCAAGGAGAAAGAATGAGCACCAGACTCCAAGGAAAATGCTTACAAGGTGGCAAGCTCTCCATCTGTCAGTTTTTCCGCACCCCCTTACAATGGTAATCTTAAATGCAAAAATGAGGACAAGTTGCTATCATCCCCAGGCTTGGTACTCCTCCCACCATCTTAGGAAATTTTCAAAAGACCACTAGTTTTGTCCTCCAAACCAATGATTCTCCAAACAAAGAAGTTCAAAAAAAAAACTGAACTAATCTTAGGAAAGCTAAAAGTATCACTTTCAGAACTTTCTAATCTTGTTCCTCGCTCCTAGTCTCCGTCTAGCCATGCCTCACCATTTGTCTTGATAATAGCACTTTCCCCCTCTGCTAATTTAAGACTTATCTTACTGGGACTGACATCCCAGCTTGGTGGTAAACAAAAATGAAGGGAGTGGCTTTCAGATCCAGGTCATAAATACAAAATGACCTCTAGAGGTTACACAAGCATTGTTCCGCAAGACACAAGTGTGCATAAATCAAGTGTTGTTTAACTAGGCAGCTACAGTCTTTTCACCTTTAAAGTTCTTCCCTCCCTCCAGAGACACTGCTGCCCAGAAGCATTCATTCAATTTAGTGATCCTTTAAAGATTCACAATCATGCTTGCTTAAGCATAACCTTCCCTCCCCCACCCCAGATGCTTATAGCAAATATCAAAGTCTCAAGAGTTTGTTAAAACAATTCTGGGAAACCCATGACAGCTATCTTCTTCTTGACCCCTTGTTGTTGTTCTATTTAAAAGGAAATGAATACAAGCTTGGAGAACTTATAAAATGAACTGTTCAGAAAATCAAAATCAAAATTATTATTCTGAATCCAAGCAGTAAAATTTGTAACCGTTATAGTTTATTAGTCTGCATCTCTTCAGTTGCCTCTATCAGCCTCTAAAAATACATACATGCATACATTGTACTGAATATTTTATATAGTAAAATATAGAACAGAACCTAATAGAACAATCCTATGGGGAAGGTGGCTACTAGCCTTGATGACTGTGTGAAACTTCTAGTAGAGGTGGGATGCCTGCATACATCAGTTGTTGAGGAGTTTGGGCAGATGGAGTTCTTGGACCCATCCAGCTTGAAGAATAATGTGGGCGGCCAGTGTAACACTGTGTGTATGGAGTGTTAGACCTTTGACCTGATCCAGCATGTTCTCCTCAGTTGGCAACTTTATGTACCATGGGATATGGGGGAGGGGGGAAGCTCCAAGCAGGGTTTCCCTCTATCTCTCCTCCCAGCTGCCACATATCATTTGCAGTGGTTCTTATCCAGTGGTTGTGGATCCTCTCCCAAATTTCATCTACTGAAATTGCTATTTCAACCCCTGAAGAGGGTTAGGAATAGAGGAAGGGGGTGAGATTGCAGGAAAGAAGTGGAGAGCAGAGTATTGGATCCACTAGATCCAGAAACCTCTTTATCAAGCATTCCCATGTGCTGCTAGATAAGTGAGTTGGACAGGCTCAGAAATCTGTCTGGATGATAAGTTTTCAAGAAGAAATGGGAGGTCAAATTGCCTTTATTGTTTTCTCCTGCCGTGATTGGCTCTAGCAGAGCTTTGAATGGACGAGATCAGAGCCCCCCATCCAAAAAGGTGGTAACCCTTTTAGACTGCATTCTACAGTGAGAATTCTAGATTAACTTGCCTATTTTGTACTTTGCATAGGTAATGCAATGTCAATTTGTTTATAATATAACTATACATGACTGAGGTACCAAGATTGAATTTGGCATACATGTATTAAACTTGCGACACACAGTCCCATACGGAGTAGTGGTTAAAGCCTGGGGTATTTATTTATTTATTAAAACATTTTTATGCCTCCCCATTCGCCGAAGCCTCGGGGCGGCTTACAACAATAAGTTAAAAAACAATTATAACATTAAATTAAAAAAATATAAGCATTAATTTAAAAATACAAAAACAGCAATATAAAATAAGCCTCCCTGGCCAGATAAAATCCAATAATATTAACAATTAAAATGCCGCTTAAATAAAAAGGTCTTCGCCTGGCGCCAAAAAGCAAATAACGAACTGAAAGCTGCTGCACTGCCCATATTTAGGACAGCTTTTCACGTTTCAGATCTGTACTCAGTCCATGTAGCCATTTTCAAAGGAGAAGAAATATTTCAAATCAGTGCAGAGTGTTCTGTCTAAAGAGTGGCCTCTTGAACTCCTGTGCTTTACTATGTTTTGCTTTCCCATTATACTCAGTGAGAAGTGCTTCTGAATCTCAGCTTGGGCTTCGCACTGAAGTGGAGGGCCTCCAAATTGGTTCAGCCTAAATCAGGCCAAGCACTGAATATGGTAGAATATAATTTTGTGGTCTAAAAACTATATAAAAACAGACAAGACCCAAGGGATTTTTGCCACATTATACACCTGAGATACTGTGAATGCCTGGTTATTTAATGATCTGGTGTAAGGGCACTGCAACAGACTGTCAGCAAAAGGCATCTACTTGCCTGTCCTTCTGTGCTGTTGTGATTAACATGAGATCAAGATACTCTGTATGACATCACAGCTCCATTAGGACCAACAGACTGCATCGCCGCAAGCTGAACTGAAACAACCCATTGCTAAGACTGGAACGATACAAGATTGATCCTACAGGATTAATATCCATGCAACATAATAGTTTCTTGGACCATGTGATTGCCTGTCTCCAAAACATCTGATACTTTCTTAGAAGCTGAAGATTCATGACTATCTAAATCTATATGGAAAAGAAGTGGGTTGTGCATTTGAAACCCAAATACATGGCTATAGCCACACAGAAATCATAAAAAGGAGTGTTTGGGCAACTCTGAGATTTCCAGTCAGAATGTATTCATTTTACAATACATTTAGCCTAACAGTAATTAAATTCATCAGTGTGTCTAATAGGAGCCTTTACTTTCAGTCATTTCAGCTCCTTCAGTCTTGCAATGTGCAGCCTAGTAATGCAACATGTTTCTGTATATGAAAAACAGTTGAGCCCACACAGTGAAAAGGCTCATAAAAGTAAATGGACTTGCTATTTATTGTGTACCAAGCAGTCTCCTCAATGTCAATGTTTCTAGGCTGAAAAGACAAAGAAACTGATGAGCCTGTTTCTGGGAAAGTAATCCTTCATGTTCAAAGTGTTTCCCCTGTTAGGTAAGTACAAAGATAAAGTCAAAGTCCTGGGAATGCTACTTTCTTTTTTTGGACAGTAGTAATTATTCCTTACTGTAAATTCCAGATTTGTTTTCCACTATAAAGTCATTTATAGCATGCACAATGAAGAATGTTGAAATTATACTAATATTGGAGTTCTGTATTATACTAGTAAAGAAATTCTGCCTTCATTACAGTTATGTCACATGGACGCACGGGTGGTATTAAATAGGGTACCACATCCCCATCAATTCTGTTGTGCCTCTCTGAGTTGGTTCTTCAAGTGGTTCCTCCCACTGATTAAACTGCACAAGTGGCACTCATTACTTGTGTAATTTAACACTTTCTGCAGGAAACCCTGAAAGGAAAGGAAACTCTAATTTCTGTATCAGCATAGGTTGGGGGAGTGCCCCTATGCAAACTCTGTTTACAGCTCCATTTCACAAAGAATGTATACATATACATATGCATAACACACACACACACAAACACGTGATTGTGTGTGTGTGCTCATTTCCAGTTGTCCTAGAAATGCTAAATCTCTGCTTGTGTAATGGCACTATCAGGGTTCTACAACAGAGTTGCAGCACCCTGTTGGATTCTGCCTGGTGACTCCATTTCAAAGTGAAAGAATCCTAGTTTATTCAACCACAAGTATGGAATTATCTGAAGGCATTTTGATACATTTAAATCTAGAGTGGCCAGGTTGTCGCCAGAAGGTTCAAGTGTGTCTTAACATTTCTTTAAGATCTGGAGGCGGCAGCAGCTTTGATTTCCTGCCTTTCCTCTGGTCCTTCTTCCTTCTGCACAGTCAACCAGATTCTGGGAGTGCTATACTTCAGGTAGGAGTGAGTGGCTGAAGGATGGGATACTTAGTCACAACTACAGAGTTTTGTACAACACAGTGGCATTTAAACATAGCATATCAATGTCTCCACCCTATTTGAAGGAATCTTGAGTTGGTCTCCAAAATGCTGTTCCATATAATACACGTCACCTAGTAGTAGTCACCATATATTTAAACAAATTTCAAAATACACTGAACTTTTGACTGAATCTCTTGTTTACCACCATGAAATACAACATAACCTAAATGTCTGTTATCTATATTAATTTATGACCACTCTCATAACCTGCACATTACTTCCTTTTGCTGTCTTTCTCTGTGGTAAGACTGAAAATCCTCACAGAAGGGTCTTGCCAGTTGTGTGTGTGTTCTGTTATCCTGCAGAGTGCTATGCACATGCATGTTAACAATCACGAGAATAAGAACAGTATTGTCTGTGGGTGAGTTGCACTGGAAGCTGAGAGTTGAGGGATGTCATTAAAAAGGCACTCATTTTGTTTCATGCAGATAAGATTGACAGATAATGACAAAGCCCTTTAAATCAGTGCTGAAGGAAAAGTCAACAAGAATTTTAAGGCCATATCCATTTGCAACTTCCATAATCCATTGATTGGGGGATAGACCTGATTGTCAGCTAATGGCTACAAAATAGAGATGATCTGAATTTGCAGAGAAGCCACCAGGTCAGTGTATTCATGTCAGTTTCTAATAAATATAGCTCACTCAACATGCTAATTTTCTTAATTATGTCTCACAATGTGACAATTGATAATCTCGCACTTCACAGATGTTTCCTAGGCTGAAAAATTACATACCACCCCCCCAAAAAGAAAAAAAGTAAGCATTTTTATGGTACACAACAGTGAATAACATAAGCTCAGTGTTTATCTAAAATGACTATAGATTGCTGGATGAATGGTGAGAATTATATAGCACTTTCAGCAGAGAGGACAGATTGCAAGATCACCGATATAACACTGTGTATAAATGTGCTCTACATGCTGATCCTTTACTATAGGAACAACCTACATCACTAGGGCATGTACTTGAGCCTAAGCAATTAATCAGCTTTAGAGTCTGCTCATGTATTGTGTTTTCCATCTGAACAGGGATATAAGAAGCAGAAAATACTTATTATTGTGTAAAATAGAGTACATGATAAGGCAAAGACTGTACTGGAGCTGAGAAGTTGCAGAGAACATAAAACTGGGGCAATCACTTCAGCAATAAGCACCAAATGCTAAAAATGACAGAGATAGTGCATGGGTTGCTTCTGTTTGGTTTTTTCGCCTTGGTTAAAAAACTAGGAAACCTTAATAACAGGTGCACTTTCTGCCAGTTGTACCTTTTGGGGCTGTAATTCATTACGGATGCTACAGTATGCAGACAACTGAATCATATCTACAGCTATGTGTCAATGAAGAGCTATCAGAGCTTTTATACTCTTTCTGCAAAGGGCAATAAGTAAAATGTTACAACCCATTTAGCAATAAACTGTGGAGTTTCTCTGCAAGGCTTTTTCTGCATTTTTATGTGCATCATTTAACCTATCTCTAAATTTAATTCTATATTCTCTGGTAATTTTCAAAATCTAAGTGGGAGCCCAGATGGTCTCTGTTTTCTCTATAGGCAGGAAAGTATATCTCAGTATGAATCATTTTAGTGATGCAGAAGGAGGGGAATATGCATTTCAAAAGCGAGAACTATAAGAAGTGATATGCTATTTTGGACTCTCTCTCTCTCTCTCTCTCTCTCTCTCTCTCCCATTTAAAAAGGTGCTGAGTTAAGCTCAAGCCCTACTGCTTTCTGCAGCTGCAAGATGGTTATAAAATGATATCTATAGCAAAAACTTAAGGAAATGGTTTTGTGTTTACCTTCATTCAACATTCCCTTCCCTCATGTTTCATTTTTGTACCTGTTTTAATGTCTAATATCTCTTCATGGTAGAAAACTATGCAGAATTGAAATAAGAGAATAGTGGAAGGAAAAATAAAAAAATATGAATGAGTTAGCTTTAATACTTTTAGTAGGCAATGAAATATCATTTCCTTCCTTGTAAAGGCTGAGTGATAAATATCACTTATATGTCTGTTCAAAACTATGGAATTTCAAAGTGTTTGTTCTATGGGGAGTGTTCACAGAATACAAACATTGGTAAGGTGAGAACCAACTGAAGCCATTAGGACTAGAATGTAAAATATAATAATTTCCTATCGAGTGTGAAACAAATAATCATGAATACACTGAACAAGTAAAATACTGGTTATGTACAAACCATTCAAAATGAAATAGATAGTTCAGTGATAAGATTATAATATTTATCTGATGCACAGAGCAAAGATACTACGTTTATATAGCTTCCCCATTCATGATGTCCAAAGAATGTCAACTATACATACCTTATGACACATGCATAAAGCCCACTGTCTTGTGTTACTGTTGGGCGAAACCAAATGGCATCTTCCTCTTTGCTCATTCTAGTTCCATCAAAAGCTATAGGTTCCTCAAAATCGCCAGGTCCAGAGCTTTTGTACCACATCAAACTCAGTCCAGCACTTTGTGCTAGAGTGTAGTTTGCTCTTATATATCCATAAAACAATGCACATTTTATACGAACAGGTTCTCCCACTAAGACTTGATACTTCTTGTAATCCACTGACCAGTCAGTACATCCATCCGCTGAAAGAGAAAACAGGAGAGAGAAGAAGAAAATTTAGGAAGTTGTATATTGCTGAATGCACAGCACAGTTTCTATCTAATGTGGAACTGAACATCACAGAAGTTACCATGCCAGAATAACGGACTAAAAACAGTGCACTTTAGATGAGTTTGACTGAAGATGCAACCAAACCATCCACAACATACTGGTTAGTCTTTTGAAACTCTGTTTTCCCTGGTCTGGATCAATTAATGGGCCTAATCACCTTGCTTAATAATTTCTGTGATAATTTAGCAATTATTCCTTCTTTTCAGAGTGACTTGGATCCACTCAGGCATATTCTGAGTAGACCATCAAAATGAGCATGTCTGTTCTAAATCAAACTAAAACTGGATTGAACCCTCTATTATTTAAGGGTAAATTAGTGTAAAATAATGACAGAGACTATCAGCACAGAGACTATCTAGACCAGATGTATTATAATCACTGGACAGTATTGAAACCAATATACATAAAGGAAGGAAATGGTTTAATCCAAAAGATCTTAAAGCAAGAATTAATGGCTGCAAACTGGAAAGTGCCTAGCAGACACTAAATTGGGGTAAGTGAAATTCTCCTTTTAAATTTTATTGCACAGGAAAACAAACTATGTCAAGATATATTATTCAGATTATCATCAGGAGGAAATTACTTAAGATTTTACTTGAAATATCTCAAATTTTCCACTACAGGCATACTATGGTAAGAGAGAGACAGACAGATAGAACCAAGCAGTAATTTCTGTTTCTGTTATTAGATATTTTAACTGCACTGGCTAAAGCTATTAAATGCAATCAAGACTGAAAACGTTTGTGTATGACCATCCATTTATATCTTAGTCTAAAAAAGAAGAAAGAAGGGGATTGATTTTTTTCCACATGCATTTTAGGTCAGTACAGTACAGTACCATGGCAAAGACAAAATGGCCTTGGCCTTCAGAATCCACTATTTGAAGAAGAGCAATGGACAAATCTGGCAATTTCAGTTTCTAATTTTTTCAGAATTGTTTTCCTTCTGTATTGGTACTCATTAAAAAATCCACATGGAAATGTGTAAATGGATTTCTACATTTCTCTTCTAATATACACATAAAAGTGCACAAATGTGCATAATAAATACATTTTTCAAGCAGTTTCCCACAACATAAAGCATTTTCTACTTTAGTCTCACCAACAAATGCACTTGTGTGCTTGCTTTCCCCAACAAAGGCATTTTAATATGCATTTGTACTACAACTGCAAAAATTGCAGACATGTAACTGCTGAATACATTTCCATTCTCATATGGATTGGAAAACTGTAAATTAGATAGTTTTGCTGAATACAGTTATTTTCTATTCCTGTTCAAAAACTGGCACTATTTCTTAGAGAGACAGTATATTATCCATTTGTCTTTGAAATGGCAGGACAGCAGAAACTTTTCTTGAGAACTCGGGAGAGATAATGAAACTTGTTGCATTTATATAGAAATGTTTAACATGGCATGCTGAAAAGCAGGCATGCCTGACACATGACCCCTGTTGCTCTTTGATGCAGACCCTACCACCCCTACCATTACTGATGTAATATCAGCAAAAACTGTGGCTCAGGTAGCAGAAAAGCAACATTGCTTTACTACCAAATGCTGGTGTCAAACCAATTCAGAAGGGTAAAACCTCTAAAGGCAGCTTGTTAAAACTGTCCTATACCGTAGGGCCATCACCGTTTTCTTAGGAGATAATGCACAAAGAAAAGGTAACAAATGGCAACTTAGAGGGATATGAGATCAACTGGTTCTATTGTGTATGAAGAAAGGACTGGAAAGAGCTGACTAAAAATTTTGGAGGGTTTAGAAGAAGACAGTTAAAAGTTGTCTCTTAGTTTTAACTGTCTTAGAGCTATTTTTCATCTGTGTACATTTTTTCCATTCTTTTTATTGTTTTTTTTTAAACATGTTAGTCTATGCTGCTTTATACTGTATTTCTGCCTATGCTTAGTTATCCTTGTACTTAACTGGATCTATTGATGACTTTTTCTTTTGTTAGTATTTCACATTTATGTGCATTGCCCTGAGAGCTGTGGCTAAAAGTGACTTATGCTTTGATTAGATAGGTAGTTAAATGAAAGACAGAGTGGGATACATTATATCTCTTGGGGACAAAGATTGGTTTGATGCTCCAACACCTTTGATTGACTCTCTCCCAAGTTAACTCTGGAAATAGATATTTTAATTTGCATGTTTAAATCCATTCTGTTCATTGTCTTGTTTTTCATGTAAGACCCAAAGGACTGTTTATATAACCCATAAGAACCTTGTGTTCATGGAGCACATGACTGACTGATACTGACCCCTAACATGCATGTGATCAATATGAACAATAAATAATTTTGACTTCAGAATACTTTTTGGTAATGCATTTCATCAGGAGTGTAAGCAGTTCATCATAACTGATGGGAAGAGGTTTCTCTGCAAACTGTCTCCACAAGATGCTGTCTCATTTAACCCTTGCACCCACGAGCAGGCTGATACAAGGCATGTTGCTGTATACCCAACCTTCATCACAACATAGCTACTATTGGATACCAATATGGACTGTTCACACTGATATTGTGGTATTAGCTGTTGTTTGTGGCCACCAGCAACAGAGTATGCTTGTATCATTCTGATCTGGCAAATGACTGACTGAATGAATAATTCTGCTATTCACCATCACAAGAACTGCTAAGAAAAGCAGTGTTTCTATGTTCCAACTGGTTGTGATACTGGCTCCAGCTTTGCAGGGTATGGTAAAAAGCAAGTGCAGGGAACTTGGAAAGTGCTGCCTGAACTGAATGATGTACTGATGGAACTGTCCTGTGCTCTGCGATGTCCCAGACCATATCATGGAGCTCTGTCATCCCGTTATCTGTGAAAGCCAGTGGTACACTAGTTAAGGGCGTGGGACAGGAATTTAGGCAATCTGGATTTTTTTCCCTCACTCAGCCATGGAGCCAATTGGGTATGGACCAGTCACAAACTCTCAGCCCAACCTACTTCTCAGGGTTATTGTTGTAGGAATAAAATTGAAAGGAAGAAGAGTATTATGTAAGCCACTTTGAGTTCAATGTAAGAAAAAAACAGGATATAAATGTAATAAATAGATAAGACAGAAAAATGATAAGACAAGAAAACAGCTTTTCACAAGGAATGGCAACATGCAGCAGATCCTATGAATCCACAGTTCTAGAATAGCATGTGAAGAGTGCAGTGTACCAGGATGGCCATGTTTGGGGTCAGACAACCTTCCCAAGTCCCATGCTGCCTTGACCAACCAACAGGGTTTGGATCAAGACATAATGATGAATGGAAAAAGCCATCCTGGATAACACTGCAACTGTGGCAACTTGCTGGTAATCCTGCACAAGTATAAGAAAATTTGTAAGAAGTGTTGCAGGTACAAAGATTCTGCATTTCCATGCACAGCTTGTTACACCTGTTTGAGAAAGTGTTCTTGTAACGGAAAAGCTTTGACTCCACTGTAATGTGTATTTACCAGATATTTTGATAATATGATTAGTGTTTATAGAAGCAAAATAAAAATATTATTTTAAAAAGTGCCTTTTTATAACTTGAAAAACAACAACCCATGACATTTAGCTCATGCAAAAGAGATATGGAAGGAATTCCCATTCTTTGTCTAGTTTCATTTATGCTTAATAAGAGTTTGGTTTTGTAGAGCAGCTAGCCTTCAGTTAATTCAGCTCAGAATTCATCATGCCATACAATCCCAATGGCTATCGATTTATTTCTGTCACCTGAATGCTATATTCTCACATTTATCATGTCTGTAAGAAGTTAGCTTTCAATATGCTCAAAGTCTCTATGCTTTTATATTGAGAAAAAGAGTGTGTGTGTTGTATTTAGGGAATATGTGTAAACTATTCTGACAGCATTATGCTAATCAAATGGTATAGAAATGCTTAAAATAATAAACAAATAAGTCTAAGGAAGTGTGACATATTTTGAAACTACACCAAAGTTTGCTAGTTCTGCATCTGCAACAAATTCAAAGTATTGAAAAAAGAAATAAATAGCCCATTATGATCAATACATTAATATTGCCTTAGGATTTCATTTTTTGGAAGAAAAGGCAAAAAACCTGTTTAAAATGCAACACAGAATATGCACGTAATATATTTTGTTTAGCCTTCAACCAAGAACCTATATCAACAAGGCATTGGGAAGACAAGAATGGTGAAAATTTGCTCTTAAACAATGACAAACTACTGAAGAATGAAAGCAAGTGATGATTCCCACGTTTGATTAAAAATTATTATTATTATTATTATTATTATTATTATTATTATTATTATTATTATAACATTTCTATGCCGCCCCTTGCCGAAACCTCTTCCTGTATCGGCAAACTTGCTCTGCCTATATCTTAGAGAATCTTCATATTCCAAACAGACTGAAGTTGGGAACTTGTGTTTCATATTTTTCATCTGTGCAATATCATGCATCCTTTACTCGCATTCTACATACTCCTGAATTTGTGCTGACACTCAAAAGAGTTATTATTATTAATGTGAACTTTGAAATGTGCTTTTTCCAAAAAATATGTGTGTTCAAGCTTTACTCAGGGATAGGCGGGTGTACGCCTTTGAAATATATGCACAAAAATGTGTACTTTTCCTGCCTAAACAAGAGAAGAATCAGATCAAAAACAAGGTTAAAATGATTTTTGGAGAATTATGGCAAACCCCAAAACTGCTGTTTATATCATGCCTAACCAAGTCCTGCTTTATGTCCCCATTCAAGTTCAAGAAAGCCTGTGTTTCTCAGATGATCTCTCTTGTCTTTTTCACTTTTGTTATCTCACTTAGTTCCTTTATCTTTTTAACATCATGTATACTTGTGTTCTTCTGCTGCTGATATCAATTTTGATATTTATTATGCATAATGAGTTTCCTTTATTATAATTGATGATGGGTTGGATTCAGATTTCACCATACTTAGAACAAAGCCATGAATCCAATGAGACAGGTAAATCATGCTTACCTTAGTTTTTATTTATAGGAATGGGTCCGCTCTATGTATTACTAAATCTGGATCCAACCTGTTTTTACATAGGACTAGCTGCAACTTGTGGGTGACAAAAACATATAAAGAACTATTTCTCATGTTAACCACACTTACATAATGTGCTGCATTTAATCCAATCAGGCAATGCCCCGCCCCATCTATAGATCATCTTTACCCATGGGAGCTGTATATTAAAGGGGGTGATTTGATTTGTGTAGACTTCCATATGCATCAAAAGAATACTTGCAAAATGATTTTCCAGAAACCTATTTCAGATAGAAGACTTACACACCAGTGGTTGAAACACAGTATTTAAGATAATAAAGGATGGATTCAGATGACTACTAAAAGACAAATATAGCAGTATTCTGAAAGGTTCATTGCTGAATCTTGTTTTGTTCAACATCTTCCTTAATAACTTTAATGAAGAACTAAGAGTAGATTGTGAGAAACAATGAAACTAGTACATAATATGGCCAGAGTATATAAGAATAGTTAAAACATTGAAACATTTTCTGTATCCAGCAGTGATTCTGCAGTTAAAACATTGCCCACTACACTTCTAATCAGTTTCCATGTATCCTGCCCCCCAACAACAACTTATCTGTGGGAAAAGCTAATAAGTTTATTTATTTAGTTATTTAAAATATTTATTTGTCATCCTATTCACAAAAAAAGGACGGCTTACAATATAATATATAACATAAATAACATAAATAAATTCCCCATCCAAGTTTGTGAGGCTTAACTCTCTCTCTCTCAATATTTCCATTAGCACACCTTCCTACTGTCAATCATACCATCTTTGTAAACTGTGGCAACACTTGTATTATTCAAAATGCTGAAGCTTCAGAGCTACATTCAATGAAGTGGAATATTATGCAGCCAGTTATTGCAAGTGATAATAGCACAATGTAGGGAATAAGATAAATATCATTTACCCACTTGTTTCCTCGAATAGCTTCTGGGGATGAAGTAGACCACAGTATATCACTGTCCTCATAATGAGATCGTTCTGTAGGATAAACAAGCTCCCTGCAGGCTGTACCTGCTGATCAGACTCAGAGAACCAAATGTTTAACTATTCTGAGGGGGCTTTCTCTACCATCATCAGAATTGTACAGACTGTTTTCAAGGGGAATTTTGATTCAGAGAAATGGAAAATTAAGCCACTAACTCCTGGGTCTGTTGCTACAATTTGGCTTAATAAAGGAGCTTCACTTACATTTCCGGGCTCTGTGAAATCTCAGGTTTCCATTAAAGCACCAATTTCAGTATAGAATTAAAATAAATCAAAAGGCCAGAAAGATATATAAATAATTTGTACATTTAGTGTAACAAACCTTCCATACTAAAATTATTGGATTCTTTATAAAGGTTTGTGTATAATTGAATAGAGAGCTTGGGAAGAAATACACCAATTTCCTGAGAAACACTGTCAGAACTTCTGTGAATCCTGAAGTCCTGCTGGAGGAGATAGAGAAACATTTCCTGAAACTATCTTTCAAGGTGAACATGCCCATCTTTTAATAATCTCCTCCCTGTATCATCCCCTATATATCTACATCTTCCTGACTATACACTGCTCTTCTTTGATGTTCTCCATCATCTGAGGTGTGAGGAAAGTGCCCACTACTTGGTGGAACTACTTGGTGAAGCAGCACTCGCAGTGAGACTTTAGCTCTGACATGAGTGTCATGGGGACAACTCTGCCTCTGTCTTCCCTGCATTGATTTCCCCTCCCTTCATTGCACACCAAAAATTAAATAGTACAATAAACTGTAAAAAGCATTAATTACATTGATTATCTTCCCCTAATTTAGCCAACACAGCCTCCTCCACCACAGCCTGCTCCACCAAAGATTTTCAGAGCCTTTGTGGTTAAACATTACCCCACAGTTGTACATAAGTTTTTTTTACAGATTGTATAAATTTTTAATCAAAAGTTTTAAGTTAATTCTCTGGAATGGAGTAGGGGAAGGAAGCATCCCTTTAGGCAAAATGTCTAAAATTTACAATGACTTAAGGTAACTTAGTAAAACTAAACCCAATAAAAGAGTAAGACATCTTTTAAACAGTGGATTTAATTTTCATGTTATGCATGGTATGAGCATCTACATGAGGTCAATAGATGCTTAGAAGCCTTATCACAACTCATGCTTTCTTGACACTCATGATCTACATACATAGTCCACATGAACAGAATGGGAATCTTACTGATTAGGTTACATCATTTATATTGTCTTTATGCTAAACTATGCACAAAATGTCTGTACAATGCTTGGGATGACATGAAGGATTTTTGACCTGCACTGTTACAGATTAAAAAGTTAAGAAAAGTTTGTGTATATGTATATGATCACAGAGAAACAGGACTGCACAAACACACACTGATTGGCTCTGAAAAGATCTCTTACATTCCCTCTAATGCTAGTAGGCTGAAGATAATATTCTCTACTCTCAGAGAGACTTTGGTTTGCTCTGTATTGCTGTTCTTTTCCCCTCAGGGTTTCACTGACTACAATAAAATTACTGATCCATAAAACGAGTATATTATTCTATCAAAAATACCAATTATATTAGTTACTCTATCCGACTAAACAAAGTTCGACATGGTCAATTGCTGAAAGAAAGCCTGGCAAAGTTCAAGAAGTCACTGTCACTGAAAATATATACACACAAACATTTTGTATGTATTTTCCCAAACTTGGTTTCTCTGCTAAATATCATTGCTATGGCCTGCTATGAAATGGCTATAACTGACAGTTCCTTGACAGATTTAAACAGCTCCATGATGGGGCACAGGATGGCATCAGGCCAGATGCCACTGAAGGGACAAAATCGAGGAGGCATTCCCTTTGGTTGTCCACTTTGAGTTTCCATAATGGCGTGGGTGCCCCTCATTCTCCCATGCTTACATATCTCTTTGATGCTTGTTTTGCCTGTTAGGAATTTGCCTGTGAAGAGCCAGTGTGGTGCAGTGGTTAAGAGCATGGGACTGGGACTCAGAGGATCTGGGTTCTAGTCCCCACTCAGCCGTGGAACCAACTGGGTGACTTTGGGCCAGACACAGACTCTCAGCCCAACCTACCTCACAGGATTTTGTTGTGGGGATAAGATGGAGGAGAGATGTAAGCTGCCTTGAGTCCTTGTAGGAAAAAGGCAGGATATAAATCAGAAAAAAAATTGCAGAGACATTGGGGGTTGTTTCTCTTGGTGGAGGATTGTTTCCTGACCCTGTGCCCTGGAGGCAGCAGAAGGCCTACAGAGTGGGATTCGAGGAATGACCCAATTAGTGTAAAGGGATAAGGCATTAGGAAGACTGATGAAGTAAGGAAAACACCTCCTAGACAATTAATTGCTTTGCTGTGTTTCAGCCCACAAACAATGCCAAGGTTTGTTGGTAGCTCTGTCAGCATGCCCTTACATCTCCTACAGAAACTCTCTCGACATGAAAGATCTTAACAGTTTTAGATTCAGGGATATGTTCCTTTCCTGGACAAGGACCTTGAACAAGTGGTTGCACTAGCCTGTATCTAGGATTGTGATGAAGCTCCATGGAATACTTCCCTCTAGTGTTTATGGGCTTCCCCTTGTGCTCAATCCTATCTTAGAAAACAAGTCAAGTGGAGAAGTCCTCAAACACTCAAAGAATGAAGGTTGTGCAACTGTAAACCTTTTTTCACATCACAGGCTGTATCATTACTAAAGCAGCTCCTAGGGAGAAGAGCCAGTTCTTATATAGCTCTTCTTCCAGGTGGAGCTCATGAGAGCCCTGGCAGCTGCATTAGCTTGGGGTAGTAATCCTGCAACTACCAGGGCTGCTGTGTGGGTCCTTGGCCAGCAGAGAGAGCACCCTGAAGCTGCCTTGGGTCTTGACACATCTCCACCAGTATGCTTCTCTTATGACTTGCTTCTCTTATGGCCTGCCTGCATACTTAGAGACAGATTCAAAATGCTGGTTTTAACCTACAAAACTCAGTATCACAATATCTGATGGATTATATCTTCCAACTTGAGTCAACCTGGACACTACAGTCCATTTCTGTTGTCTTTTTTCAAGTGCCACCTCCAAAGGAGACATAGAGGGTGGCAACAAGAAGAACAGCCTTCCTAGTGATGGGCTCCCATTTATGGAATGAAGCCTGTTTAGCACAAAATCTGTCATCTTTCTGGCACCACGTTGAAAATGTCTTCTTTCCCCAGCCAGTTGATGGCACTTGAGGTATTTGATGGTATGATTTATTTATTTATTTATTTATTTATTAATTAAAACATTTCTATGTCGCCCCTTGCCGAAGCCTCGGGGCGGCTTACAACACAATAAAATACAATAAAATACAAAAATAACAATATAAAATTAACAATATAAAATAAATAACAATGTAAAAGAAGTCACCCTGGCCAGATAAATAAGCAAATATTGTTAACAATTAAAATGACGTTTAAATAAAAAGGTCTTCACCTGGCGCCGAAAAACAAATAACGACAGCGCCAGGCGGACCTCTCTGGGGAGCGCATTCCATAGATTGGGCACCACCGCAGAGAAAGCCCTCCTCCGAGTACCCACCCTCCTAATTTCTTTCACGGAGGGTTCCCAGAGAAGGGCCTCTCCCGCAGATCTCAAGGGGAGGCCAGGCATATATGGATGTAAGCGCTCCTTCAGGTAACCAGGACCCAAGCCGTTTAGGGCTTTATAGGTCATCACCAACACCTTGAATTGGGCCCGGACTTCAATGGGAAGCCAGTGAAGCTGACGGAGGACTGGAGTCATGTGAACATAACGTCCCGTCCCCGTCAGCAGCCTGGCAGCTCTATTTTGAACCAACTGAAGTATCCGGACTGTCTTCAAGGGAAGCCCCACGTAAAGCGTGTTACAGAAGTCAAGGCGGGAAGTCACCAGCACGTGTGTCACTGTCGCCAGGCAGTCGTACTCCAGGTAGGGGCGCAGCTGATTAATCAGCTGAAGCTGAAGGAAAGCGCTCCTCGCCACCACTGTCACCTGAGCTTCCAATGAAAGCTCCAGGTCGAGGAGCACTCCTAAGCTGCGGACCTTGTCCCTAAGAGGGAGTGCAACCCCGTTCAGGACCAGGTCAAATCCACCCTCTCCGAAGCCCGATCCGCCAACCAACAGGACCTCCGTCTTGTCTGGATTGAGCTTCAGTTTATTGGCCCTCATCCAGCCCATTACCTCGGCCAGGCACCAGTTCAGCACAGCCACTGCCTCACCTGGATTAGTGGAAAACGAGAGGTAGAGCTGGGTATCATCAGTGTACTGATGATTCCACAGCCCACACCTCCTGATGACTTCTCCCAGCGGTTTCATGTAGATGTTAAACAGCAAAGGGTACAAAATGGACTCCTGTGGTACTCCATGGCATAGCTGCCATGGCGCAGAGCCATAGTCGCCCAGCACCACCTTCTGGAAATGGTCGTTGAGATAGGAGCGGAACCACTGCAAAGCAGTGCCTCCGACCCCCAATCCCGCAAGCCTATCCAGAAGGATACTATGGTCGATGGTATCGAAAGCCACTGAGAGGTCCAGGAGAACCAACAGGGACGCACTCCCCCTGTCCTTCTCCCTGCACAGGTCATCGTACAGGGCGACCAAGGCAGATTCAGTACCGTAGCCGGGTCTGAACCCGGACTGAAATGGGTCCAGATAATCACTTTCATCCAAGAGTGCTTGGAGTTGTCCCACCATCACCCCCTCTAACACTTTGCCCAGAAACAGGATGTTGGCCACAGGTCTATAGTTAGTGGCCATCTCTGGATCCAGTGACGCTTTCTTCAGGACCGGTCGTATTACCGCCTCCTTTAAAGGGGCAGGCACCCAACCCTCCCTCAGAGAAGCGTTAACCACTTCCAAGATCCAGGTCCCAATCCCGTGCTTGGAATTATTTATTAACCAAGACGGGCAAGGGTCCAATAGGCAAGTGGTGGGACGTACTCGTCCAAGCACCTTGTCCACATCATCGGGCCGCAATAACTGAAATTCATCCAATAATTCTGGACCAGACGGCATCATTGGCACCTCCCCAGAAACCTCTGATTCATTAGTGGAGTCCAGCTTGTGACGAATCTGAGCGATTTTCTCCCTGAAATGCCTGGCAAAGTCATCACAGCGGGCCTTTGAGGGTGGAACCGGATCTTCCTTAGGACCCGGGCGAACCAGGCCTTGCACCACTCGAAAAAGCTCCACTGGACGGCATTGTGAGGAGGCAATGGAAGCAGAAAAAAACTTCTTTTTCGCCGCCCTCACCGCCACAGCATAGGCCCAATAGTGGGCTCTCAAGTGTGTTTGGTCAGATTCATCCTGTGATTTCCTCCACCTACACTCTAGCCGTCTCCCAACCTGCTTCATCGCCCGCAATTCAGGTGTATACCAAGGGGAAGAGCGGGCTCTGCCCGGTGGGAGGACGCTTAGGAGCAATCGTGTCCACAGCCCTGGTCATCTCCCCGTTCCACAGTTCAACCAGAGCCTCGACAGGAGCACCAGTCTTGTCAGCCGGAAACTCCCCCAAGGCTTTCAGGAATCCATCCAGATCCATCCGGCTCCGGGGGTGGACCCACACAATCGGATCCACACCCTTACAGAGGGAGAGGTCACTCTCGAGCACAAACCTCATCAGGAAGTGATCTGACCATGACAGGGGAGTCAAGCATAAATTACTCACCCTCAGACCACCCTCCTCCTGCCCCATCGAGAAAACCAGGTCCAGAGTGTGTCCACGTTCCTGGGTCAGGCCGGAGACATGTTGAGACAGCCCCATGGCCGTCATGGAGGCCATGAAGTTCTGAGCCACCCCAGTAAGACCAGACTCAGCATAGAGATTGAAGTCCCCCAGGACCAACATCCTGGGGGTCCTCAACACCAGGTCCGAGACGGTCTTCGTCAGCTCAGATAGGGAGACTGTTGGGCAGAAGGGTGCACGGTACACCAACAGAATCCCCAATCTGTCTCGGTCGCCCAACACTAAGTAGAGGCACTCCAGCCCTGGTCTTGAAGGGACCGGAAGTCCCGTGAGAGAGATGGAGGCTCGGTAAACCAAAGCGACTCCCCCTCCCCTCCGGGTGTGAACAGTGCTGAACCAGATACCCAGACAGGCACAGTTGAGAGAGGGCAACGTCCCCCCCCGCCGCCCAGGTCTCCGTTATGCAAGCCAGGTCGGCCCCCTCATCCACAATCAAGTCATGGATAAGGGAAGATTTATTATGGACCGACCTGGCATTGAGCAGCAGCACTGTCAGGCCCGAGGGGCGGTTGACAAGGCTACCTGGCACCCTCTGGCTGGAGGCAAAACCAGAAGGGGGGATAGGTGTCAGCCATCTGTCCCTCCTTCTTCTACGCGGACACGTTAAGCCCCCACCGCTGTTACGTCCATTTCCTAAGACCACGCCAATGGCGCATTTGGCTCAGCTGTTTGCAGCAGATCTGCTTGAATTGGAACTTTTGCTGTTTAGGCTAGCAAACAGTTTCTTTTTTAAAAAATGTGGCTATTTTAAGTGCATGTACTTGTGTGCACATATGCCTTTATGCGCTGTTTTTATCGCATTGTGCTTTGTGAACTGCTGTGAATCACCCAAAGCACTTTGGTTATTGAGCAGTATAGAAATGAGATGATGATGATGATGATGATGATGATAAAGATGAAGGTGATGATAATGGCTGCATTTTCCAATTCTTGAAAAGAAATTGTTTTCTTTTTCTCGTGTGTGTTACTATAATACTTATAGATAAAAAGATAATCAAAACCACATATAAATTAAAGTGAAATACAGACTTTTACATGTGCATTTCAAATGTTTCTCATGAATCTCATAGCCTTAATATTATAAATTCTCATATGATCAGTTCAAACCCACATCTCTCTTCCATACATTTTTAATAAAGATGTAGAACCCTTTCTTCCTGAGTTTTGCTGAGTGTGAGGATGGGTTGCAACAGTATAACATCTCAATCTCCTGACGAAGGATCAAGGTAAAGAGACATGAAGATTATGAATAAATATTTCCAGTTATAATGGATACTTTTCATCCATTGGGGATGTGGGTAGAACCCTTGGAGGGGTAAGACCTCCCAAGTCTGTATCTGACCCTTGCCCTTCCTAATTTCTAAAAGCAGCCAGCAGTTTTGGCTGAATTGGTGCAGGCAGTGAACTTTGTACAACTAAGTTTGATTTTATCATGGCTCAGAGAGTTTGTGGTGAAACCTTTGTTTAAACAACAACTAAAACAACATCTCTCCCAAGTCCAAAGCATTGGATTTGAGATTTGGATGCATTCTCTCCCTCCCTCCCCACTCATTCTCTCTCTCTCTCTCTCTCTCTCTCTCTCTCTCTCTCTCTCTCTCTCTCTCTCTGTGTGTGTGTGTGTGTGCATAAGCATTTGTTTGGGCCAAAAATGTTGCCCACACCCCTTTTTAGATATTATTAATAAAGAGAAAACAAGTAAGTCACCAGGTCCAGAAGGTATCCATCCAGAAAGTATTAAGAACCCCAAACTGAAATTGTCAATTCTCTTACACAATTATATAAAGATGACAACTTTAAAGAATGAAAGATCAGGGTAGGACAACCCAGGGAATTACAGGAAAACTATCTCAATTCTGTTTCAGGAAAAAGTAGTAGAAGGAATGTTTAAAATGACATTAGCAAGTACATAGAAGGAAAAAGTTTTGCTGAAACAAAATCAAGATGGTTTCTGCAAGGCTAAGTCCTTCCCCACTACCTTTTCAAAGTCCATTAGAAATGTCAACAAGCATGTGTCTAGTAAACATTATTTATGAGTTTTTAAAAGGCTTTTGATAAAAGGCTCATAAATAAACTTAACAGGCAAAGGATAATAGTTAGGGATGGGCAGTAAGTGGCCAAGTTTGCTACTGACAGAAAATTAGGAAGGTTAAACTACAAAGGGATCAAGAAGAGCTCCAAACTGTGGAGATGAGCTTTGAAGTGATAAATATGGTTCAATGTATGCAACTCTGAACATTGAAGATATACTGAGATGGTATCTGGTTGGTGGTGACTGATTTTAATGACACTATGGCTAAGGCTGAATCCAGCGTATAGTGTCAGGTCCAATACTCCACCTATAAAACAGAAAATTATTCTGAGCCAAGTCTAATAAAAATTGTAAAGCATTCTGCAGACTGTCATCTAGCTAAAGTGTATTCCATTCATTTTAACAGAGAGTTAAACATGTATACAGCAACCCTTTCCACTAATGGAACATAAAAGTGCTTTAAATTTATATATAACTTATAGGTGGTATTGTAGGTTGCAGCTGCACTTGGATATTAAGGTACCACATAGCTTATTAAGTTATGCTTATAGAGTGAATAGCATTCCTTGAAGACTTCATTTCCTGGAATATATTTAAACCAGGTTTACAAAATCAAAATACATGGAAAGGGTTTCAAATATAATCTGCTGAGTACAGACAAGAGAATATTCATATGCCTATCTTTCTTTTTAAAAATGAAACAGAATGATTGGGTAAGCTCTCTACTGTTCTCTTCTGCTCCTTCTGCTACTAGAAGAAATTTCTGAAAGCACAGTTTTCAAGTGGTAGATGAGATAAAAATGAATTTATTCTTGCTAAGCATGTATGTTTACGCCATTACACCTCATGCCAGAAATGAGGAGCTTCTGGCCCTTCAGATGTTACAGGACTACAACACCCATCAGATAAAGATTGATCACACCAATCGGGGTTGATGGGGATTGAATTCAATAACTGAAATTCTATTGGTTTTTGAACACTGCAATGTGTGTGTGTGTGTGTGTGTGTGTGTGTGTCTCACTGGGTCTTTGAACTTTTAAGTGTACATATTCAGATAGTACGGCCTCATACTTGAATTCATTGGGACTTACTGCCAAAAGAAAAGAAGAAGAAGAAGAAGAAGAAGAAGAAGAAGAAGAAGAAGAAGAAGAAGAGGAGGAGGAGGAGGAGGAGGAGGAGGAGGAGGAGGAGGAGGAGAGGATTGCAAAAACCTTAAATTTAATCTCTGAATTGTAATGATTAGAAAGACCATGACTTAATACCTCAAGGGCCACTGTCTTAGGTTTTAACATTGAGATTAAAATGTATAGTTTTAAGAATAGGGAATGATAATACTTTTCAGACTGTATCTATATGTTTACTGTTTCAATTTAGCATCTTCTTTTACAACAGTGTTGCCTAGCATGCCAGTAAGACGCACCTAATTTCTGTACTGACTCCTTTATGACAAAGACAATTAAGCAACAACAATAACTGATCTTGAAAAGTTGGAGAAAGACCTCAATGCTCACCATTGCCTAAAATACTGCACAGAAGCAAAAACTTTATAGGATGAATTCAGCATTGATGAACACAGGAATATGCTTGTTTTTTTTACTTACTGCTAGTTGTTTTCTTTCTTTCTGTTTTCCTGCATGGCAAGTGACAGGCAAAAACTACCCTGAATGCTTTAGGATGGATTAACAACTCTCTGTGCATTTGAGAAAAATTGGCAAAGTGTATAAGTATATATTTTACCCCCTTTCCTGGATGACATTTTTTAGTAGTTTGCTCTAGATCAAAGTTAGTAGTATAAGAAGTAGTGCATGCTATTTGAACAGAAGATATTCTTATGACATGGTCTAAAATCTACAAATATAAAAGAAGTGGGCCTATTTATTCTTTTACTGCTCTAACTTTCATATATTCATTGTTCTCATGTAGGATCTATATACCTTTCAAAGATAGGGTTCTCTCTCTCTGATGCATATGTTCATAAATTCTGTCCATTAAATACTAATATTTTGTCATCTATCTCCTGCTCCAAATATTCATTGTATGGTTTTATGGAAAAAGGTTGTATAGTGAAGAAGCTGTAGCATATAACACATGCATTAATGCCAAAAATAAGAAAAACAAAACAAAGTTCTGACGTTTAAACATTTTTCACATGAAGTGGATACATGTGTCATGTACATCTGGTCAGTATTAGTATTAGCACATTGAAAGTCACAGTTGACTACATGAATTCAAAAGATCTTCATATGCAATGCCCTATGTTCATAAGAATGTAAGAAGGGCCCTGTGTAGTCCTGTATCCTGCTTCCTACAGGACACCTAGCTGTTATTTCTCAGCAACTGGGATATAAAGTCATATGGCTTACTGGGGATAATGTATAGCCATCATGACTACTAGACACAGATTATTTTAATCTCAGTTTGTCTGATCCTCTTTTAAAGTCATTGAAGTTGCTGGCGACTTCATAGTAGCAAATATTATAGTTTAACTATGCATTTCCTGTGTCTAGTACATTATCTCATCTGCCCTAAGTTCTCCTCACTCAGCTTCTTCAGATCATCCATGGGTCTAGAATTATGAGATCCAGCCTTGTTCCTCCACAATATGTACTAGTAACCTCTTAATATCCTCAGTTGGCTTTCTGGATGACTCGGATTACTATAGGAAGCACTAGCTTTCCATTGCACTGGCAATCATTCCTGCTAGTGCAATCTAATGGGTGATAACAGTTTTCTTAGGTAAATGTAAGTGTACATAAAATATGTGTGTTACCCCTATGGTTTGGTCAAAAGCTACTGAAATTATTGCAGTAGACATCACCACATTTTCAAAACATAACTGCATATTCAAGTGGAGAGGCAAGCAACATTGGATGGACATTTGGGGAGCATTGGATTGTCTGAATTTTGATATGCTGTGTTAGCTTACATGTGAATTAGATCCAAGCATGATTTAACATTATTCTCCACTTAGATAACTGTGATAGTTCTTTTTCTCAAATTTAAGCAATTATCGTATGCATCTGTAACATGAGATACCTTTATGTTCAGCCAAGCTGTGTGAAATACAAATTGCCATAATCAAAGAGAATTCTGATGTTGTAGGCATGATCAAGTCATTTACAGAATCAAACAGCACAGAAGACTGACTTACTATTCTGTAATGGTTCCGCCTAGCTGCTGTTCCTCGATTTCTCTGTTCGTCAACAGCACCCAGCTACTGTGCAAGACTTAACTAGTCTAGCCATCTGCCATCATCATTCCCTCTTCAACTGCTGACGAGCTTGCTATTAGACTTGTACACCCCATGGAATTATTTTTGTTCTGATATGTGCACATCTTGAATAGTAAATCATCACATTTTTTTTCTTTTTTCACAGATGCACAGCAACTGTTTCTATATTTACAGCTTCAAATGCATTGTTACTGCTGGTAGTGGATGTTAATGAAAAACACATATATTTGCAGCATTATTGAAATGTTAATATCCAGCATTTTTTGTCCTTTTTGAAGTACTCTCATGAATATTCACGCTGGTACTTAAAAGCAATAAGAAAAGAATAAGCCTTGAACCCAATGCTGTCCAAAGCAGATTTGAGGCATGTGGTGGGCAGGGAAGAGGAAAGCAAGAAAATTCCTATTGCACTAGTGAAAGTTTGCTTGTGTGGTATTGGATGAAGCCCTGAATAAATAGCAGAATGTTTTATGCATAGGTATTAGTAATACTGTTCTTCATGGCATAGGCTTGTAGTCAGTTCACAAACTCTGGTTGGGGCAAACAATAGGGGACAGTTTATCTTTTAAACACAAAACTGTTTCAGGTAAATTAGTGGTAAGACAAAACATTAAACTATTTTTATTTTACTCTTATTTTTGTATTTTGTAATTAATGGTAATTTATGATGTACTATTGTATTTCATTGTATTTTATCGTGTGGTAAGCCACCCCGAGGTTTCGGCAAGGGGTGGCATAGAAATGTTATAATAGTAATAATAATAACTGATGCACATTTTCCCTTAGCTTCAACAGTTCTTTAGAGCAATTCCTCACTTGATACAAGTCCGCAGCTTCTGAATCCAGTTGCTTTGCATTACTAGGAGATGGGGGCACGGGAAAGAAGTAATTCATTTGGAAGTAAATCACACTATACTTAATAAGAGCTATGCTATAAAAGTTTGCAGCCTTAGACAATAGTTTATTATAGTGTTCATTACATTCCCACATTTCCCCTTGCCAATATGCAATGTCCAGTTTGTAATTAATTGGTATATGTTTCAAGTACCATAGAGCTCTTTGCTGGTTCTAGCCAATTAAAAATCCTCGACTTGATGTGGGTCTGAAAGGCGAAGCAATAATGTGAGTACATGGACAGTAAGTTTCAGGCAAGCGCAATTTAGTTATGCTTAGTTATGTTCTGAAAAGAAGTGACAGGTTATTGAGTTTGCCTTCTATATAATTTAAATTAGAATATTTCTAATGATGCACATATATTTGCACTTGTAAATGAGCATGTGAACATTTGCACTATGTTTTTTGAGGGCAGGCTCATCCTAGGGGCCTGTGCCCTGGACCTTTCAGTACCTATCACTATTTCTGGTGATAGGATGGAAATTAGGCCACCTGAAAACTCCATGGTGCATATAAATGCTCAGATATTCATCTAAGTGGAATGGTGTGGCTTGGCATCCTGCACCAGAGGGGTTCGACCGATTACCTTCTTGACGCCTTCCAACCCTGCTATTCTGTGAATCTATCAATACTGCATCACCGAAACTTTCACATGCGGGCCCCCAAATATTCGAAGCTTCCATGTTTCAGTCGCTTATTCTTGGACTTGGGGAAAGAGGGTTGCTCCAAAATAAGCAGTTTGAGGAACCCGTGCTTAAATCTGTGTGAAGATTTTCTCCTTCATTTTAAATTCAAATTGGACCATATATCCTTACCCAAGAGTTCTGTGCTTATAAGTAATTTTACACAGCTTACTTGCAGGCTACATGCCATGGGGGTAAATGAAGTGAATTGCTAAAGTAACCTTCACAAGCAAAGATAATGATAATGCTGTATCTTTACTGGAAACACATTATAAGATTTGCTGTTTCAATCAAAAACATACTCCAAGGCATAGTAAAACTGCTTTGGCTGTAACAAGAGCACATGACATCCAGGTTTAGTTTTTCAAAAAAGTTAATGGAGTTCAGTACTCAAATCTCATCAAGATTTGTGAAATTGGATGCTAAATTCCCTTTGGCTCCAATAAAATTCCCAGCCCTGGTATATTTTGATAACTGGTAAATCCAGACCATTCATTCATTCCTCCACTCAGCCCACACACACATCCCACCAGCAAGAAAAGTAAAGAGTTGGATTACAGATAGAAGGAGTAACAACTCATGTGGTCCTTAATACATATCATAAAAAATAAATGTTTACATTTATCACTGTTACAGTTTCTTGTAACAGGCACCACACCTGAGTGAGTCACATACATTGCAGTACAACATTTAAAGTTGTAGTACTCAGCCCAGCATGGTTTACTAATTGATATCAGGAAGGCCCTCACAGTTTCTGACATTCAGGTATCATCTTAGAATCCATCTCTTTATAGATTTCCCTAAAGCCAGATGGTTTGCAGTACACAGCAGAGTGTGTGATTCCATGACACTATTTACCTTGCTCATTTATATCTATTCTCTTTTTAAATAAATTATAGCCCCATAAGAAGACCTCATTTTCCATCTTGCTTAGAATTCTTTGACGCACTTTGCCAAAAGTCTTTTGAAAGTCCAAGTAAGCAGTAACTACAGGATTACTCCCATTCACATGCCCCTCAATGAACTCTAAAAAGGTCAGTGGGAAAGAAAATACCCTGTAGAAGTTCTGTGGATTCCTTTTAAGCAGGACTTTCCCTTTACCTCCTGTGAATGACTTTTTGTTAATCTTTATTGAGCCTCATCTCATTTTCAGGCCAATCTCAGGGACACAAATTTTAAAAGCAGCAATATTATTATTTTTTATTTATTAAAACATTTTTATGCCGCCCCATTCGCCGAAGCCTCGGGGCGGCTTACAACAATTAGTTAAATAATTATAATTAAAATATAAACATTAAAATAAAATACATACAATATAAAATAAGCCACCCTGGCCAGATAAAATTCAATACTATTAACATTTAAAATGCTGCTTAAATAAAAAGGTCTTCGCCTGGCGCCAAAAAACAAATAACGACAGCGCCAGGCGGACCTCTCTGGGGAGCGCATTCCATAACTTAGGCGCCACTGCTGAGAAAGCCCTCCTCCGAGTACCCACCCTCCTAATTTCTTTCACGGAGGGTTCCCGGAGAAGGGCCTCTCCCGCTGATCTCAGGGGGCGGCTGGGCATATATGGATGTAAGCGCTCCATCTTGAAGAACTCAGGAATGTGTACTCTCTATACCCAGTGATTTATGTTTTAATCCCCCTGCCTCCTGCCCACAAGGTAAGGTCTAGTATTTCACTTCTGTTACCACTTAATTCCTTAGATCCCCTTTCCCTTAATTCCTTAGATCCCCTCCTTGGGCAATATCCTTCAGGAATTAATGAAACCAATTCAGTATGGTTTCAGCAGTTCTTACCTCCTTGAGACTGTCCTGAGGGATATCATGGATGATACTATCAGACACTACTGAGTATCAACTGGATTGCACCATCCCTGTCTATATCTCAGAAAAAATCATCCCTGAAGTGATGAAGGCCATTTCTGACCCCAAAACAGGTCAAGAGTAAGGCCAGAAAGGACCTAAAAATCTCTTTCATCCAGAAACTCCTGAAGCTATGACACCATTAGTTTGGCTCAAAAAAGCATTATATTTGAAACTGGACAATATTTATTCAGGTTAGAAGAATACAAATAATCCAGAAAATGTGTTGTTTTCCAGCAATGGCTATACCACCACGTCTTTCAATATCCTTAATTCATATCCTCCAGTATCAACATATGAATTCCAGTGACAGAAGCCAGTAAAGCTTGAATGATAGGGGAAGATCCTTGGGAGAGAAATATGTAAGTTTCATGTCCTGGTAGTGGGTCTCACCTTTGCTAGTGTGGGAAACAGAATGCTGAGTCAATATAGGCCTGTGATCTGATCCAGCCAGGCCTTTCTTAAAACTGCATCATTTTTAGCAAAGCTCTGATGGGGCTATAGCTCAAGTGGGTAGTGCACATACTTTCCATACATAAGATAGCAAGGTTCAATCCCTAGCTTCTCTCAATAGGGCTGGATAACTCCTAACCGAAACCTGGGTAGCTGCTTCCAGTCAGTATTACCATGGGTCAGGATTAAATGGGCCAATGGTCTGACTGAATACACAGAAAATTCCTATATTTTCCATCAAAATCACAAAGACAGAAGTCAGCTATGATTAAAGCAGTCAGAAGTTTTTTTTTTTAAGGTCTTGAAATAAAGCTGTGATGGTTGATGACTGCATAGCTATTTTTGAAAGGATGTCAGTGAACTGTTGGTGGAACAACCTTATAACCTGGGTATCCCTGTGAGAGGGAACATTACAAAGTGATGCTTTACTCTGCTTGATCTCTGTGCACCTTTACAATCCTTACAACATCTCAAAGGCACTGAGGTAAAGAAAGTGCATGGGACTGAGACAGTTTTGATCTGTGATTATTTAGAATTTCCTTTGGGGTAAGACTGCTAATACATTCTCTCTCAATCTTGCTTACCCTCACTGACATGATACCCTGGTACCACATATGCTATTGTTTTCCTTTGAACTTTTTAAAAAGAAAAAAAAAACATGGACAAGTTTTCTAATGTCAGAAGTCATGGAACAAATATGTCTGTGGAAGCAAAAACTATTTCTATAGCTATCACATGACTGAGTTTTCAATACCAAGCATGCCTTTGGGATTCTTGCTTCTGATAAAAACTTCATTGAGAAATGTTTTGATTACAAGGAAACAAAAACAACAAAAAGCTGATTATTAAAATATCATAGGGTTTTTCTTATTTAATTCAATTAGAATTGTTTATATGTAACTAATATTTTGTGCAAGGAGTTGAACTTTGATTAGAAGTAGACCACCAGGGTGCTGTATGCAGTTACCGCCAGCAGCAAAAAATCCCCAGTAACATAGTGCTGAATTCTGATATGAAGGAGCTCATCATAACAATCCCTATTAGCATGGGTCAAAGCAGACTCCAAATAGACCAGCAGCTACGTTGATCCATTATTTATATATACACACGCACACACACAGTCAGCTGTTCATGGCATGATAGCTAATTTGATAAGCCGCTGCAGATATATTTCCCCTGCATCACCATTTCCCTAATGATATCCTCCTGGATATTTTGCCAGGTTGGAACTAGATTAAAGGTGGATCAACCGCACTGGTGTTTGGATTTTCCCATTCTTTCCTTACCACCCACCTCTGCAAATGATTTACAGAATATTTCCATGCAAGTTTATGCAACTGTGAATGAGGACATTTGGTAACAAAGAGAAAAAGAAACAAGACAGCAACTGATTTACCCCCAAAGCTCACCAAGCAAAGATATAGTGTACACTATGTTAAACTGATGGGGATGAACTTCACAGTATGGTGGTTGCACATTATTTCATGCATAACCAAATAAATTGGATGGGACCCATGAGTTTAATCACATGATACTTGCTGTCACCACTTCCAAGAATTTTCTTGTTTAGGGTCTTGACACACGTGGGTTCAATGATAATGATGTAAAAGCTAAGATATGGGTTTTTTGTGAAGGTAAGAATTTAAGGTTCAATATTAATTGCCAGTTTAATATTTCCTTTTGCAGCATTTAACATGATTTGCTGTGTTTCCTGCATGACATGGCATTATATATTACAGAGACTTAGTTGGAGACTCTACAGCTAGGGTCGCACTGAGATTTGCACTTCAAACAGGATTAAAATCATTCTATTTCACACTTCATTGATTGAATCTATTTTCCTGATTTAACACAATAACTTTTAGAGCACAGCTGAATTTCCCATGTTATTTTTTGTAAAACATTTTTTAACTTCTACAGAGAAAATACATTTATGTTTAACACCTCTGCAATATTTTTTTCTCTTCATCAGAGTCTCAGATTCTTCTTCAAGTGAAATGACCACAAAACTCTAATCATCAGGGGAATTTGCATGTTACACCTCAAACAAGATACCTTCTACAGTTCTGAATTATTCAACTTAACTACCGTATGCTAATTTACAACAGGACGCAAGAAGAAAGCCAGAGGGACCATAGGTCTGTGAGAAGCTGTTAACGATTTTTTAAAATAAATGTGGTATTTAGTTATGTCTATTTTATTTATTACATTTCTACACCACCTAATAATAACAGCTTTCTGTGGGTGTGGGGGGGATAGAAACTTTAAAAAACCATGGCAAGATGTAACATAAACCCTTAATAATTTAAAAAAAGAAAACCACAGAGAGAACCAAGGCAGAAAAGCACAGGGTGCAGATTTAAAAACACAGTGACTCATTGAAAACAAACTTGAAGGACTTAGAGGAGATCCACCATGGCATAGTGGTTGGTGGGTATCCCCAAATTATCCCCTATCTCTCCGCTGAGGTCAGATTGGAACCAGCTTTGTTACCTTTTTGGCACCAGGTTAAGACGGTCCACTTTGCTGGGGCATTTACCAATCCAAGCAGCACATGGGAGTGATGGTCAGGGTGCTGCCGGGTTTTTTTGGTAGATCTTCCAGCATGAATTGTTTTAAGGGTAAAAATATTCTTTAAATATGGTTTAGTGTAATTTTATGGTGTATATTAGTGTATTTAGTATTGTTGTTCACTTCCCAGAGAACTTTGGCTTTTCAGCAGTGTAGTAATTAATTAATTAAACATTGGTTAGTTTGCTAGTCCCCATCCCATCTCCCCCCCCAAAAAAGGGGGGGGATCAGAGAGGTAGTGCTGAACACAGAACACAGATATATGATGAAGCCTTTACTGATGAAGCCCTCACTTCACCACCACAGCTATTTGCCACTATTCTCCATTCCCTGCCATAGAAATCCATACAGGGAACACCCTTTTTCCATTGCAGCTAGCAGTGAGGAATGTACAGCCTCCATCAGAGTCACTGGGGAGTGGGAGCAGAAGAGGCTGGAATGGGTGCATTGGTGTGCATCCGTGCAGATTTGAATACATACAAACAGGCTGAGTAACATCACCTTCAAAGCCAAAATAGCTGTGCCCCCAGAACCCAGTCCAAGAACTTCAGTGGATGAGTGCTATTGCATCATCTCAGTAAAGGTAAAAGGTAAAGGTTTCCCCATGACATTATAGTCCAGTCATGCCTGACTCTAGTGCTCATCTCCGTTTCCTAGCCGAGGGAGCCAGCGTTTGTTCGCAGACAGTCTCCGTGGTCATGTGGCCGGCATGACTAAACACCAAAGTGCACGGAACACTGTTACCTGCCCACCAAAGTGGTACCTTTTTATCTATTTGCATTTGCATGCTTTCAAACTGCAAGGTTGGCAGGAGCTGGGACAAAGTACAGGAGCTCATTCAGTTTGTGGATTCGAGCTGTCAACCTTTCAATCAAGCAGCCCAGTGGCTCAGTGATTTAACCCACTGTGCCATCGCATCCCTTATCATCCCAGTAGGGGACCATAAAACTCATAATTAACATCCATAAAACATCCCTTGGTAAGGACTAGTGTTGAGCTGGATGTTCTCCCCCTCCTCCAAATGTTTGCATAATGAGAGAGGACACTATTATATTGTGTCTTAGATACAAGGTTCTCTCTCTCTCTCCTCTGTGTGTGTGTGGGGGGGGGGGGGGGGGGGGTAGGGGTTCTTTCTTTACTGTGAAAAGTTGCCCAAACATCTATCGGAGCAATCAACAGATGTACACAATCAACTTTTTTGTATTTCAAAGCAACAGCTTTCCAAGTAATATAACCAATTGCACCTATTGCATTTACTACTTGCCTCTGGCTTTGAAGCCACCTATGCACTTAGACACTCTGTTGCACTACACAGTACTGGTAAGGTAATATTTCAGCTTTATAGGCAAAAACTGAAGCAACTCCAGATGCTTTGGAGGCAGAAGGAAATTAATTAATTTTAAAATGATAGTCATGTAGAGTTGTGGTAGATGTGCTTACCACTTTTCTGTGTGTTTGCTTTCATGCTAGCTTTTTAACTGGTTGTGCAATGCCTGTTAAAGCAAAACAACCACACCCGGTTTGGTCTCAGCTTTTCTGCAAGGGAATAAAGGGTTGCTGTACCTTTGGAATGTTATAACAAATCCTTTAGTATTAAAATGTTGTGTTCTTAATCCATTTTAACCAAATTATCAGACTTTATGAATGTACTCCCTGTTTTAACCAAACAATTTAACTGGATGAATAATGCTATGAATTTAAAATTATTGTTGGTTTAACTCTTTTGCTGTTTGGGAAACATTGGAAAGTATAAGCGTTTTGTTAATCTCCCTAGTTCAAACAAATACATTCCAGCTATATTGTTATTTATTCTATGTTCCTTTGACTAATGAAAACATATGGTATGTTTAGGGTAATGTAAGTAATACTTTGGATAAAAAATACATTTTGAATGCAATTACTAGGTTAGTGGTATTGCAACAGAGTACTCTGAAATCAGGCAAACCTATCCATGTTTAAGTACAGCTAGGGATATTTATATGAACAAATGTTATTTTTCCAAACTATGGTTATGAAAACTTTGTTCAAACATTTGCCTGTGGCACTTTTCCTATGGTACAATATAGTTGAGTCAAACAGCTGTACAAAATGTTATTTTTTTAACCATGTTTCAAAGCATTCCACTACATAGGTTCATAATCTCACCATAACTGTCATTTCACCAAAGTCTCAACTCTATCTTCTCTTATGCAGGATTATATTTATCACTACAATGGTCCTCATCATACACCAGTAGTATGCAAAATACATTATGATGTAGCTACAAAAAGATAGGTCCCTGCTCTGAGAAGCTTAAAATTTAACATTCAGCTTAGAAGTCAGAAGGGGAAAGGAAGAAAGGAAGAAACTCTCCTTCTAGAGTAAGTGAATGTAAAATAAGTTACACCTACAGAAATCCAAAACAGACATTTTTAACCTGGGAAGATTCAGGACTTGGCTCCTGAGTTAAACCTGGCCATAGGGTAGAGGAGGTTTAATCCTTTCCCCCACATTATGGATTCCATCTGGATCAGGGGACAAGGGTAAAGGTTACAAAATACTGAGTAAGGGAAGTCTGATTCAGGTTAGGTCCATGGGGAATGGAATTAACTCTCCCACCCCACCCCAAGCTAAGGTTCAGATGTGAATCTTGGCCCTGAACCTACGCAGGAAGAAGACGACGACAATAATATAGGTTCTAGCTATGTCATAATAGCTGCTTTGTCTCTAATTGGTCATAGTGCTAGTAGAGGAAAGGGATATTATTACTATCATCACTACCATCGTCTTGATCATCATCAATTGCATACCACCCAGCAGCTGCAGAGATGTACAAAATCCAAAAATATAGCTTTTGAGGAAGGATTTGAAGGAAGAGTGGGAGATTGTGAGAAGGAAAGGGAGAATTCCACACACTGTTCAGTGGCTTCACAAAGTCATGAATCTGCTGCATCTACTTTCTGTTTTGTCACTGAATTGTGATGAGCGCCCTACATGAGGAGTTTTCTTTTCTGCTTTTCCATGACATTACCTCTAGATGGCACTGTGGTATAGCAGAATAACACAAATACAAAAGAGGAAGTCATGCTTGCTTTCTCTTTTCATTAAATTCTGCATTTCCCCTACTTGAAAAGCAACTAACAGCAACAACAACAAAACTTGCCAAAAGTGGTATTTACAAACAAAAGCAACATGAAGGGTCCTGAGATTGTCTAAAGGCACACAAAACAACTGTGAATAGGGAATTGTGAATGCATAACAAATACTTCCTGTAGAAAAAGTGAGGGTTAAAAGTGGAGTAGGGTACATACACACATATAGAACCTGCCAGAATATTCCTGTACTCTCATCCTACACATTTCATGCTAATATCTAAAGGTGGGGTTGTAAATACATTTGGTTGAGCCTTCTTGTGACTAGAAACCCTGGCAATAGCTTTGTCCTCCCAATACTGCACCCCTATATTTCCCATACACAGTTTTACCCCTTGCATGTGCAGGCAAGCACAGATATTAACCCATAAATATATTCAAGGGAATTAAGCATAAGGTACAGCAAGGAAGAAACAGAATAATTATTTCAAAAAGCAGTAGAACTTACACAGCTGCATCCAAACAAGAGAATTCCTGGTATGGGAAATAATTTTGGGTAGATAAGTAATAAGACTATGGAGAAATTTGAAGTGTGACGTTGAGGAGCTTGTGCTTCATCTGGGAAGGGCTAGGAAGCTGCTCCAGAAGAATTATTTGTAAGCAGCTCAATATGCATGCTTGCAAAGTTCTGGATTGAGGTTAGAAAGCAAGAATGTCAGAACAGGAACCAGAGAAAAGAGAAAATAGGCTAAATAACTGGATCTTGTACTAAAGCTGCCGTATGATTGGAAGTCCCAAGGTCTAAGAAGTCTTAAGGGTATAACCAGGAAGTGAGCAAAAAGAACTTCCCAAAAGAACCTATGTTCTTTATTCTCCAAGCATAGAAATACCCCACAGTTTTTGGGGAGGGCTCCAAAAGCAAGATTTCATAGAAACAGAGTGAGTCAAAAGGGGCCTCCCGAGCCATCTAGTCTGACCCCCGGCACCAGCTGGCTCCGCTCATGATATGCCCACCATGTGGATGTCCAGCCTATCCTTGAACACCCGCACCAATGGGGCCTCAACGACCTCTCGTGGAAGCCCATTCCACACCCTCAGGGTCCTAACTGTCAGGAAGTGCTTCCTGGCATCTAAATGGAACCTTGGCTCCCTGAGCTTTGCTCTGTTGGAATGCGTCCTGCCTTCCTCTGCAGGGGAGAACAGATCTCTACCCATCTCCATGTGACATCCCCTCACATACCTGTATGTCATCAACATATCCCCTCTGAGTCTCCTCCAGGCTGAAGAGACCCAGTTCCTGCAGTCTGGCCTCATACCCTATCCCCTGCAAACCAGCCACCAACCGTGTGGCCCTACGCTGCACTGACTCTAACCTGGCTATATCCTTTCTGTAATGAGGGGCCCAAAACTGAGCACAATACTCCAGTTGTGGGCGCACTAGAGTCATGTAGAGTGGCAGTAATACCTCTCTTGATCTAGAAGCCACACTTCTGACTATGCAACCAAGGGTGGCATTCGCCCTCTTGACCACCGCATCACACTGCTGACTCATGTTTAGCCCGCAGTCAACCAGCACCCCGAGGTCCCTTTCACAAGTGCTGCTCTCCAGCCACTTGTCCCCTAACCTGTACTTATGACAGCTATTCCTATGCCCCAAGTGCAAGACCTTGCACTTATCCACATTGAATGCCATCCTGTTGTCTCCTGCCCACTTCCACAGTCTGTCCAGATCCTTTTGGATCTGGAGTACCTGCTCCTCAGTTGTGGCCACTGCTCCAGTTTTAGTGTCGCCTGCGAATTTGATCAGCAGACTGTTCACCCCTTCTTCCACGTCATTAATGAAAAGATTAAACAGGATCGGCCCCAGGACAGAGCCCTGGGGGACCCCACTTCTCATGGGACCCCATCCCGATGATTCCCCGCTAATGGTGACCTTCTGTTTTCGGTCAGTCAACCATGCCCGCATCCACCGGAGAGTGCTTTGGTGTATCCCAAAACTCCTCTGTTTCTCCACCAGGATATCATGGGGCACTTTGTCAAAGGCCTTGCTGAAATACAGGTATACCACATCCACTGCATCCCCTCCATCTAGCTATCTCGAAACCTTGTCATAGAATTCCACAAGGTTTGTCTGGCAGGACCTATTTTTGCGGAAGTCGTGTTGTGTGGCTGTCAGCCTCCCTTCCCTATCTAGCATCACTAGATCTCTCTCTATTATGAGCTTTTCCATTGTTTTTCCTACAATGGACGTAAGGCTAACTGGTCTATAATTCCCCATGTCCCTTCTACTACCCTTCCTGAAAATTGGGACCACTGATGCCACCCTCCAGTCCTCTGGAACTTCATCCATTCTCCACGAGGTCTCAAAAATGGAGGCCAGCGGGCGTGAGAGAACCCCTGCCAACTCTCTAAATACTCTCGGGTATAACCCATCAGGGCCTGGCACCTTTGTAATGTCCAGTGCCCTGAGCAGCACCTCGACTTCAAGGGGGGTGAGTCTAATCTGTGCTCCTAAGTCCCCAGCCTTATCTATGCAGATATCCCCCGTCCTGCTTTGGGGAGAACACAGAGGCAAAATAGTCATTTAGAATCTGTGCCTGTTCCCTCATATCAGTCACTGGATCTCCTTCCTCCTTATTTAGTGGTCCCACCACTTGTCTCCCCTTCCTCTTCCTATTTACATGCTGAAAGAAGCCCTTTTTGTTGCTCTTGATATTCTTGGCAAGTCTCAGCTCGTAATCAGCCTTAGCCTTGTGAAGAATCCTTCTGCAACGGGCCTCCTCCTCCCAGTATACCCGTTTGTCTATTTGCCCCACGGAGGTTCCTCTTTCGTCTAATCCCTCTAACCACCTCCTTTCGCATCCATGGCGGCACTCTCCTCCGTTTCCCCACCTTACTGACTAGAGGTATCATCAAGGCTTGCACCTCCAAAACTTCCCTTTTGAGTGCTATCTGCCCCTCCTCAACTTGCTTAACTTCCAGTAACCTATCCCAGGAGACTTTCCCCAGTCTGGCCTTCAGTTGGCCAAAGTTGGCCCTCTTGAAGTCCCAGCTTCTAGGGCTTGACCTGCTGCACGTCCCCAGTTCCCTGATCTCAAAGCAAAGGATGGAGTGATCACTTGCATCCAGAGCTCCCCTAATCTGCACTTCATCTATCAGCTCCTCCCTATTGGTCAAGAACAAGTCAAGGATGTTTCCCCCCCTCGTCGCCTCTCGGACCCTCTGTGTGAAAAACCCTCCCTCTATAGCATCTAGGAAGCGATGTGACCTGGCTGTCACCACCGAGTGAGTTTCCCAAATAATATCCAGGAGATTGAAATCTCCCATAATTACTGTGTCTCTCCCCCGAGATATCCTTAGAATCTGGCCTGTCAAAATGCCGAAGTTTCACCCAGACTGCCTCTACCGAATCCCCATCTGTGCTGCATTCTATCTCACTGCATCCTATCCCTTCCCTGACATATAAAGCCATGCCCCCACCTCTCTTTCCCTTCCTGTCCTTTCTAAAAAGGTGATACCCTTCTATGTTCACATTCCAGACTTGCCTTTCATCCCACCAAGTTTCTGTGATCCCCACCAGATCATACCCTCCTATTCCCAGGAGAGCTTCAAGCTCTTCCTGCTTATTACCCATGCTCCTAGCATTGGTGTACATGCACCTCAACTCCTTCCCACTGCTTCCTTTCCTTGGAGTTCCCAGCCTCCTCCTTCCTCCCATCCTCCCTAATACCTGGCCCCTCTCTGTAGGATTCCTGTCAGTCCCTGCAGTACCTCTAAATCCCTGCTCCCAGAGCCCTGACCCTCCCCCCACACTTGTCCAGTGCAGACACGTTACTGGGGGGCCTGACCCACCCCTCCCTGGCTCAGTTTAAAGTCTTCTGGACGAAGCTCACTAGAGCATCTCCAAAGGACCTTTTCCCGATCCTCGTGAGGTGTAATCTGTCCCTTGCTGGAAGCCCATTGGCAAGAAAACGAGTGCCGTGGTCGAGGAACCCAAAACGTTCCTTCTGGCACCACACCCTAAGCCAGTCGTTCACCTCGGAGGCCCTCCTGTCCCTTCCTGGCCCAAATTCCTGGACAGGTAAGATTGACGAGAAGGCCACTTGGGCCTTTAGCTCCCTGAGTTTCTTCCCCAAGGCCTCCAAGTCCCTGGTGATCCCGACCACACCCTGCCTGGCCACGTCGTTTGTGCCCACATGAATCACCAGGAGTGGCTGGTGACCCCTGGAGTGAACAAGATGCTCCACTCTGTCCTTCACATGCCGGATGCATGTGCCCAGCAGGCAGCAAACCTCCCTTGTCTCCAGGTTGGGGCGGCACACTGCCGCCTCAGTGCCCCTTAGCAGGGAGTCCTCAACGACAATCCCCCGCCACTGTGCCTTCCCGGTGCTGGTGGGTGGCCGTGCCCTGGCCCTTGCCTCTCTTGCAGTGGCCCCCTTGCTGCCTGTTGTTCTAGGCTGGGGGTCCTGCTGGTCCCCCCGAGGCCTCATCAGCCCCAGCCTCCCCAAGCGGAGAGAATCTGTTTCCCAGCTCCAGACTGGTGCCAGGAGGAGGAGGAGGCCATGCTGGCCTCCTCCTCCTATGGGTAACATACCTCCATGTCTCTGTGGCTGCTTCTCCTGTGGCCTCTCCCTCAACCCTCTGTCCAGAGGGGGGCTACTCCGGGGGGGCCTGGAGAACTCTCTCAGCCCTCAGGCACCTCACCTCCTCTTCTAGCAGGGTCACCATCTTGCACCGAGGGCAAGTGTATCCCTGCCTCTCCTGGGGGAGAAGGGCGAACGTGTTGCAGCGGGCAGCAACACCTGTGACTCCCACCAAGGCCATCTCCTGGTCTGCCATCGGTATCCCTTCCGAGACCTTCCCTTGGTCCCCTGCCTTGGTCTGTCCTGAAGTTCCTCTCACTCGCCCAGTTCTCCCAGACGAAAACCCACTCGCACACACAAGGATATAATAAACTTAAATTTAAAATGGAAGAAAAACAAAGCAAAGCACAGCACAAAAAATAAACAAACAAACCTCTGTGTCCCAGGGAAGGGAGTCCCCGGACAGCCCAGGCCACAGCTAAGGGACGCAGACAAGGGACGACGCCCTTCCTTTCCGCTGCTCCTGGCCCTCTGCTCTGCTGCCCAGCTCCTGCCTTGCCTTCGCCAGTCCCCTGGCCACTCAGTGCTCTCGCCCAGCCTGTGCCTCTGCTGCTCTGCTGCTCTGCCAAGAACCCAGAGCCAAAAGGGCTGGCAGTGGCTGATCTCAGCCTTAGCAAGATAAATTTTGCTGCAGTTAATATAATGCTATCCAAAAAAAAAAAAATCATTACTGGTTTTGGGTGGGGGGAGGGAATCTAATGCCCTGTTCACAACCCCCTAAAAAGTCTGTGACTGTTTGGGGGCGGCACAGCTTAATATAATCATTTTTTTAAAAACAGGATGCATTTTTTTTAAACAACAGGATGGTGATGGTGGGGAACTATTCCAAAATAAAGTGATATGAAGGAAGCAACATTCTTGTGGTAGGCATAGGTGGAAAATGCATTCAGTTTGCATTTCTGTACAGAATTAATGAATTCATATGTCTTGATTCTAAACACTAAATGGAATATAGTCTCCTAGTAAATGTGTTCCTTCCAAAGTTTGTGATTATTTGCAAAAATAAAATGAACAGAAGAATATGATTATTCCAATAGAATTTTCTTCATACTATATGCCTGTTGTTAAAAACTGCAGACAAAAATATGTATACTTTTTTGTGCAGACCAGCACGGTCACATTCCAATGCAGAATAAAAAGAGAACAAATTCAGCATTGGAAAAATTAGAAGTTTAGCAGATTTACTCAAATGCCTTTCATAAACTCTGATCCAGACATTGTTTCTCCCTGCAAAAGTACTTCCACTCAGAACACATCAGAAGATTGAAAATAAGCTATTCTCTCTTATTGTTTCTCTTCTGGCAGCCCTTTGTACCAGCTTTCATGGTATTTTGAATGGTCCCTCAACAACTAGAGCAAACTTCCAGGGAGTGCAGGAAGTTACATAACAATGAGTAATAAGTGAAAATAGTCCCTGCCTCTTCTCTACTCTGCTGCATTAGACGCTCTAGTACATTAGAAGGTGTCCATGGCTTGAAATAGCCCATCTGTATATTGTAGTCAAATGGACCTGGTCCACAGGGAAGATATCCACAGTCCTCCTGCTCTGCAGAAGTCTTACATGGCCAATTTTGCCCAAGCCTTTTGCCCTGAGATGCAAGGGCAATAGGATGAGGAGCCACCAGTGGAAGAAGATGACCACTCTTACCCTTATTTCTCTCCCAAACGCCCACAAACCTCCAGCTCCACAGGCAATTTTCTGACCCTGGAGCCACATTTGGTGGGGCAGCTGTGAGGATGGAAGGGGTGGGAGAAGGGAGAAATCCCAGCGCTGACCTCAGAGTGCTTTTCCAAGGCTGGAACTGGCACATTGCTGTCTCCTATAGCCATCTAGACTCAGCACTAACAGCAACAGACACGCTGGTCCTTGATGCCTAGAATGCTAAAATGGGTTAAAATTAAATTATATTTGATATCAAAATTAAAATTGTGATGTAATTATTCAAGCACTTGCTTAGGAACCTAACGACAACAAATCCGTTGAGTGATTTGGCTGCACTTTCTTCTATGTAGTTCTGTCAACACTGTTATACTTTTTTTCTTTTCATTCCAAACTGTGTAAAAGTAATAGCAAGAGAAAATTACACCTTGCTTTTATGCCTTCTCTGCTGCACTTTATAATTGCTATGAAGTAATAAATGGTTTAGTCTTAACTGAAGGAGAAGAAGCTTCATAAAATTCTTAATAATTAGAAAATTGCACCATAACTGGTGTTTTGCTTTAAGGAAGGAAAAAAATACAATAATATGTAGAACTGTCAGTGGTAATGAGATAAAAATGAGATAAAGTAATACACAGTTATATTGCTGGATACTAATTCCTTTTCTACTGATTCTGGAATATAATAATGGCAAGGCAATGTGGAAGATGAGTTGGATTAAAATTAGAATAGGAAGTAGGGAACCATTTGTCAATGTTTCTGATCCTTTCCCAAACTAGAATTAAGTCCTGTATCAATTCTTCCCTTCTGACACTATATAATTTATCTTGTTTTATTATGTACATGTAAACTATGGTGGCCAAACAAAAGCACCATTTCATTATTTCAGAGTCTGCATTCCACATCAGACATTTCCACCACTGTTGAGGGAATAATTACATGGGCAGAACAACCCTATGCTATCTGAAGGTATACTATGAATCTGAATGCTTTGAACATGGGTTTAGTAATAATCATGCTACATCAAATGAGGCCAGAATTTGGCCCAGAAGCAAAAATGACAAAACTGAGGCTGTGGCACTTTGAGCACATCATGAGAAAGCAAGAAGACAATTTGGAGAAGACAATAGTACTAGTGAAAATGGAAGTCAGGAGAACAAGGAGAAGACCAAATATGAGATGGATCAATTCCATAAAGAAAGTCAAAGCCTTGCCTACAAGAGCTTGTTCGTAATCCGGGTTACTCCCTATACTGATTGGCTGTTGATTTCCAGAATGTCAGCCCTGCTATTGTTCCTTTTAACTGGAACTGTCAGGACTTGAACCTTGGTGCTTTTCAGGCCCTTTTAAATTCAGGCTTCCGGCACAATGTACATGGCCAATGAAGGGGCCAGGCACAATGATGTTCATTTGTACCAGAATTTCTTGTAAGATCTCATTGTCACAGTCAAGCAAATAAAATCCATGGTATGGCACTGATAAACACAGTGATAAACACTTTACACACAGAAGTGTAACAATTTGATGAACACTCTCTTTTTTCCAGCTGACAAAAAAAGCAGCAAACTACTTCTAACAATTATGCAGAATGCAGGTAAGTTAACACATGCACTGATAAAGATATTCTGCCTGTTCCTTAATGTAATCTTTCAGTTTAAAAGCCTTGAGACAGGAACTTGAAACACAAATCCATTACACCATTATTTAAAGAAGCACTAAACTCTTTAAGTAGAAAAAATTGCCATGTTTTTACACGAGAAGCAAATTTCAAGGTTACATTGCCATACACAAACTTTTCTGTGTATTCAAGTCCACCTTTTACTGAGATTATAGCTCAGTTTTCATGATTTCAAGGGACGAGCTGTCAAACCTGCTTCTTTCCTCTAATTTTACCTGCAGAAACTATAACCCTATCATTATTACATTATTCAAGATTACTAACAAGATATCCAAGGGACTCTCTTAAAAGCAAACTACAGTTCATGTAGAAGCTTTACATTATCTGATTTTATATAGCACTAATATATTAATTGCTCATATGCAAATTTTAGGATAATACAGAATCACTGCAGGAAAATGATCCCCACCTATCCATAAAGAAACAAAGTGCATCCCACCAAGCAAGGTTTTTTTTTTTTTTAAGAAAACAGTAAGATCATACAATATGATGATGATGATACTGTTGAAACGGTCTGCCTTACTTCCTCACACACAGAGACATGAGATGGATGGATGGACTCAATTGGCACGTACTGCTGCTTTGACACACACATAACACCTGCCTAGGTTGAACTGCCAGAGCAGCCAAGCAGGCAAAAGTTAATTGGATCACCCTAGCGCTATTAACTCTTGCATTGCCCAAAGGTGCATCTCATTCTCAGCTCTGCTGACCCCTCCAGGTTGGAAGGAGCAGGGCTGCACTGATTGCCTGTTCTTTGCAAACTCGCACCACTCCTGGGTCATTCCTTGAGCCTGGCTATGTGCACATATGCAACTGCCAGAATGATGATGTATGGCTACCAGATATGAGCCTTTTCCCATACCCTAAGTCTCTGAATACCAACTTCTATGCCTCTCTAAGCCATTCCAGGGTCAGCTACCTTGGCCTCAACTCATTGCACCAAGGAAACACTTGTGGCTTCTATCTGGAAGGATATCCTCCTAAATATGACATGCAATATCCAAGAGACCCCCATAACCTCGCTGGCTTTCTAACTTCAAAGCTGCTTTTCTTGATTGGAATTATTCATCTACAAAGCTGGGTTATTTACTGCCTAAGAGAAAAGACACTTTGACTTCTTTGGCTGATTTGCTCCATTGTTAAATGTACATGGATGCTTAATATGTCTGCTTAACTTTTATTACCATCCCACCTTGTCACTGGGGTGGAAATGCTTTGCTGTCTGGGAAACCCACCCACAATCTTAGAGCTAGTTCCTTTGTAAACGTACCTTGCTTTCATAGTCTTGCCTAGTTTTCCTGAACTCCTACTGGAGCCAATTAGTTTAGGAAACCTTTTAAAATAACAGGAATGCCAGAAAAATAGAAATAGAAAAGGAAGTTGGGGTGTGTCTCAGTAACTGCTCAGCCAGACATCAGTAGGTAGAAATCTAGATCAGTTTAGTCCCCTGGGAATGGAGTTGGTTATAAAATAACCACCTACACACAGAAACAGGTAAAAAAAGATTTTAAAGCATGTCAGGAATTCTTGATTTCTTGTAATAATAACATGCAGAACAAATTGAGCTCTTATTTTCACTTGGCTGCCTTTTTTGGTAGCTGTGAGGATTTCAAGACACACAGAATCTGATCATTTTTTAAAAATGTATTGAACTACTACCATATCGCATGGGTTGCTTAAAAGTTGTTGTCATATTCATTCAATGATGGTTTTCCATCTGAACTCTTAATGGTAACTGGATGACAGAGAATTATTATCCTGTCCTGGAAGTTTTGATATGAACAAGGTCATTGCATTATTCAGAATACATCAATGCCTGTATTCATGAGGGAAAGAAACCACAGTGCCACACTATGGTGTTAATTGGGCTACTGGGAAAAGGTACAAATAAGTGGCTCCTCTAGTTGCTTCTTTACTATGTATGGATTTTTCCTCCTCTGGGATGCATTGGCCTTGGCTAGATTTTTCCTGTAGAAAAATCTCATTTAAATAAGGCATATGGTTTTTCAGGCCTGCTTTATCTCAGTACAGCTCACAATGTACAGCAAGGTACAGCAATGTGTACAGCAAGGTGTTTATCCTATGACAGGAATTGCTGGCATGCTATAAATGACTCCATTTGCAGAATGGCAATTCCCCATTCCTCTGCCCATCACCAGTTACAAACAGAGTATTAATCAGTCCAGCAGGTTCTAATGTACTGATAAATGACAGTTATCATTGTCTCGTTGTAGCTAACAGTGCTTCGGTAAAGAGTGCATCTGAATACAAAAGAAATACTTCTTTCATGATATTTTTAGATTTCAATTCAATTTCAAACTAGATTGCATAAATTTAAAACTTTAAGCTTGTCTACCAGCCAAGGATACCTACAATTGAATTCAGGGAGAGTCAGAACACAAGAAATAGAGATACTGATAATTGTGTTAAAGCTCAAATTAAGTAAAATGCTTACAGTGATCCTTCACAAACTAGTGTTAATAAACATCTGGACACTGGTAAGTTTATCAAAATTGCTTTGTGAATTGTGAATGGTTACTGGAATTATTTTGCACATACATGCAATCTTTTATGTAATTATCACTGTCTGCATTTCATGAAATCTCTTCCACTCTGATTTCATTGATAACAATTACTTCTGCATCTTTTCTATGTATGATATACTGATCATACTGCTATGATATACCACACATCAACCTTGCCAACTCAGGTTGACATCCCATGCATCTATGCTGTGGACTCTGGGCCACAAAAGTTGAGGACTTAAGAACATTTTACTTTTCTATTATGATAAATATGCCTATCTCCCTGGAAATCACTGCCCTTCAAATAACATTGCAGTAACATGTTTAAAGATTAAATCACCTATACTGAGTCAATAATATAATTTTTACTGGAAGCATCAAACCTCAGGGGTAATCTTTGATGGACTCTAAGAGCTGGTGCATAACCTGGCTGGTAGATACCCACATCCCATGGAGGAAGAGCATCTGTGAAGTTCTGTCCCTCTCATCATACGATGTCATGATTTCACTAGTCGTGTAATACTAGTAGCAGTAAATCCATGCATACGCCTTCCCCACCCTTCAAGAAAGTCAGTTAACCTGGTCCATCTCTCCTGCCTAACCCTAATCCTAAGATGGTTTATCTTGAATGCTATGCCTGAAGATTAAGGATGGACAAATGCGTGAGAGTCAAGCTCGACAAGATTTTCCAACCATCAGCTGCCCACTTGCCTTGCTCCTGATGTGCAGTTTCTGCCTATTCTGGGTGACTGGAAAATTGCGCAAAACAAATTGGGACCAGATGAGACGTGTGTACAAAAATCCCACAAACTGTGTACAGTTCCTAGTTTGTGCACCTTTCTCTCATAGCCTAAAGTAGGACTGATTAAGAAATTTGGACAAATTGAAAGGGGATGGTAATGCAAAGTGAACACAAGCACATATTTACTAATTTGTGAACTTGTGGGGCAGGCAGGAGCACACAACAGGTCAGGCTCACTTGAGAGCAGAAACCAAGTTGTCATGCATTCCTACAGAAGACACAAGAAGGCATTCCAATGGCACTGCCTTAAAGCAAGTTTGACCACTTGGTCATCTAGTTAAGTGTTGCCCTCACTAACTGGCTCTCGTATTCCAGGATTTAGACAGGTCTTTCTTGGAGATACCAGGGACACTGCACCAATAAACTACCTTTCAAAGGTAAAGACAACTAAGAAAAGGATTTTACTGCAAAGGCAACTATGCGTGTGATGTGTAATTCAGCTGTGAATCCTCATTGAATTACAAAGGGCTTACTTCTAGCAAAATAATCAAACTGCTACTCTTTCAAATATACTTCTAGGCTTTCCTTTTTGGATTCTATTGGGTGGAGGGCACCTATTGCTAACACTCAGGAAATGCTGTGCAGCTAGTCCATCTTTTTTCCTGAATGGATTTACCATGGTAAGAAATGGGATGGAATAAGACATGGAAAAATACGGGAGGTTAAGAAGCAGCTAATGTTGTTTGGAGGCCCAGTCAAATTCCCTAAGTGGAGCTGGTTGGTAGCACAATGTGGAAGCGCCTTTCAGTGTTCTTGTTTTTCTACCTATGGCATGCTATGTCCTTCCAGATCTTCAAAGGCTGCACTACTCACAGTCTTTTCATTACAAAATCTCATCCCATTCTGTCACCTTTGCCCTGTGTGCATTACCAAGATCTCAGCCTGGCACAAAATATACTATCCTAAAATCTTTACTTTGCTGATAGTTGAAACTCTGTTTGTACTCCATTTCTGGGAGAAATACTAAATCACTAAGGCTGTAAACTTTTGACCAACATACCTCAGTAAATAGCTGAGTTGCAATATCCTGATATAATACAATTCTCTGCATTTCCACTTTTTCTTGCAACTCAAGGATAAAGCCTAATGTTGTAATAAATTTTCTGTGTACCCTGTAATGGGCTTGCCAGATTCCATGATCATTTTTCTCCCTATGTAGGAATAATATAGTACTTGTGAAGTCCTTTGACAGGGAAGTATTTGGCTTGTAGCCTAGTCATAAACTATTATTTACTTTTAAAGGTTAGTTTCTAAATAAATAGGAACATGCAAGTCAGTGACTTCATCATTTATTTTACTTTGCTTCAGATCACTTATGCTTTATCAAGCACCTCATTTCTCACAACCAATGCCATCCCTTTGCTTACTTTTAAATGAAAATATTAAATGAAGTGATACAAGATTTTTCTTTATGTGATATCCACTAGTTGTTTAAATGTATGTGTTATACAATATGGTTTGCCCTACAGTATAGGACAGTATATTATTTGATGCTTGATATTGATATGTCTCTTATTGTCCATGATCCAATTATTGCAAGAGTACTACCTGATTTAATTCTCAACGAAGACATTTGGAAAGAAAGCACGTAATGAAGAAAATCAAAATAACAACAACCAAACAACACACATAATCAATGAAAAGAATTCTGTTTGTATTTCTATTCTACCTCCTACCACCTAGTTTCCTAGGTTGAGAATACAATGAAACAAAATTTAAGACACAAAATCTCTAAGTTATTGTACACTCTGTGCTGAACTTGCATGGCAAATGGTCCAGAAAGAAACAGGATGAGTCCTCAAATCTATACAATCTCACTGTCTTCAATGGAATTTTTTCCACTGGAATTACTTCCAGTTTAATCTTAGCATTATCTGAGAAAAATATTCTACACAGTTTTGTGTATCCCACCAGCAGCACCTTGGCTCAGATGATTCCTCACCCCACTCCTGAAAAAGACATTTCTAGCAAGACGTGAAAACATGGACTTATAAGTTTGTGACTGAAACATTCTTCTGAATACCCACTCCACACACCAACATGGAATCTCCTAAAGTCATTAATTCTCAATCTTCTTCCCTTTATATTTTAATGGTATCACCAATTGATTGTCTATGCAATCCTGAAATTTCAAGGGTGTACCTTAAATTCAAACTAATGCTTACACTGGCTTCTTTTCTTCTTAAGAAGAATCTAGGCAACTGATTTCTTTCCTGTACATTACTTGACCACTCTACTCTTTTGTCAGTCTCTGGAACTGAAGATGGTAACTGCCCATTAGTGCAGCTGTGTAATTTTAGACCTGAGGCTTACAACCCTCTCCCTTAGATGACCATTTCTTTACTTCAATTCTGAAGCACACAGCTGGGATTCATCTTGTTTGTTTCAAAGGAACTGCATCAGTCACAGCAGGTTTTGACATGCCCACACCAGCTCAGAGACTGAGGCTGGACGTGGGTTTTTCTTTGCATTTGCCATTCTCTCATCAGCCATTCACTGGCTGCAGCATAGTAGACTATAACTAAAGGCTGCATAATACACTTTCATATGCATACTTAGTAGTACATCACATGTACTACAAATGTTAACATATGAATATCCATGTCTTTATTTGAGGCCCCATCCCATAATATCCCTGTACTCTTGCATTAAGATAAGAGGTTGAGTCACGTGCTTAAGCTGCAAAGGGCAAGGGTACATGCCAGCATGCACATGTGACCATCATGAACACTGAAGCTATAGGTGTAGCTATTTATTCAAACAGAGACAGTAGGAGTTGTACAAGGCTTAAAACATGGCTTATTCTACAGTTGTATGAAGGTTGTTTAACCCTCAAATAATCCAAACTGCTTGGGTCCAGATGCCATGAACCACAGTGGACTGTGATGATTGTGCAAGAATCGGTTATAATCTTGGTCCTTGGCTTAAAATAATACCACAGGGAATGGCATAAACAATACTTATCCCCTTTATCCCACCTCAAAAAAAAAGTTTGTGTTCCCCTATCTGCCTCCTTAGTTCCGTTGCTATAAGAAAAAAGTAATATGCATCTTAACAGCAACTATGGATGCTTGGTGTCCATTGCAGAAAGATCTGGGAATTCACTGAGGAAACATGAACATTCTGAATGTCAGATCTTGGTTTAATTGCAGATGAAATATGCAATAGCTTGTTCAGAGTATTACCCAGCTGTACAAATATTTTGAGACTGGACATTTTAACCTGGCTAATGTTCACGCGGGCAGGAAGCCTCAATTTATATTCTGCCTTACAGATGCAGGTTCCATATCCAATCTATGAATGTTTTCAAAGTAATCTCAATTTATATTTTTTCTAAGGCTATCTTTAAAGGAATATACACAAGACAGAAGTACCCATTTTATTAATTATATTGTATCACTATCAAATGTCTAACATTGCTTCATTTACTATATTTTTATACAAGGACTTTGAGGGGGTAGGAATTGTAAGCATACATGTAGAAACTGTAAATCTAGTTTTCCATATGAACATTTGAAAACTGCCACACCTTCCCCAGACCAAAGCAAACATACATAATATTCAAACACAATGGTGTCCTTTTTAAAACCTTGTTTTCATGCAGGGAAAAAATGATGCCCGACAAGGCTACAGAACACAGAAAATATTATAAGTGCATATTTGTAGAACTGTAAATCATTCCTGAAAGTTCTGATGCTAAATAAAACTAATCTCTCCAATAGTGCATTTCACCTACTTCAGTGAAGATACCATTAAGAAAGAGTCAGGAAAAATCAAACTTGAAAAAAGTTAGTCTGAACACTTTTAAATTCCTTTGATTATTTTTTTGGAAATATAAATGATGTATTAGAGATGCCAAGTTTATAGATCTTCCTTACCTATATAATGATATATTCATCTTCATAACAGCATCTTTCCAAAAGAATAACTGATTTTTTTCCTGAGGCAGGCAGGTTTGTATCATTTTGTTTTAGCTTAGGGATGTATAAGGATTTTGTTTGGCAAATTTTTGTTGACAAATTTTAAGAATTTACCTTGTTTTCAATCATGGAGCACATTTACAAAACAAACAAACCTTACACATTTCTGGATTTGTGAATCTGTTTGAAAATAAGTCCTTTTTAAAGTTCATATGTAAATTCCACACTTTCAAAAATATGAATTTTTACCCTTTGTTCAGTGGGGAAAAAGCATACATTTTGCATAAAATGAGCATGGCACTCTTCGTTTTCACATTAGAAATGCAAGCTTTTCCTGCTCAAATGAAAAGAAAACCAGGTTGCAAGTGAAAACCAAACTGTAAAGTTGAGTTTGAAGAATCTCAGTGAACTAGAACATCCCTGATTTCTCCATCCCATATGGACATGTGTACTTGTACTTCAAGAACCAGCTTTGAGAGTTTCTTTATAAACTTTATCCATATATCCATTAGTTCACCTTTGTTCACTGACTTGACCAGTGCAGCATGAGCATCTTGCATAGGTAGGAGTTGGGATGCCAGCAGGACTCAATTCTAAAACCCCCATCCTAGCATTCACAGCAGGTCTGGTTCTTCTTGTCACATCATTTTATCACCAGTGTCCTAACAAAGTATCACTTTAGATTATTGTGAAATGTGATTCTAGTCAGAAGGTGTGTTGCTGTTGGTATTGCTTTCACTGTTGTCAGTAGGTAAGCAGAAATGACTAAAGGGCCCAGTAGAGGACACTTTGCCCACCTCAGACCTGGGTCCAGCACAGGAGTTGGCATATACTTCCAGTTTGCTCCACTGCTACACAGGCTTCATTACTTGATTAGCTGATTCCAATTGGTGCAAGTAGCTCCAATTGGGTGGTCAAATATAAAATGCTAAACAACTGATTATGCATACCCAAAGGCTTACCCCACTCTATCCCAACTAATTATGCATACCCAAAACTACCCCACTCTTTCTGCCAAGTTTTGCACTTCCTGTTCCTTCACAAAGTAAAAATGTTCTAGGGAAGTCACTAGATTCTCACAGAAATGAGTACTTCTGCAGTTGAATCTATAGTACATCATGTCACCAAATGCCTTTCAGGCTGTTAAACAATGTCCTCCAATTAAGTTTTTATATGCACTGAAATGTTATCTAGTTTCTCATATACATTTTGCGATCTCATAAGAATTAGCTTTGTACAACTCTTAGTAGTAAGGAGAAACTAAATTACTATGCTCACCTCTAGAAACATCAGGAAAGTATAATCTATAATAGAATCTAACTACAGACTAAGCTGACAGATTAAAATACTTTAATGCAAATTGAACTGACAATAAATCTTACCGATAAAAGATGAAAATTAAAATTGCAATTTTTGAAAGCACATGAAACTTGCATATACCATACTCATTACTTAAGCATATTACTGGGCCTAATGTCCACAGAAAGTCTCTGTGTGAGAACATCTGAGTGTACCATAATGAGTGGTACTGGCATATGTGCTATGAGGAGCCATCAAGAAAGCATATTCCAAATTCTGCATTAATCAGATGAAAACAATTGATATCAAATTAAAACATTTGATTGAATCACAAAACAATCGAATTAATTTATAATGCACAAAAAGTCCTTACTATAAAGAATACAGATTTTAAACTCCCTTTGGATATTTTTCCTACTCTTTTGCAAAAGGATAAAACACTGCGCACAAGGAAAAGGCCTGAGGGAAAGAGGAAAGGCATCCATATTGATGAACAAGGAAACCAATATTCCCTTGTACCAATCTGGCCAGAATGTGGATGGATGGACTATATTTGAATGGACATCTCATTCTATATGCCACTGAAAGTAATCTAGTGAAGATGTAGAACATCTGGATGTTAATCAAAATATAGATGCCACCCATTCCCAAAGCCTTACTTTTAGTGCAGTATGCAATCAGAACTATATTTTCATCACTGTGTGATTGAAGGAAAGTGTTACTTCACGGTGCTAATGAACGACAAACTGCTGGCAGAGGGTATTAACCATGATTCCTGGGCAGTAAGATGCATTCACTCTTCCCATTCTATTAGTCTGAATTAGGAAATGGGAAAGCATCTCCTGTAACTCACATCTCATTGGGTTCATGGTGCCCATGGTGTCCCTTCAGTCAACCTGAATGCACACTGAAGAAGCCATTTCAAAAGCAGCAGAATACACAATGATGATTGCAAAGAGTAACAAAAATAGGAGGTGCCATTATTTTTTAACCCTCCAAGAGCTGTCAAGTTTTACAGAGATAATCTGTACTGATAATATAGCTTCTTGCTGAATTATGAAATGTATTACATTTTTAACTCACAACAGAAAAACTCCTTTTAACAGCTGATTTCCTTATGTGATTTTATAATTCTCCCAGTGTTTGTTGCAATTTATATTTTTTATTCAGAAGTTGCCTTTATTTTGAGATAGGCAGTCTTAACCTGAAGGAAACACATTTGAGGCATTTGCAAAAGAAAAAGAAAAGCGGGGGGAGAAAAAGCTATGTCTAGACCCTTAAGGTAAATTCATAAGATTGATTTTGGCAGTTCTTCATAATTCTTACACTTAGCTCAACCTGTGAACTTGATTTAAACACAGCATTTCCAAAGCTACCTTTGTCAAGTGCTTTATCTTTCTCAGATTATCATCAATCACTCAGGGATATTTTTTTCCTATTATATAAACATTCAAAAGCCCTTTGGACACTTACTAGAACTTACAAGCCTAATGGTCACTGAGAGAAATTGCACATATAAATTCAATTGAAGTATTTTGCAGGCATATTTTATATTCCAAGAATGAGAACAATTACTTGAAGAGATCAATACAATTCATAGAGATTTTCTTAACATAAAGGTTACTTAAGACATCTCACAGATATATGTAGGCTAAGACTACCTGTCCAAAAGCACGTATTTTTTCAGTAAGGCTATTTTGACATTATCTAAAGCACTAATTCCCAGATGCCATACTGGAGTACATACTGTATATACAGGACTACAGTACATTGCAATAGAATTATCACTATTGGTGCTAGGGAATTAATTGATTGAATAATGACAGGGCCTTATGAGTTTCAGGTAAGCACCTAGAAGTAAAGTGGGTAAAGTAGGTAATCTGACCATGTTCAAACTGTGGTGCAAGGCTAGGATAATTCAGTCCTGGTGATGTAGAATATAATAATTGTACATCGAAAGACAAGATTGCATCTCTGAATGAATCAGTGTGGTCCCTGGCACCATTAGCCAGAAGGACCTGGCTGAGAGAGTATAAAAGGGCCAGTCCTGCCATGATTGGGGCCAGCGGGTGCAGTTTCACTAGCACAAACAGTTCTGGATGAGGAGTTCTTGCAAAAGAGGGAAACAGCAGTGGGACCTAAGCAGTGATAGGAAGAGGTACAAAACCTTGAAGAAAAAAAAAATTAAGGACACTGACAGGGGCAGGCAGTTGCTCTCAGGAATGAGTGAAAGCTTGAAGTGGATAAAAGGGTTGGGGTGGTACACATACAGCCATAGCCCTTGCTTCTCTGGGTGCACCAATGCTGCTGCTTTCATGAAAAGGAGTTAAACCAACAAGATCAGAAAAAGAGCTCTACTTGAATTTGCTTGAATGCAAGTAGAACACTCAAATAAAATTTAGGGTTTTGACAAGGTGGAATTCCACAGAGAGCTTTTAGGAGCACATTGTTGTGATGATAATGGGAAGTCCATTCACATATGGTGCATTCCACTGTCATCTCCAAGTAGTCTTATTAGTCATTTCCTTTTCAGCTTTGTTTTATTTAATTTGTATCCCATCTTTTCCCTCCTCTCATGCTCTCACAACAGCCCTGTGAAGTAGGTTAGGACAGGAGTCAATGACTGGGCCAAAGACACCCAAGTAAGCTTTGCAGCTGAGACAAGACTAGAATCTGGATCTCCCAGATCCCAGTCCAACAATCTAGTCACTACACAACACTGGCTCTCAAAGTTTTCTTTCTTGAACGAAACATTCATGAAATAAAAGTTTTTAATCTGTACGTCTTTAAATGCAGACTTTCAACTTATGTAAAGATGTTTTCTTCAACTGGTAGTGCCATTAGTGACTTTTTAAAAAAGAAAACCAAAATAAATTGCAAATAGAAAAATCAAAGATTTAAGATAGGCTTCATGAGTGCTTAAAAGCTTGGTCCACATGATGAGATTATTTAGAAAATATTAAGAAAGAGACACTGTTCTCTTTTGTCCTGTTTAATAAGTGCTTATTTAATGGAAGCCAAAGTTAGATTTACCATGGTTGTAAATAAAAGGAAATCTGAATGCTCAGAGTAGATAATAGCTTTAAAAAATACACCAGAGCCAATTCTCAGCACAAGGCTAGCAACAGTACTGCTTGTTGAAATGTAAGCGAGATAGTCAGAACCAGTCTAAGTCAAGTCCTGGAAAATAAAAACAATTATTTGCTTGCCTTGAGAGATTTCTGTGTGCTTTTATTACTGAAATATAAGCAGCAAAATGAGATATACAAAGGGTGATAAGAGACCCTGCAATGTGTTATCACTGACAGGGGAAACCAACTTAGAGGCAATATGGATGCCCTGAAACACACTTTAGTGAGAAAACAATTTGTTTAAACGATGAAGCCCTTGGAAGTCTATGTATATGGGGGTGTCTATACAATTTCCTCTCTCTCCCCAAAACACTTTTTAAATGTCCAAAATGGAACAATATTGTTGCAGAATCCTTCATCTAAATTCATGTGCTAGGGTCATAGGATTAAAGTTGGTATCTATTTTGTGAATTGCATCTGCCTTTAAAGGAAAACGGAAAAGGTAAAAGATAAGACATACACTGAAATGTAACATGGAGGTCTCATGATACTGAGTCTGAATGAATATGGATTCTAAAAGCCATTAAGAAAGAATAATAGTAAAAAAAGGAATGTGAGAAATTTCCTTGAGAAATCCCACTAATCTTTCTGTGAATATCCACCCCCCCACACAGAGAGAGAGAGAGATAGCGCTTGCGTGCGCGCAAGAGGGGGGATAGAGAGACAGAACATTCTTCATGATTTCTGCATAGTTTATACAATCCATAAACAAACACGAAACTGCATACTGGATAAAATTGAATAAAACCGTAGGTGGAATTTTGAACAAAATAGGAAATTGCCTGGGATCAGTGTGTAATAGTCAGATAACTTAATTCATCTTATACCACCTTCACAGGAAAGAAAGTAGTAGCTTCAGACTACTATAGTCTACACTCAGACTTCATGAACTGATGCCTTGATGTTTCCTCCACCTTTGCTGTTGTTCTGGGTATAAGTCATAGGAGGATCATGTGTGCATGTGTTTTAGAAAAGCGATATTGCTGTTCTGTGTTACTGTCCATTGATTTTCAGTTTTAGATATTGGGGCCCCAAACACAGCAATGCTTTGGTGTCTTGGAGGGTGTCCTAGGGGCCAGCGAACCTTAAAAGTTGGAAGAGATGAAAGCAAAATTTCACCATCCTCACTGCCTTTGCAGAAAACTCTGGCAGCTCCTCTTTGAGCAACCTGTTATGAGGGTCAAGGAGGGAGAAAAAGAGGCAAGACAAAACATGGATGTCAAGGAAATATGAGTCTGCTGGATCTACATCTCTATCTACATTGCCCATTCCAGCCACTGACTCAGAAGTCAATCTAGCTAGAAATTACACAATTGGAGGAGATGGTTAAAGATCTTTTCCTCCTCCTGCCCAGGTTGCCTCTTGCCAGCAGCATTTTGGACAGACAGGAGGCTTCAAGGCAGGCTCTTACCTTTGCAGTCACAGCTTCCACAAAATTGGCTTTAGAATGTGATGTGCATTTACATAGTATAGACATAAATACATTGCGAAAATACATCTAACAGTACCTCATTCTTATCTGAGTGTTTTCACAGCTTTGTAAATGAATACCGAAACATCAAACCTGACTTGACAGCATATTGGCAGCCAGTGCAGTTTGCTTTACGTAGGTGTAATAACGTTAACTGTCTGTCTGTGGCACTTTGCACCAACGGGAGCTTCTAGACCAAACTTACGGACAGCACTACCTAAACCACATTGCAGTAAACCATTTTGAGAGTACCAGTGTATTGACCTCAGTGCTCAGGCTTTCCATGTTGAGAAAATTTTCATTTTGAAATTGTTTGCTTTCCCTGTGGTTTTTTTCTCTTGTGTTTGCTTCCTGTTAGTCTTTTCTCAGATAGGACAACTGCAACACTTTCTTCCTGATATTCTTAATTTCCTTCCAAACAATGATATATACTTTTCTTACCCTGACTTCTCTAGCCAATTTTCTGCCTTCTTCCTTTCTCCATATTCAGTCTCAATAAGACATACAGTGCAAAGGGAGTGGACTGGTAGGTGTCCTTTAGAAGCTCACATGTATGGAAGGAAGTATTGATCATCTTCTGCTGTTTTCTCAAGCATGTTGTAATTAGAGGTAAACTGCCTCTGATCAGACACATTCCATTCCCAGCTATCCTAACTAATAGCCATTGATGAAGCGATCATCTGGAAATTTGTTTCATTTGTCAACCTACCTGGCAGGAGGTTGACCCTAAGTATTAAGACTTGATGAAAAGTTCCTTCTGTTTCCAGCCCTTCCCCAGTTTGTAAGCAACAGAGAGAATGTTGGTAGTTACCCTCTGCTAACTAAGCAAGAAATAAGAGATAAAGGCTCTAAATTGGCATTGATTTAACAAATATGAAGGAAAGATATGGCCACCTAAAGAAAATTATACGAACAGAGTGGGGTTAGTATACAACACAACAGGTTAGAAATTTGTATTTGTATTCTATTATATGAGTAATTATACAACTGACATAGTGTTTATACAATAAGCATATCCAAAATTAATGTTCAAGAAGCAAATTTTAGAAATCTGAACTTCGCCTGTGGCTTGCAGAAGTAATCTGTAGATTCCTCTAGAACTCACTCTACTCTTTGGTGTTGTTTGAACTTTGTGACAAGGCAAACATCAAGTCAGTGTTGCACAGAAGAATGAACAACATTGCTTTTCTGCTCCTGAAGTTCAAAAACATGAATCCATTGATCCTTCAGAACAAATATATAGATCTGATGTTTTCCAAGAATCTCTTGTGAAAAGTGGTTTAGACCTCTATCTTGATCACCAACATATATTGCTGGAACCCCTAACCCAGGAGTTCTTTAAAAACTGAAGCTTTGCTCTAAATATACAATAACTTTCCTCTGTATTATTCTTTTTAATGTTTTCATTTCTGTGGACATTTCCACAGCCTTTGCACTATATTCTTACTATTCCTGCAAAATCTTTTTTTCTTATTGCATGAACTTATCTATAATTAAACTGAATTCGATAACTATGAAAAAACTATGAAAAAGCTAAGAGAGAAAGAGATAGGAGCTCCTGAATCGCATAACCACATGGCAAAGTTACCAAAATGAGTGCTTTCTATGGTCAGTTGCTCATAGATTTCTACAGCCTCTCAAATGAAAAAGAACTTGGATAAATTACAGCTAAATTAGGCCTCTACAAAATGAAGAGAAGAAAGGTAATTCCAATTTACAGCTAATGGCAAGCTGTCAATATGTCCCTTTCTGAAGTGAAAAGGACACAAAGACATGATATGATTAAATACAAATGCAGTTAAATATAATAGCTCATAGAAAATAAACTCTTCATACATTAGCAACAGCAACACTACAACCATGACCACCACCACCTCCTCTCTCTTCATTAACTGTATTTTCATGAACAAACTAGATCTGCTGGTCCAAATGTGCGTTTTTCCCTCTCTCCCCCAGAGATCAATTGAAGCAGAACAATGCCTGACTGAGAAGTCTTCCTTAGTAGAGCAAATCTATGCCACCTGACGGAGCACTGCTTTCCTTTGTGCCAAGCTTCAATTTAATTATAAAAGGAAGAAAGGATGCTGAGAAGACTGATATGTCAGTAACTATCAAGATCATTAAACCCAATCCCTAAGAACAAAATGCCGAGTCATTCTCAGAAACCTGAAATGGAAAGGCTCCTTGGCCTTTTATCAAACTCATTTTGAATCACTGCCCAGAGCCACTCCACTTATCAATTACACCAATCTGCTCACATAAAAATTACAGCTGCAGAAAGTGTTTGCACCTCTGGTAAAAGGAAAATCAGAGGACTTCCAGAATGGTATTACGCGATCCAGCAGCTATTTGTCAGAGCAGACCCAGGTTTTATCACAGGATTGAATTAGTTCATTGGGTTGTACAGCTGCCAAGAAGCAATATTGTTGACTTGATTGCTCTATCCGGGCCTACTGGAACTGAAAAATTTAACATTGTCCTTGGCTTTCAGTCTTGTACATTCCTCAAATAACTAAATTGATGGGCTTATTATCGGGAACTAAACCACCTCCTGATTTTGATCTACACTGTATTACTTTGACAACATCCATTAATTTAAATTGCGGTTACATTTGGCTTGTGTCAGCATCAAGAGAAAAAAATAGTGTGAATTGTCATAAATTCTCACTAATGTCAATGTGTCCAAGACCTACCACTTAGGCATTTCACTGACTTTAGAACTTGCTTCTGCTAAGAACAAACAAAAGCTCATTTCCTGATGGGATGGCTCAGGCAAGGAACCACATTTGTGGGTAGAGAAAGGATGGTAACTACCACAATGTGTAGTTATCATAACAATGGACCAGTAAGGTGGCAGTTTATAAGCCTGTTCCACCTTCTAGTCCTGGTCCCTTTCTTTCCAGCTTCTAGAGCTGGCACCGTATCTTCTTGATAGTTTTCAGAGCCTCTTCCTGATATCATCCTCCTCCAGAGCCTTTCCAGTGTTTCCCAGACTTCTTTTAGAATGAGTAAGAGCTGGTCTTTAATGTTAAATTGCAACAAACTGGAACAAAAACTTCAGTGCCACCTTGTGGTTGATTAATAGAATATATAGAAAAATAGAGGAACATAAGCGCCAAGAAAAACCTCTGTGGACAACACTTTTTTTCCTTGTGCAATGGGACAAGAAGTAGTAGTCAGTAAAGAAGTGGGCTAAAGCCCTCCTCTGGAGAAGTCGTTAATTGATCTACTCATTAACTTCAAGTCTTCCTTTGTTTGCAAATATTAAAAAAGTAAAGTACATATTGCAACTGCATTTTTTTCTATTCCCTAGCATCCATCAGTAGTTAGCACAATTTACTAGTAATTTTACAACATTGCAATGTGTTGTGCAGTGATCTCGTAAGATTTTAAACACTTTAAAAGTCTCTCTCTCTCTCTCTCTCTCTCTCTCTCTCTCTCTCTCTCTCCTGCCTCCTCCACCTCACATGGGCACTTGTGCCATGAAATAATTGGGTTTTGATGAACACCGCAGAACATGCCACCTTTTAATATGTGCTTGGCTTTGATCCATTACACAACTCTGTATGTGGATGTTATAATAGGCTGATATACATGATATACATTCAGAAATATTTGCTTCAGAATTACTATCTGCCATTCTGAAGTTACTATTACTATGTTTCTCTTTTACAAAAATATAAACACAAAACAGATGATTGTTTTGTAAACAATTGTTAAATGTAAACATATAACCAGATGATTGATCTGAAAGAAGTGATATAGGAAGAGCCAAATAAAATAAAAAGGGGAGAGGTGCAACCATTTCTATGGATATTCGCCTCTTACTCAAAACCTCACATTTGGGAAATTTATTTCCTAGATTAGATATGTAATTAGCATGAAGCGTTCTGCTTGGGCATAGTCTCTACTCCAGCATGATTGTGCATGCATCTTCATTTAATGTGACTGTAGTTACAGAAGTGACTCATAAGTGGTACCTACTTCCACAAATGAAATGTGGAAGCAATCTTATGAATGAAGTTGATGGCAGCTGAATTTTGTCCAGCATTGCTGACAGGACACCATCCATCACTATGCTTAAGGAAAGTGTAGTTTCGGGGCTGGAAGGATAGTACATCTGGCTCTGTCCTCCAATGCTTTGACACTGCTTTGTGGCTCCCAGCCGGGGCTGCCTGGGAGAGCTGTTTCACTTAACCTAACGTTGAGGCTGGTCCTAAGGATGTGTGAAACACAACCACTAACCAGCATCCTGTCAAGCATTTTTGTTTGGAAGAGCTTCGGAACATTCCCTTGAAGCACTTTTATATAGGTTGAAGCTTTCCTCCACAGTTGCATTTCTCCATGCAAAGAACATATAGGAATATTGGAATTATTTTGAAGATACAGTGTTCTTCTTGGAATGTACTTTGGACTTATCATATGTCCTACAGAGTTACAATATCATGTTATTTATAATCTATTTAGAATGTGCACTGCTGTGTTGTAGACTACAGAACTTGTACAGATGGTCTTTATGGGATCAAGTGAAGTTCCTTGTTCTTTGTGGGATTTATTGATGGTTTCAATGACTAGAACTGTTTGGCAGATTATTATAATCACTAGATTCTGCTTATGACAGCTCACTATTGCTTCTCTTGGTTTTTTTGCTATTTTGGCAAAAAAGAAAATTGTGACTCTAGTTTATAAAGAAAAGCTGTGGGGAACAAGTAATTTCTTTATGCTGTCACAGGAAGACTTTGGTTTATATAACAGCTGTTTTAAGGGAACCTAGTTGCTGTCAAATTCTATTAAACGGAGCTTCATTGTTTTTAATGAGCCTACACTTACAAATCAAAATTATCTTAAATAGTATTCACTTTTCCCCTCTATAGGACTCATTTTTAGATGAATAGCAGGCAGTGCACTGTTTTGTGTAGTGGTTAAGAGCACAGGACTGGGACTCAGGTGATCAGGGTTCTACTCCCTGCTTGGCCATGGAGCTAACAGGGTGACTTTGGGCCAGTCACAAACTCTCAGCCCAACCTACCTAACAGGGTTGTTGCTGTGGGGATAAGGATTAGGAGGGGAATGATGTAAGCTGCTTTAAGTTCTTTGTAAGAAAAAAAGCGAGATATAAATCTAATAAATAAATATGGCACAGGGACGTCTGATTTAAGTGTTTAATCTATTTTCCTTTTACCATATTTTTATTGCTTCCTTCTGTATTTGGAATGGGGCAATATCTTTCAATGTTCATAAATGTGTAAGGGCATCAAAGACTTACATTTCAATAACAACTGGATCAACTTGCCTGGCAAGGAAAGACTTTACAGGTTTCTTTTTTATATAGATTGATACATCTTACACTCTTTCACTTTACTCTGCTTGTCCCATAATGTCAAAAAGAGGATGTACTCTTATCTGTCTCATTAATCATCTTTGACATTGTTAAAGGTTTTATCCATGGCAATCTTTCTTTAAAGCTGTATAGTTGGCTCTATCTTACTTTGGAAAAAGGATGCACTGTAGTTGAAGTGAACGCTGTGATCTGAAGATGTAGGTTGGCTGAACTCCTTTTGATCCTTCACCATGCTTTATGTGAGGTTCCCTATTACATTTTACCTTGCCAATCCTTGCTTTCAGGCATGACAAGTTTACAACACAACAACCTTCAATCTGATAGACAGAGAAGGCCTTCATCATTCAATGGCATAGGGAGGATTAATGTTATGATCACCCCTGTCATTCTGTCATCATATTAATTGAAAGGACTTCAGTCACTTTTCAAAGTGATTGTACTAGAATTGAGCTTGGCTGATTTAAAGGTCAACAACTCACTGTTTTCATCTGACCTTGTATAATTCTTCTGACCTAGGTCAGGCATACGTTATATTAGAGGCACATATCAAGACTAGGCCTAAGTAACTATTTTGGATCTTTGTTTCTTGAACAGCAGGTAATAACTTGTTCCCTGCACCCAACACTCTCAAATATCCAAATAATTCTGAAATTGAAGGGAATCTTTTAAATTCTTGGGCTGTACCAAAGCAGTTCTTTGAATCCGAACTTGCACTGTAGCTTGAACAGGAATTTTATGCACGGGCCAATGGGGGATTGTTTACAGTTTTACCTAAGGTGACTTAATGCTAATGAAATGCTATTTCCTATACTTGGCAAATAATTGAATATTTATTTATTTAAAGTTTTTCTATGCTGTTTCATTACTAAGAACGGCTCTGGACAGCTTACAAAAGTCTCTGGATAGCTTACAGAACACTTGCTACCTAGACTTGAGAGGTTTTTTGAGCTGTGTTCTTTATAATCACTATTAGGAGACTGCATTGCTTTACCCATCACCTCACAGTCTACTGATCTCTGGAGGACTGACGCATTCTCTGGGATGGATTCTTGCACAGCATTGTATATTGAAGGAAATATAATGCTGTAGCATCTACAGTATACCATCAATAACACCTGTATAAGATAGTTGGCGTTACAGGAAGAAGAGTAAATTTATGAGGAGTCCAACCAACATGGACCAAAGGGTCTAGTGTGGTGCAGTGGTCACAGTGTTGGGTTACAGCTTGGAAGATCAGGGCTTCAGTGCCCACTCAGCCATGAAGATCACTCGGTGACTTTGGCCCAGTCACAAACTTTGAGTCTAAGCTACTTCACAGGGTTGTTGTGAAGATAAAACAGAGAGGAAGAAAACCTTGCAACCTGAGCTGAGTTCCTTGTAAGAGGAAGAAACTTGGCATATAAATGTAATTTAACACTACATCCAACAGTAATATCCACATATAATATAAAGCTGTGAGTACCAGCTTTTAGCTGGAACACACATAATTTTAATATAAAGCCAGTGTGATGTAGTGGTTAAGAGCTGGGACTAGGATTCAGATGATCTGGGTTCTAGTCCCCGGTCAGCCATGGAGCCAACTGGGTGACTTTGGGCCAGTCACAGACTCTCAGCCCAACCTACCTCACAGGGTTGTTGTTGTGGGGATAAGATGAAGGAGGAGATGTAAGCTGTCTTGAGCCCTTGTCAGAAAAAGGCAGGATATAAATCAAAAATTTTAAAAAGGCCAAAGACTATAACTTTAAACTAGTATCACGATATCTTATTTGACAGATTTTAACAATGACTTTGGCTTCTCCTCAATCCTTTTATCACATTTTGCTTTTCTGGAAATTAATGGTATGTCTGTAAACACGCCTTAAGTCTGACTTTGGAATGTAGAGACAGGATGGTCCAACTGTTTCAAACTGAATTTAGTCCCCATACTTTTTTCCTTTTTTTGTTATTTTTGGGGGGTGGGATGGAGAAGGGGGACACATGCAACTGTTAATTCTATCCCCTCAGACCAATGCATATGAAATATATGTGTAACACAAAGTATCATATGTGACCATAAAATAGGATAATGCAATTCAGTAGAAGTCGCTGTATATTTTGAAAATTATTTCCTTTTAAATTTCTGCTAGTGCCAGATTATCATAAGCACAGTGAACATAAGGAATGCTGTTGCAGATATATAACTATTGTAGATAAAGGTGTTTGAGACTCAGTATCTACTTCCAAGTTTCATTGCACATTAAGGCTGTAGCTGTGCATGAAGTTATCTTCCTTTCATGCCATTTCATATTTTCTGTTATATAACCTGTTGGTGGCTGTTTGGGACAGTCAAATCATGGCATTACACTGGTGTAGATGTAGGCTTTGTTTCACGATGTCAAAAAATACAAGGTTTTTCTCCACTCCAACCCCCACCCCAACAAAAGTATTTTTAAAAGACAAGAAAAACACTGTAGGGTGACAAGATTATCTAAAGCACCAATAAATGACCTTGAGTGAGTTATGGTAAGCATGCAATAAAAGCCTCATCTAGAAAAGCTCAAAGAATTATTACAGTGCTATATCTTGAAAAATGAAAAATAACCTGTCTCTGGTAAAGGTGGAGTTTTTCTTTCCTGGATCAACACACCGACTACATTTTTTATTGAATGCAAGGCTGCAGTTCAAATAAATCTCACAATTCATACTGAAATCAACCAAGCCCCCAGATGCTGTGTAAATCATTCTACAATAAAGTAGGTCATAACCTCTAAAGCCACAGAGCCAGATCCAATTATAAATGATAGGATCTTTATTTTTAATACTTAAATTACCATAACCACACAGTGTCTTCCCTAACCTTTATGGTTAGGCATGGCTTTGATATATATTGTATATGCTAGATGGGCCAACACAGTTGCAACATTTTCAGAGAAGTCTACAGCATTGATAATACCCCTTCAATAAAGAAAAAGAAACATCAGCCCTAATAGCACTTTTTCTAATTATGGGACTGATCAAAAAGTCATCAAATTGCTGCAAGGAGAGATAATGTAAATAGAAGTTACTGCAGCCCAGGAGCATTATTCCAGGTACCCTTATGGAAATGAATTATTAAATAACTGAAGAATCTGAATGCTGATGTGTAGCAAAAATCCATTTTACACTCAGGTTTTACATAAGACACTGAACAGAAGAACCATTCTTCATGTCTCAGCAGCTAAATTATTTTCTCAGTTGTTTTCACTTCCAGTTTAACATATAATCTAACTGATTGCTGAACGAAGGACACAGATTTCAGAGATATGCATCACTTCAGAAGTATGCAGCCATTTCAAAATGTGACAACTCCCAGAATACTAAATCATAAACCATTTGCTCTTTGGCCTTTTACATAACACAGCTTTTATGTGATGCTTTTGGACATGATGGCAAACTTTGACATTAGGGTTCAAACTTCTGATTTTGAGAAAAAAGGAGACCTTTTAAAATATGAATTGTCAAGTAAAGTGCACAGTAGAAGAAAAGGTCAGAGTGCACACTATAAAATATTTAAAAATGAATATTTCAGTAGCCCAAAATAGCATTCTGAATTAAACAATATTTGCTTAGTGTTTACTACAGTTCGACTAAAAATATCACACAGATTATAGTATTCGCTTTATATCCACAGTGTGCCATTGGCACACTTCTTTCTCTTCTTCCAATCATAGCAAGACAAAGCCTTTATAACAAAAAGTCTATTTTAGGTTAAAACTGTCCAGGTAGGCTGGTTTTGTGGTGCAAAAGAAGAGGGTTGCAGAAGTCAATTACAAAAGAAACTTGCCAAGTTAGACTATTGGCCATTAGGGAAATGTAGCTTAATGTTATGAAGTTAATTTCAAACTGAATACCTCTCGTCCTCTCCAAACTAAAAAGAGCTAATTCCACCTTCAGGGTAGATCATGCTGCTTATGGACTAAGCTTTCTCAATTGATCCATCCTCTTATCCTGATGCCATATGATGTACTGATAATGTTGGATTCAGCCCTCCAATATCAGTTAGCTTATTAGATTTTCCCGCTGAGTCAACAACTTTTGAAAGCTGTATTTTAGAAGGTATGTCCAATCACTAGATAATCACTATTATATAATGATAATGGAGGAGGTCCAAGGTTCAATCCCTAAAATATCCATGTAGGATAAGGAAGGAATCCTGCCTGAAAATCTGGAAAGCTACTGCAAACCAGTATTGATGATACTGCCTTATGAAGACTAATGGTCTGCTCATCAAGGTAGTTTCCTACTCATTTGTAAAATTAATATAGCTATAGTTATTTAAACTCACTAAATGACAAATATAGGGATAAGTGAATTGACCTTCATGTTCACCCAGCTTCATTTGAACATCAGCTTGATTTTAGTCTCTCCCCATTTATCGTGTTTGTAAGGGATCTCTTTTGAAATTCTGTTTAACGTTAGGTTTTAGTCTTTTATCTTTTGTATAATCTGTCTAATGGTCTACAAATGTTGTAAATATAAAAACAAATATATTTATGCACAGAAACAATATGCAAAAACTGCACACTTTCTCCCATAGATTGCAGTATGGAAATGGGAGTTTAAACAAATGTGCACTTTTAAAAAATTGAGGTTTATTTTAAGATAATTTAAAATGGAATTAATGTTCAAGAAATTACAAATAATTTCTAAAAATGTATTCTCTTGCTTTCACTCATTTTTGGAGACTGTGGTATAGCTACATGATTTGCAGGCATAATGTTCTCATGTCATGCTAACCAAACATTCTCTGGATGGATTATAAAATTGAGAGAAATATAATAACAAAAAGTAGAAGAATATAATACAAAAGATAAAATATAATACAACAGCATTAAAATCTAAGCATGAAATATTAAAATTTCTCTGAGAAAGAAGAATTCTTTGCCTGGTGCTGAAAAAATAACAATATAGGTACCAAGTAGCTGCTCTTGTGAAGGACATTCTGAGGGTGTGAAAAGGTGTAGAAACTGAAAACGCTTTGGGAACTACATTATGACCTTGCAGGGACATGGTAGAAATTCCTTCTTTCCCCCACCCTTTTACTTGAAATCAGTACTGCTTTGAGAAGTGACAGAGAACAACCTTAATATCCCTGGCTGAGCATCCCAGGGACCATAGGATGGCTTGAGAAAACCCCTCCAAGGTAGGAGACAGCACTCCAACCCTACAAGGGAAAATTAGAGATATGAACTTTCCCATCTTAGAAACAGCATAGAAAGAACCATACAGAAAAACAAAGCTGGAGGAAGAGGAGATGGCTGTGAATGTGATGAATCCACCTTGGTTTTTGCAATGGAATTTCCACCAGACAACAACAGATGGAGATCCAGATCACATTGCATACTTTTCCATATCTGTACTTTTATATCTTACATGCAAAAAGTGTGTGGTGTGGGGGAGAACACCTTGGCAAGTCCTCTCTGACTTATAGCAACCTTGTCAATGTCAATGACAGATCCATCCAGTTCTTGTATTGGCTCTGGCTTCCTTTACTGAATGTACCCATTTCATATTTGGTGTTCCCTTTCTTCTGTCTTTGAATTTTTGTAGCATTATTGTCTTATACATTTGAGTCTTACTTTCTCAAGACTGAAAAGATTTGTCAGGGCATCTGTTCTCTTTAATTGGTTTCAATGAATGTGGCTCTTTTTGATCATAATGTAAATGGTTCTAGTTTTGCCATGATCAATTCAAAACAAATCCATGTACTTGACATGGATTATTATTATTATTATTATTATTATTATTATTATTAATTACATTTCTATGCCGCCCCTTGCCAAAACCTCGGGGCGGCTTACAACACGATAAAATACATTGAAATACAATAGCACATAATAAATTACCATTAAATACAAAAATACAAAAAAATACATTGATTTACAAATATAAGATTAAAATTATCAGTATAAATTAAGTAAATAAAAATATAGGAGGAGAAAGAGAAGGAAGAAGAAGTTGCCCTGGCCAGATCATATGTTTTAACAATTAAAATGATGTTTAAATAAAAAGGTCTTTACCTGGCGCCGAAAAACCAGTAACGATGGTGCCAGGCGGACGGACCTCTTTGGGGAGTGAATTCCATAGGTTGGGTGCCACCGCAGAGAAAGCCCTCCTCCGAGTACTTACTCTCCTAATTTCTTTCATGGAGGGTTCCCAGAGAAGGGACTCTCCCGCAGATCTCAAAGGGCGGTCGGGCATATACGGACGTAAGCGCTCGTTCAGGTAGCCAGGACCCAAGCCGTTTAGGGCTTTATAGGTCATAATCAACACCTTGAATTGGGCCCGGGCTTCAATGGGAAGCCAGTGAAGCTGACGGAGGACTGGAGTCATATGAGCATAACGCCCCGTCCCTGTCAGCAACCTGGCAGCTCTATTTTGCACCAATTGAAGTGTTCGGACTGTCTTCAGGGGAAGCCCCATGTAAAGCGCATTACAGAAGTCTAGGCAGGAAGTCACCAGCGCGTGTGTCACCGTCGCCAGGCAGTCGTACTCCAGGTAGGGGCGCAGCTGATTAATCAGCTGAAGCTGAAGGAAGGCGTTCCTCGCCACCGCTGTCACCTGAGCTTCCAAAGAAAGCTCCGGGTCGAGGAGTACTCCTAAGCTGCGGATCTTATCCCTGAGAGGGAGTGTTGCACCATTCAGGACCAGGTCAAATCCACCCTCTCCGAAACCCGATCCGCCAACCAACAGGACCTCTGTCTTGTCTGGGTTGAGCTTCAGTTTATTGGCCCTCATCCATTCCCTTACCTCGGCCAAGCACCGGTTCAGCACAGCCACTGCCTCACCTGGATTAGTGGAAAACAAGAGGTAAAGCTGGGTATCATCAGCGTATTGATGATTCCGCAGCCCACACCTCCTGATGACCTCTCCCAGCGGTTTCATATAGATGTTAAATAGCAGAGGGGATAGAATGGAGCCCTGTGGTACTCCATGGCATAGCTGCCATGACGTAGAGACATGGTCCCCCAGCACTACCTTCTGGAATCGACCATTGAGATAGGAGCGGAACCACTGCAGAGCAGTGCCTCCAACCCCCAATCCCGCAAGTCTATCCAGAAGGATACCATGGTCGATGGTATCGAAAGCCGCCGAGAGGTCCAGAAGAACCAACAGGGATGTACTCCCCCTGTCCTTCTCCCTGCACAGGTCATCGTACAGGGCGACCAAGGCAGATTCAGTACTGTACCCGGGTCTGAAGCCGGACTGAAAAGGATCCAGATAATCAGTTTCATCCAAGAGTGCTTGGAGTTGTCCCGCCACCACTCGCTCCAACACCTTGCCCAGAAACGGGATGTTGGCCACAGGTCTATAGTTAGTGGCCATCTCTGGATCCAGTGATGCTTTCCTTCAGGACCGGTCGTATTACCGCCTCCTTTAAAGGGGCAGGCACTCGACCCTCCCTCAGAGAAGCGGTAACCACTTCCAAGATCCAGGTCCCAATCCCGTGCTTGGAGTTATTTATTAACCAAGACGGGCAAGGATCCAATAAGCAAGTGGTGGGACGTACTCGTCCAAGCACCTTGTCCACATCATCGGGCCGCAATAATTGAAATTCCTCCAATAATTTATGAGCACAACTTCAGTATCAGTAAAAATGTCTATGTAGCTATATGTTATTCCAAAATCCCTTTATTGGCTAACATCTGACAGGACTGATGCAAATGTAGCTATCATTAAGGCACTGGAAATGTGGGCCTTTTCATGTTACCATTTCCATCTACAAGTAAACCCACAGGTCAAGCCTGCTGCCTTCAAAACTGACCTTTGAAGTTTGTTGTGACTTCAGAAATGTTACGGATAACACTGATGAATGTGAGATGTCCATTTGTTCCCTTGAGGCTCAGCTAGGTTGTCAATGGACAGATTTGTTAAATATGCCTAAAGAAATATGATTTGTATTCAAATCAACCTTTAGTCTACATTAAACACTGGCTGTGGCTGTGTTCCTTCTGTGCTTTCTCTAGCCTGGAGCAACACATGTGTTATTTATCAAGATCTGAGTCCCATACGAATTTATTCTGGAACTCCTTCAAACTGAAACATCACTTGTGTGTGGTATATGTGGTAGATAAATCAGATATAATCAACAGCTGTAGGGATGTGCTGCACTTGTGGTCCTCATTTGTTACTAGAGAAGCAATTATCATACTGTTGATTACTTTTTCTTACTCAACCGAGTAGCTATTGCAGTTTTCCTCAGTTATTCTCATATTATTATATAAATGTGACTAATTAACCCTCTAATATTTAACACATACAATTCTCTACAAAGTATAAGATATACTTTGCTTCTGCCCTTAAGTCCCCCTTCTGGGGTGCTGCAAAGTTAATTCTGTCCTTGTGAATGGAGAGACTCAGGTACCACATTAAAAGGAAAGGTCACAGGATGAGAATGTATGTATAAGAAAGTCTGCTGGGACAGGCCTTGTATTTCACTGAATATGGGGCAAAATCCAATGAGATGTTTATGCCCCTGCCAATTTCTTTTCTGCCTGCTCAACGAGTTACTGGGAGCACACTCCAGTATGATACGGAATCCCTGCTGTGAAAATACATCTATTTTCAAACATTTCACTGATTTTAACCTCCTTCCATATCATTTCAATCTACAAGTTTCCTTTCTCTTGATCATGGAATTTGTAATGGGAAGTGCTCAGGGGAGCATTTGAGGACACTTTTAAAAAATAAATATATAAAGCTAATGCAGCCAGTGACAAAGAAAATAAAATAATATTCTCTCTCATATAATTTCCTAGCTTTCTTGCCTGTTCAGAAAATACAGCAATTTAATTCTCTTGGTACTTAAACTACATTTCTTGTTACTGCTGAAGATATACATGGCATTTGGTTTAAAGTATGTTGTCTATCAGGCAATATTACTGCTCAGGCATATTAATTTCTCCATTAGGCACCATTTTTAGAGGACAAAAAAGCATTATCTTCTACAATCATACAACTGGCAATTTTCTTCACCTGATTTAAACAGGACAGACTGATTCCAGAGGCCAGCCATAGCTGGTAAACTTACATTCTGTTATAAAAAGAACAGTGGTTTGTTCTGTATCTGTACAAGAACAAAAAACTGAATAAGCAAAACATCTGTTCTAAAAGGGTAGCCATGTTGATTTGCTGCAAGAAAAACAAAGGCTGAGTTTGCACCATTACACAGTTCTCTGTGGGTTGAATCATCTCAGTGACCACTGGCACATAGGGCAATCCACTGTGTAGTTTGTTAAATTTTATGCCACAATAAATCAGGTGTCCTCATGGCCTCAGTATAGTTGTTTAGATACCGATTATGAATTGTATGTATAAATCAGGATTGAGTGGGAAGAATGAAGTTCACACATTACTTTTCAGCCAAAATTATGCTATAATAACTTTAGCATATGATTAACTTTAGCTTTAGCCTTTTTATTCTCCCATTATTTTAATGTTTAATTGGTTTTAATTGTGATTTTATTGTGAATTGCTGGATACTGTGCCATTTTTATCTGTGTTTGTTGTAAACCGTCCAGAGATGCTAGTAATGGGATGGTCTATAAAAACTTTAAATAAAAATGAATATTCTGAAAAATGTATGTTTTACAGCTTGCTGACTATTAGGATTTTTGCACATGATTTGAGGTTTGAGGAGCACTGAAGGACAAACATGTGTGCTCTATAAGTTCATACTGAAGAAATTAAGTATTACATTGCCTTGAGACCTATTCATGACGAGTGGCAATATCTTCAATTATTCCATCATTGTCTTAGTCAAGAAACAATATTTCTTAGGTATGTAACAAAAGGGAAGATCCCAAGACAGAAACCATGTAAATTATGTTTGGCCTATTACCTACGATTGAAAATTATGATGAAAATCTGGAAGACTCTGTATGTTGGCAAATGCAGCTTCAGAAGGTTAGACTGGTGGCACAGAAGTGATGAATGTGTATGTGCTTGACCTTTTCCCTTCTAGTTATGCCATATTCAAAGTTTCTGCCCCTAAAAAGGCAGCTCTTCTCCTTGACAGGCACCAAACGAGTGCAAACATTGAGATAAACTCTTCCCAGTAACCAAGCACTACCAGACTTCTTTCCTTGTGAAAGAACCACAGGATTGTTTAGGAAACCTGTTTTCCCCACAGTCTTTATTTGTACTACATTAATCATTCTTTGTTTGCATTGCTGACAAATCCATTAGTACAGATAAGTAACCTGTGCACAGAGGAAACCAAGCTCTTTTGTTTATTTTTATACCCTGAACTGTAAGGGCCGTCTTTATTTATTTATTTAAATTAGCATTGCTATTCTGAACTTTTGTTTTCTATTGCATGGAAAACTAAACCGGTACTTGCCAGCTTTTGTGCTTAACTTTCCCCCCCATATAATGCAATATTCAAAGAAAAAGAGATACTTTGTTTTTACCCATACACTGGGAAAATGACATCACAAATATGTACAAGACTGTTCCAATCCAGTCAATGTACTTTATTGTTTAATGCTCTAACTACACAAAGCCAGTGAACTATGCTTAGCATGACCTCTTCATTGTGTCTGTTTTGTGGGTTGACCAAAGTACCGGAGATTCTTTCTCTTCAGTCCATGACTAGCCTATAAATTTTGTGCCTGGCCCAGGCCTGAGACATTTCTATTCCTGACCATTCCCTGACCTTATTTCATTTTGCAGCACTCACCATGTTTCTATGGATAGATGATAGCTTGAGGGCACTAAGAAGGAACTTAACCCAGATTCTCAACAGGCTTACTCCCCCCTCCCAAAATAGCTGTATTTATGAGGAGTTATTTAATTGTATTTTTGTTTCAACTGTTTCACTAAGTGCTGGAGGCATGACTGCAATTCTTCTGGGGCCTATGAGAATACTGCATCTGAGTAATCTTGGAGTGCTTGCAAGGGCAGGATTTCTTTCCCATGCTCCCCCTGGCCAAGGAAGTGAGCTGAGCTAAGATCAAGTCGGAGTACACCCACAAATGCCAGTGGCCCCTTCTGGATCCTGAACTATTTTCACATTAAGTACAAAAAGCATATAAGCCATGTGTGCAGAAGTAGAATGTATTTGTATAATAGGCACATGGCCAGGCTTGGTGTACACACAAGCTGGCCTCACTAACTGTATTTGTAATAGTACATGCATTCGCTCTGTAATATGATTTGCATTTGCTTCTTACCGGACACCCGCAAAAATGTTTGACATGAGTCAGAATTAGGGCAAAGAAAGCATGGGTCAGAGTCTGGGAGCCAAGCAGAGAAAAACTGATGGGTTCTCAGCCCCAAATCAAACTCCTCACACATTGCTATGTAACACTTTTTTTCTTGGATGATTCTCTCATTATATATATGGTTTTATCAGCCCTCTGTACAGATTTAGATGTATTCCTTTTCATCTCTAGCAATGCTTCCAGATGTTGAAGCTGGGCTAAGATATCCCCAGCATTCAAACTTTTGTACAGACCAGGCTATTATGTGGTCTAGCTATCCTTCATGTATCCAAGGATAGAGGAAGAAAAGACCAACTGTGAGATGGATGGATTTCATAAGAAATAAGAGCTTAGCAGGTCTATCAAGGACATTTTGGAAGGCATTCATTCATATCGTCATAAGTCAGAGATGACTTGATGGCACATAACAGCAGCATGCATCCAACAGTTCCTGTAGAATTGGATACATTGGTTGGTCTGCAAGGGGCCCTGGACTTACTGCTTCAGAAAGGAAGAAAAAATGTCAATGCAGAGGGTTGGAAGTGCTGTTTAGAGTGCCAAAAATGTGTTTTGCTGCATGTAATTAATAGCATATGTTCTACATGTCACCTTGATTTTTCTTTGAATATATTCCATCTATGATTGAACTAAATTCTAGCTAAAATGTTGATGGCTCATCATTCTAGCAGATACAAACTATGTGTTATTGACCATGCATATCATACCAGCATGGTAAGTGATAGAACATTTCTCTGATAAATAGAAGGCTTCAGTATTACCAATTGAAAACTGTACTAGGTAAAAGACTGTACATAAAAGTTTTCTTTTACCCCAAAGAGGCAATACCAGTAGCCTGTACTATGATTAAAAGAGAAATATTATCTCTTGATCAGGTAGCTTCCTATATTCCTAATCAATTAATTTGGATAAGTAGCTCATACTCACGCACTGCCATACCTGGTGAAATGTTCTCAAAGCTGCATTTAAATAGCCATTTATTTGTTTACAAATAGCTTAAGCTGCAAGTGTAATTACATGGCAGACCACTGTAGGATCAGTAACTTACCAAAAGCTGAGTAGATGCTACTGCTGTCTCATCATCAGTTTGAGCATCTGGGAAAGCAGATTGCAAGTTATCCATTTGAGGGTCAGGGAATAATGTCAAAGATTCATCCAAATCAGGTGTGGCAGCATTAGTATGGTAATCAATCATCTAATTCAATGTTGCCACCTGAGCTTCTGAGTCAGGAACAATATCAGACTTTATATTCATCACCTGGTGATCATTTGGTTCTGCATGCTAGATAATGCAAGTTTCCAGCACTTCTGCTGCTTTTTCAGCAGCCACTAGCTATGGAATAATATCAATGTTTCCTTGCTTTTATTCTTGAGAGTAAGGACATGGGGCAGAAAGAAAAGGCAAATAGGGAGATGTGAGGCAGTAGGTGGAAGAGATGACACAGGCTGGGATTTCAGCTAAACTTCTGGAGCCATGGGAAACCGAAAACAATCTGAAGTGGCCTTGTTGATAACAAGGTAGGCCGCAGTAAAAGTAGCTTTGAACTATTGAAAACAGAGCCAAGAGCAGAATTTGAAGGATCACTCTAACACAAAGCTAAAATGCCTCTCTGAATTTCTCAGAGGGAGAACTAGAAATAAAATATGAATAAATAAGTATTGCTCTGGCTATATATAAGTTCTGCAAAGAATCAGAGATTTGTGGTTAAATTTAAGTTTTTTATTACAGGGTCTACACTCTATGCTTGGTATTTCTGAGCAGGGCACAGCATATGATCCTCATCACACTTACTTTTTAATTTGTTGCTACAGTACAGGCAAGTGCACCAATAATTTTAAAAACCATTTTTTTAAAATAACTAAACAGCTATGAACAAGTGGCAAAAACCTCTCACCATATCCTATCTGGAGTTTGTAAATTTCACAGCAAAGAGGGCTAGACTGACCAATCACCAAAAATATAATACATTTTGTTCTTGGTGGACCACAGTGGGCAGATCATGCCATAATTTAGGGGTTACAACTGAGAAGAGTCTCCTCCTTGCTGCCACAGCCAAGCCTCCCCTGAAAAAGGCATTTTGAGGAAGGCCTCAGATGTTGAGAATACTTTCGGGATACATAGGTGTTGAAGGAGGTGTTCTTTCTTGTACTGTGCCCCCAAGCTGTGAAGGGCTTTACAGGTTGAATCAGGTTCAGAAGCATATAGACAGCCAATGCATGTGAGACAGAATTGGTGTTACATGTTCAGACTGACTGATCCCTTTTATCAGTCTGGCTGCTGCTGCATTTTGCATAAGACAGCCCCACATAGAGCACATTGCAGTCGATAATTGAAGTCAGGCTACTGCTATCCAAACTGGGGTGCAACTGAGTCACCAGCCAAAGCTGGTACAAGGCGCTGTGTGCCGGAAGCCACCTGAACTTCAAGTGGAGCTGCAGACCTATTCCTTTAAGGAGAGCACAACACCATCCAGAACAGGTTGAATACCACCATCTGGCTAGAAGAACCACGCACAAACAACATCTTAGTCTTGTCTGGTTTGAGTTTCAGTTTATCCAGTCTATTTTGCAGCCAAGCACTAGTTTAGCACATCCACAACTTCACCTGCTGACTATGAAAAGGAGAAATAGAGCTGTATGAACTGCATACTGATGACAATACACTCCAAAATTACAGATGACCACTCTTGGCAGTTTCATTTGGATTTGGAACAGCATGCTGACAAAGGCAACACTTGAGGAACTCCATACTGGAGAATCCAAAAAAGGTCAAGCAATATCCCCAAAGGACCACTACCGGGAGCCAAACCTCCAAGTAGGAACAGAACCACTGGAATACCTTCCCTTCACTTCCAACTTGGACAATCACCCCAGAAGGGATACCATTGTTGATGGTATTTAAAGCAACTGAGAAATCTAGGAGTACCAATAGGATCATACTCCCTCTGTGTTTCTTCCAGCATAGGGCAACCAAAGACATTTTTGTGTCCAAACCTGGCCTGAAGCCTAAACCTGGCCTGAATTGGATCCTGATAACTAGACTCATGCAAGAGCACATGGGGCTGTATGGTCATCACCCACTCAAGGACCATGCCATGGAAAGGAATGTTTGCCACCGACCTAAAATTATTTGGCTCCTCTGCATTCAGTGGGGTGTGGAACAGGTGTGGCCTCTTCATCACCATGTGGCAGCACTTCCTCTTGTAAAGAGATGTTGATCACCTTGCTGGTCCAGCATGCAGTCACCTACTTCCTAGCTTTTACAAGCCAGGAGTTATAAAGGTCTCGTAAAAGCATAGATACACAACCTGACTAAGTACCTTGTCAACATCCTCAAGCTAAATTCATCCAATAAAACAGGACCTGGCTGTGCTCTGGAAATACATTCCATAATACTGGAATCTAAGTCCTAGCAAGGCAAGATATTTTATTCTGGAAATTATTTATTATTAACAATATTTGTACACTGTTCAAGACATCCCTGGATGGCTTAGAACAGCTTACATGCCTAGCAAATATGTTTCGATGGGCCTCAGATGACCTTTAAAGGACTAGAGTTTAAAGGCTGTTGATGACCCTAAAGAGCTCTGCTGGTAGCAAATAAGACAGATAGAGGCATTGAGATGTTCTTTCTCACTGCCTAGAAACGCAACTGAGTATAGACACTTATCAGGGCTTGACTACATCCACTAGGAGTCCTTCTCCGTCTTCTGTACTGTTTTATCATTCTCAGCCCTGCGATATCATATGAGTTTTGCTAAAGAGATGACTCTGAGAAATGACTGTTAGTTGCTCTGGCACTCTCTGTATTCCAAAGATCAACCAAAGATACTACAGAACAATCAGCCATATTAGCCAGAAGATCCCTCAAGGTCCACTGGAATCCATCTGAATCTATATTAATCAGTTCCCCAACCTTATGGAGGGTAAAAGTTAAATCTTAACAGAGGGTGATCTGTCCATGACAAAGAGTTCAAAGTGTTCCACCTTCAGATCACTATCTCTATGCCTGGTTGAAAAGAAAAAAATTCCAGAGTGTGCCATGGAATCCATTGAATCCTGAGTTGCCCCATATGAGTTAGTAAGGCCAAAGTCATAATCAAGAAAAGTGGCAGCAGCAGTGCAAAGATTGAAATGTGTGCAAATGCAGCTTTTAAAACAGAAGGACGAAATACCCTGGGAATAGAAGTAAAAAGCCTTCAAGTTGCACCAGGAAGACCACAATGCAGGTACCAGGTGTGTCTCTCCATGGTGGTCATTGTGCCAGCAAGGTGCCATCACTGAAAAGGTCCTCTCCTTAGGAGCCACCCATCTCACCTCATTTGACAGGAGCACCAGGAGAATAGCCTTTGAGCAAAGGAAAGCATGGAAGAAAATGCAATAAAATAACTCATGGTTTGTTCTGTTGTTTCACTTTTAGCAAATCAGATTTTTTCCTGGCTTAGAACATTAAAAGGTTAGTACTCTATAAAGAAGGCAGGGGTGGGGGAACCTCCAGCCACTCTGTCATAATTCTGTTTCTTGTCGTATGAAATCAATGACCCATCAGCATGCCGTCACCTCTAACACATCACAGCTATACATATCCTTTGCTTGCATCTCTTCTGATTGGCTTCATTTCCTTCATCTTTTGCCACTATCAAGGAGACCTTGCAATTCTCTCTGGGACTGATATACGATGACATATCTTACCAGAATGCAATACAGGTCTAAAAATGTATGTGTGTGAAACTAGTTGCAATGCTACATTACATTACCACGCCTGCCTTTTTCATTTTTGAAAGATTGCTTTAAAGTATCACACACCACTCTCCCCAGTGTATTTTGGGCACATTGATGCTATTTAATTAATAAAGCCTCTAAAAAGTAATCTGTAAAATGTATATATTTAAGAGGATTGCAGAGAATTGCTTTTTTAATGTGTCAGAGCTTGGGCTATTCCAAGATTTCAAATTAAAATAATGATTTATAGCATTAACATTACGTATGATTTTCACAGAATACAGAAGAATAAACAATGCTGAACAGTATTGATAAATATTATTTTCTTTGGCAGACAAAGTACAACCATTTTCTTGTAAAGAGAATTTCATCTTATTATTGGTCAACTTGGTGATATCACCCTAACCTTGACAAAAAGCTTGCAATATATCCCTGAAGAATAAACACATCCCACTAAATCAAGTTTCTTTAGTGGGTGCAGGAATGTGCTACAAAGCTGTGAATTATTTCTAGGACAGTATTTCCTTTTCTATCAGCAGTTACCTGGGAGAGAATAATCTATGGCATCTGTTCCTTCAAATACAATGGACAATAGGACAATGGGACTCAGACTCAAATGAGATAACAATTGAAAATATAATTCAGCTAGTGATTCACTGGACAAGCTACACTGTGCAAGCACTGAAGGGGCAGAAGTAAGAGGAATGTCTTCCGTCAGAAACTGATCAAATAAAAGACAGTACGTCCTATTAAGGCAGGTCTGAGATTACTGGCACAGTAGAGTTTTGTACTTCCATTATGAGAGCAATCAGTACAGGTGCATGATCCATCAAATATAGGGGGGAGAGCAACAAAATTGCTGTTGCTATAGTAACACAGATGCCGCCATCACTCCCCTGCTTTCTGCCTGTGTGATACTGTGTAACGCCTACATCCTGATACTATGCAAACTAACTGGCTGCTTCCACTGTCTTTTCCTACTAATCTGTTGAGAGCAGCACACAGCTAGCATATTACAACCACTACTGCTTTGTCCTAGTCCTCATTATGATGGGAGCCAAATATCATTCATTAGAGGAAAAAATCCACAGATAAACTTCCAAAGATGCATGCATGCTTGCTTGCTTGCTTGCTTGCTTTCTGCTGATTCAGTAATAATTCAGTTCAGCAATAATAGTTCAGTAAACAAGAACTATTTTAAGTCACACTTTTTACTTTGATTAAAAATGAAAAGAAAATAATTATGTTAAAACATGCAAATGAGGCCTACATTTCAGTTCTGCACACAAATGCAACAGAATGAGCAGGCTTTTGCATTGATCGTCATTTTGCAATATAGGTTACAGAGAGCTCTAATCTATAACAGTTCATTTATGTTGGGACATTTTTCTTCTTCCTTTTTGTTAGTTTGCAGACAGAACAAGGTGACCTGCAAAGAGCATTTATCTCAAAGCTGTTCAGCTATCCCAATAAGAAAATCAATCATTTTAACCTGAAGCATGTTACCTGTGGTTGTTTGGAAAGCTGTAAACCCTGTTTTAATTGCCTTTGAAAGAGAACAAACTGGACAGTTATTCAGCCAATAAGGCAATGATTGCAATAGTTTGCAAAAGAAAACAATGCAGGCAGGCACCCATGTTCCTTTTCACCCATCTTTCCATCTCTGATTTCTCCCCTTTACTTTCTTCACCAGTTGCTCTATTTGTTTGGAGGACTGCAAGGGGTGGGCTGTTTATTTTCTGAATAAACCTAATTCAAATTGATTAGAATGATAGTCAAAGCAAATGTATCTCCTAGGCTTTCTTCTTCTGTTTGGCAAGAAGGCAAGGTGATTTCCAAAGGAAAATTTTAAAAAGTGGAAAAACATTTTAAAAATATTGCAGCAACATTACAATTTGCTTACAGATATGGATTAACACTGGCTGTCATTGATTTGTTTTAAATATGGCCATGTTAAATGGTTCCAATATGACACAAAGTTAAGCTTAATATGTGCAATGGACAGGTACCAAAGATGATGCGGTAATGAAGTGCAAAGTCCCGGTACAATCCTTCAGATAAATCTATTTGCATAGATGTTGCCATAAAGAATTTAGATCATGCATCTTTCCAAATGGCAGCACAGAAACAATTTCAGTGATTCACGGCCTAAAGCACACAACTGAAGGTCTTTTTCCCCTGAAAAGGGCTGCCCGTCTGTTAGCGAGCCAGAGATAGTTGTGTACAATGACCACGGTGTCTCTCTCTCTCTCTCTCTCTCTCTCTCTCACACACACACACACACACACACAGAGAGAGAGAGAGAGAGAGAGAGAGAGAGAGAGAAGCTAAGTTTACTTGCCTGAGTTGTCAACTCCAGTTACCTTTTGAACAGGTTAGCTTTTATTACTCTGGATATTTGTAGCAGATTTTTCTGGCAAAGAGTAAGCAAGCAAGCAGTCATCTAAACAGCTCAAATGTAAAGCATATATGGATATCCATTCATATGCCTATACTATCAGTAAGCCAGGTTTACAAAGTAGTTGACCTTTTTCCAAACTTCTGATAAAGCCAATGTCATGTTAAATATGTGCTTGTACTGTGCACTGCTTTTAAAGTATAGCAACAGATTGACAACTACGGTTTCCTTGCTTTGTTGCAGCTCTTTCCTCTACACCTCTTCAGAGCCCTCCAGACAGACGAGAAGTATCCAGGGAGGGGAAAAGAGACCAAGACAGATGAGATACAACCTCTGTCTTCCCTTCTTCCTTTCAGTGGGCAGGAAAAAAGAGGAAAGAAGCACATTGTCTTGAATTAAGTCAGAGAATGCCACAGAATAACTGCAGAGTTCTGCCACTCATGACATCGTGTTTCAGTGTTTGTAGATGGACCACAGCATCAGTATGGGATGACAGTGAGTTATGAAGCTGCAGTGCCATGGCATAAACATGACAACTTAATAGCCTCTCAGTGTGATTATTTGCTGGCATTCTGTGATTCCACTCAGAAGCAAAATGGCTTTCTGGCACTTATAGGCTGAGTGTCACTGCTTCTTATGGCAAGCATCCAAGAATGGGGGGTATTTGCAAGTTTATCATTTCATTTTTTCTCTGCTCACTTGTGACCAATGTCACATTACAAACTGATAAATATACTTTATCTATCCTCTGTGCTCACGTTGGATAAATGTGTGTGTGTTTCTGGTCAATGGTAATTCAGAACTTACTGAAACCTCACAGCATTTGCATGCATGCAATTCATAATAAAATCCACTGATGTGGGATCATTTTTCTCCTCCCACAATGGTATGAACAGGGCACTCACAATGCCTTCCCCGATCCCAGCTGTCTATTCCATGGACCCAACACACAGATACAATATCTAACCAGGACAATCCCAGAAACACAGGACTCTGCAGAATACCCAGTCAAGAACGCACATTCTCTGTAGGGTCCTATCCACTAATAGGCAAATTGTAGTCCTCCAGATGTTTTTGTCTACAACTCTCATCAGTCCTAGAGTCAGCATACTTAAAGGGGAATGATGACTGAAGCTGTAGGCCAAAACATCTGCAGGGTCACAAGTAGCGATATGTGAGGAAGCCAATTTGGGGGTTGGGATCTATCAGATTTTCTTGGCTCTGCTCCCTGGACTCTGCCCTGCTTTCTTACTGCCCTAAATCTGCCTTGCACAAAACATCCAAGCAGGTGTCTGGCAGAAAATGGATCAAAGCAAGACTTGGAGGTCAGCAGGTTCATATTTTGACTGCTGACTGTGCGTCTACTCTGCATGCAAAGTTGTGCTTCCATATGCGTGACTTGCGAGCTTTGTTTACTTTGCACAATTAACTGCATAACTTTGTACAAAGCAGTGGCCAGCTCGTGTACACAGACTTGATTTTAAATCAGCTTGCTTCCCTACCAGGGTCATGTTCCAGAAACAACTCCAACAAATCCAAGAGAGCTGGATTCTTGCTGGATCTTCACATCCCTAGTCACAAGTTGCCCATCCTGATCTAGTCACTGATTCATAAATGTAGAAGCTCCAGACATTTTATGTCTGTAATCTTATAAATCTACATGTTAAGTAATTATTTTAGGATAATAAAGGCTAGGTAATAATAATTGAACATCTTGTAATAAACATCTTATTCAATATTCCAAAAGAGTATATTTCATAATAAAAATGATTGTTTCCTTTTTTTTAAAAAAAAGGCAAACAATGTTCTTGTTTGAAAAAAGGTCAGAGTGGAAGATTTTCACCCTAATGTTTCTTCTCCTCCACCTCCACTTCTCCAACCATATGTAGCTAAATAAATCTGTGATAGACTCAGCCTGCAATAAAAGTATTCCTTAGGATTTCTTTCATTCAAAATAAGTTGATAAATGAATTGCTCACTGCATTAAACCAATTTGCTTCAGATGAACAGCAAAACCTTCCTGCAATACCTATCAAAAATTTAGCAACGCTTGATATGTACAGTTTTATATTGGAAACACATTCTTATGTCATATAGCCAAACAGTTGAGATTAAAAAAAAATAAAAACAAAAACTCCCCCAAGCAGCACTGTGGTTTCCTGTAAGCCACTTAGAGATGTCAGCAAATATATTTATCTTGCAAGTGAGATTACCCAAACAACTGCAGTGCTGAGATACAGAAAACAATCACTGTGGACAAAGCTGTTTTTGGAGATCTATGAATCATCTGAACACTGGCACTTTTTAAGTGAACAGACAATATGGCCATGTAGGACAATCTTCTTAAGTTTCTGCAGTGTGGTTTGTAAGATCGGCCAAGAGCTACAGATACATAATAGCTGTGAGCATTTCAAATGGCATGCTATACTTTTTATGCCCAAATGTTAACAAAAGAATTACAGCAGTAACTTAAAAGCATGCGAGGCACAGAAACGGCACATACTCGAGGGGATCTTATGTGTCTGGCCTTTTAACCCATCACTGTTACTGTTCACCTTGTGAGAACCTTCAGTAAACATTTTTAGCAGCATTGTAATGCCTGACTCACTGGCATGTCACATGATGCTCACCCCAAACTGACCCTCATGTGCTATTTCTGCCATTCTGTCCTGGATTTCTGAAAACCAGTTATAGTACAACTTTTTCCTGTGCTGCAGTTTTTCCCAAAGAACATATTCAGTGTGTGTAAACTTGGAGCTGTGTTCATAGGGGAGGGGAAGAGTTGCTTCAGTGAGCTGGCGGGAAGTGGTGCTGCAAGACTAAGCATCCTACTGGGCTTTGACAGAGCAGCAACAAGCAGGAGAGAAGTCTGATCAGCCTTCAGGGATTTTCGTGTCCCCTTGCTCACAAGCTGTTTTAATCCCAAAATCAAATGACTCTTGAAGGGCCATTTCTCTACACATATCAGCTTTCTAGTCTCCCCTACTTCTGCTAAAATTGCAATCATTTGTGACACAAAATCACATTTTCAGCACTGTGGAAATACTGTGCTGTATTCAGGTATGATAACATGCATTTTGTATAAATACCCTAATAAAGGGAAGTGGCTGTAGCACAGACCCAGGCCTAGCTGTCAAAGCTCTACTACTTTCTCTGTACTCTTGTTTCAAAGTAAGGATCATCATGAATATTAATTTCACTGATGGTACCGTATCTTAGAAAAATGCAAGATACTCTTCTCTTTTTCAGATCTAGAGAACAGGGGCTAGAATAGACATTATATTCAGCAAAAGATGGCAGTAACCTGACTTGGAAATGATACAGTTAACAGATACAAATCTCTCCCTCCCTGCCCCACTTACAGATTAAAAACATTGTTTATGATGAATACTCAAAAAGTCAGTTCATTACAGTATGAGTTGGGAACTGTAGCCCAATAGCTTATGTTCCTCCCATATGATTCACAATCACATAAGGCAGGAAAATAGGTCTGCAGTGCACCAACCCACTGTCTATACATTGCTGGAGATATCTATAGAAGTGACACTGCTGTACACATGAAGTGTTCCTCTATAATGTGTAACCCTGTAGAATCAGGATTCCGTACCACAGTAGGAACTGACTTGGAAGATCACTCTTCCCTTAATAGATGTTCCTGCTCAAAATGTGATGAGTGCAGGATTGTGTCAATGGAATATATCCTGCAGCATGGAGCTGTTCTTTTCCTTTCTATAAATCTTCATCACATAAACTGAATGCTCCTAAACATTAAGCATAGGGCTGGCCTGAAACCTCACCAATTTACAGCATACAAAAGGACTTCAGTGAATGTTCAAAAAATGGACAGCAGCTCATAAAGTTCAGTAAGCTGTGGTATGGATGTAGGACTTTTTACAGGAATATTTTACTGTGTCTCATGTCACCAATGACCATGAGAAACATCTCTGATATGATGAAAATAAAATGCTGCTCTCCCTCCAAACTGGAACTTTATTTTTACATTTCTTGATTTTCCACTTCTCTAAATTTCAAGTTTTCATTGGAGAACATTTGGGGCAGTTGGGTGCTTTCTGGAAAACAAAACAATGCAAAACATTTTTTGGGGTTGTGGGAGAGAAAAGACTTATTTGCTTATTTGTATAAATAATAAGAAATGCCCACAAGGCCCCAGTTGGTCACATGCTGCAAAAAAGAAACATTAACTTTAATCAAGTGCATGCATGTTAGCTGGGTCTAAATATAATCAGTTTGGAACTGTAATTTGCATTTCTGTTCCTTCATGAAAATATAATTCAATAAGCCCTTGTTCCTATAAACATTTTACATCTGCTTGAAGCCTCCCTGCTCAGAATCTCTACTTGTGCATGCTGGTGTATGCCTGTTTCCATGACACTTGAATCCTAGGAGAGCTGGGTTGCAAGCCTCTAATTCTAGATGAAAGAACTCTTGTTACACGTTTCCAATACATTCCAATACTACTTATCTTTTCCTTGGGATAAAAATTCACCTGGGAAATGCCCTGCCACCCCAGTTACTTATTCTATTCGAATGCACCAGAAGAGCTGAATCATTGCCACAGATGTGGAACATGCCACTTAATGCTCTATACTTTCACGGGGTGGGACATTTCTATTGGCACGCCAGTGATTGTGAATAAGTGTAGATTAATAATAATAAAAAAAATCTAAGTAGAATATTCAGTTACTGACTAGAGAAACATGGTAAATGTTCTCAATACAAACTTCATGGTAAGTTTAGAAACTCCAAATCTTGTTTCAGAAGTAATCTATATTCTTTCCATATTTTATTTCTGAACTTTGTTTTGAGTGCTGAACATGCCCACTTTTCTGGAGTTTGTAGTTCATTTCTCCCATTCTTTTTGCTGATGTGCAGGAAGGCATATGTGTATTGATTTTAAAAAGTGGAAAAAGAAATCTTGCAGCAATGACATCTCAATTCCTATTTATGCTGTGAATTAATCAAAGAATTAAAAAGCAATCCTGATGTAACTGCATGAAGATTCTGTTCTGCATAGTGTTTAATCAATGCATAGAAGCATTCCTGAGCCTCTGAAAAAGTACATCAAATAACAATAGAATACTCTGCTTCTATATGTTTACTCCATAACAAATTTTAGCAAATTTTGAAGCTGAACTGGAAGGCACAGGCAAAATGGAAGGATACACTGAGCCACAAAAGGACACAGCTAGACTGTCACTGGTATAGTTTTAAATGGACCACATTGAGACATTTCTTATGCGAAGAGCAGAATTTGTAAGGTGACAGCAGATGGTTTCACAAAGCAGTAATCCCAACACTTATCTTTAAAAATTGGTTTACATGAAAGTAAGGACATGTGGCGTTTCCCTCCAAATTTTACAAGTCTTATGAAAGCATGAACAGCAATATTCCAATTAGGCTCAGAATTTTACTTTAATTTGGTGGCCAACTGATATAAGACGTACTTGCAGTATGCAGGTTATACATAGGTGTATTATTATGAAAAACAGAACAGGTAATGAGCAAAAAAGAAAACAAGCAGTTTCAAGTTGCAACTGGCCTGAGTTTATCTCCCTGCATCCTGTGTGTTTAGTCCATATGTTTTTCAATGCTGCCAGTTGATCAATTGAATGCTTTTCTTCTTGTTCTGTTCCAAGAGGCTGCCCTATTTAAACTCTCTGGAGACTGATAGAAGTTGTTCAAATGAATGAAAACAGCTACATGTTCTTTCTGATCATGAACATGCACAGTGACAGACAAACAAACAAACAGGTGCTTAGTAGACTGCTACTTCAGTAACAGGAATGAGTGAAATATTTGAACATAGTGATTTGTAATAGTGATAAAAAGGTATCTGATTGAATCCTATAGATATAGGAAAACACATTTTAAACCATTTCTGGCAGAAAGACCAATCTGAGGAATCAAGTGCAACTGTTCAAGGGTGTACTTCCTTTTCCTTAGGGGGGATATTTTTCATGAAAGCCATTTCACATTTGGTTTGAAAGCAAGGATGAGATCAAGACTGAGTACTTTCCAAGAAGTTCGTAACAAGTGGCTAATCCATTTGAATTTTATCGATACAAAACATAACAGTCCAGTAAGACCATCAGTGAATACAAAGAGGTTCAGAAAAAGCAGACAATTTGATGGACAGAGGTCACAACTTTACTTCTTGAAACTATTGTGTTGTATTTCATCGTGTATTGTATTGTATTGATTGATTTTGGACATCTAAGTGTTTGGGCCTTCAAACAGGTGAGAAGGAAGAAAAGTTGCTTCCAGGGCACTGACTATGCAGTTCGGGCTAGTTTCCGAGCCATCCCACCTCCAAAAACCCAACTTTGATCTTACTGCTGGGATATCAGAACCTTAATCTGTGAAGTTCTTCTGCAAGGAAAAGGAGAAGGCACCCAGTCTCAGCTCTGAGACAAAAAAGAAAGAAAAAAGATGGCTGCCTAGACTTCTTGTGGCTTCCACAGAACTGTTTGGTATGTTTTAGGCTTTCTTGTTTGAACAACACAATGAGAGAGAAGACGATTGAGAGAAAACGCTGCACATGTTTCACCAGTGGAATAATATACTACAGTATGTCAGGCAGGATGGCACACTTCAGGAAAGTGTATCTTACTGGCTGGAACTTAATCTGCAAGTTTTATTACATGTTTTGTCCAATTATCTGAACTTTTGAACAAAAATAATAAAAGATGAGATTAGCCCACAAACGTGGAGGGGTTATTTTTATTTCCTGGATGATGAGTAATATTTACAAGATTTCTATACCACTCAGTATACCAATTTGGAGATTTGGGGGCAGTGGACTATAAAAATAAATCAGATAAAATAATAAGACATTATGTTAAAATAAAATTAATAAAATCATAGCTAGTTAATTCAGGAAGCTTGGAACTATTCCTCTGCATATGGACTCTAGATACCACTCTGAGATTTTTTAAGCATCATTTCACTGCTAAGAAGTGCATTATGAAGTGGTACAGATATTAAATGTAGCCTGTACTCAAATTACCTACTAGTATTATTCTGTAGAGCTAAAGGTGCATTTTTTTTGACAAAATAAAGTTGCATGGTGGGGAAAGAGAAGTCCCCTAATGAACTACCCCACACAAGAATACCTAATAGGGTAGGAATTTGAAGTATGTCACTTTCAAGATATTCTATAAGTATGCCACTTTCAAAATATAACATATTTTAATAATATTTCAGTCTACAATGAATATTTGAAATTTAACTTTTATTGGCTATTCCAATTATATTTATTTAAGAACTACCTTATATATTAAGTTTCCATTTCTAATAACTTAACTAGTTTAGTAACTAGGCCTAATAACTTAACTAAGTTAGTAACTTAAGATATTACTAACTGATCCTGTATGTGCAAAAGCATTCCAGATGATTAGCCAAGATGACTAAGAATAATGATACTTGCAGTCTATAGCTATTGAATGGTTTCATTGTGATATACCCCAGTACTCCACCATTGAGATAACTCTTAGCAGAGTGTTTATCTGTTTTTAAGCACTTACCTTTTTTGCATATAATTCCTTTACTGATACAGTGTGCCTTTATAATCACATCCTAAATCCATGTTACTATATTCCCCACAGGTATCTTGCTTGACTCTCACTAAAGCTTAATGAAAGATATTTGGCCTGTTACACTATGAATAATCCCAGTCCTTCAGAGACACTAGCACTTTGCATGGGGCACCCCCCTTTTTTTAGCCTCATCAGCCTTGGGCTAACTGGGATAATAACCTGAATACTGTTATTACCCTTACTGCAATCTTTGTCTTTATTCACTGAAATTGCTCCCTTAGACATGCATGTTTCCATAGACATCCCATCTCACAGCAAGGGTTAACAGTAAAACAAAAGTTTATTTCTTCTAGTGGAAACAAATGATGAATTCAGAGGCTTGCCAATCCTATAACAGATGCAATTTTTCAAGGCCAGGCTTAGGTAGCTTTTACTCATAGCATTCCCTTCCTGCCCGTACTACCAATTCTACTGCTGTCACTAGATGGATCCCCTTTCCATCCCGGAGCTGGGATGAAAGATAGCCTGTTTCTCACAGCTCTCTGCCCCTGACCAACATTTCAAGTGCTGAGGTTGACTCTGTCCTCTCAGGAAAGGAGAGACAGAACTCAGTCATCTCTCACACCCATGTTGAGCAAGACTGTTCTAGCGGAACAACCCTGGCTCTTATACATTTTACTTTCTCATTGGATGCAATCCAAAGTACTCATGTGTAAAAACAGTTCAAATACATGGAAATTCTAGTACAGAATAAATGTGTGAAATATGTGGGGGGAAATGCATAGGTAACTCCAGTTCTAAATAAAGATTTGGCCTTTCACAGGTAGGCAAAACACTAGAATATCTCAGCACACTTCATCACTGTTCCAGTTTCTAATGCTGGCAAATCTGTCAGAAAGGTCAAGAATTCAGACTAATGCCACTATTTAAACTGCATATTAAGTATCAAGATTCCAGCAAGCTAAGCATTACCATCCCAGTGATACTAATGCACATCCAAGCTACTGTGGTACCTTAGCAAGAAACACTGACAATACTAAGATGTATCTTGACAATGTATAAACCTAATCCAGGTCTTTATGGCATTTAAGCACAATGGTCTCAGAGGGTCTGCTGCATAACAAACAGCTTATCAATGTTTAACAGACCTCAGTACAATGTTGAATGTAGGATTATAGGCCAATAGAAATACACACTGTGGAATCATTGGATTTTTTTAGGCATTAATAGCAAAATGTGCCTGATTCTTTTACCAAAATCCTCAGTCCCCCTCCCCCATACTCCTTAATCTGGATCTTTATTATTTTCTCTTTTGTTCATTTAAAAACACTGTAATGCTTAAAAAACCCTCTAATTTCAATAGTAATTCCCAGTCAGTTAGTACACTAGATTTGTCTTCTTTAGAAGAAGATAGTTCAGTGTTGTTCAGTAACCATAAACATCCTATTTAAAATGTTGAATGTCTTCATTTTTTCAGAATTCCCATGTGGCAATTTTTCAAATATCAGACGTATGGAAAAAGAGTTCAGCTGCAAATTTAGGGCCACTGGAAGCATGCTGGACCTTTTTCAGAGTTATCTACATCTGCAATAGGACTACTCTGTTAGGGATATCTAAGAAAATTAAATGAAATGCCCCAGAAGGTAGGTTTCAGAAACATAGGCATGATTCTATTTGCAGCAGTGTCTGTTAATATTTTAAAGCCTTTTAAAAGTTCAGAGACATTTTATTTTGTACATATATTCAGTATACTCAATATCCATATTATCTGTTGAGGAGATAAGGGCAGAATACAATATTAATTCATAATTTTGTTCTGTTTGACTGACTTTTCTTTCTGTCTGTTTTTCCTCTTTTTTATTGTGAATTTCAATTTTGAAACATGAGTGAAAGAGAGGAAACAACAGGAAGAGAAATGGCAGCAAATATACTTCAATGATTTATTTGCTTCATTTGTTAAGGGTGCAGCCCAATGCATGATAGATGGAATGCTCCAGAATCCCCAGAAACCCATTGTGGAAATTGTTGGGACAGAAAAGGTCTTACATGCATAGGACTGCATAAAAATTATGATTACAGGGTAAAAATAATACATCCCCTTTTTATTATTGAAGGGAACGTATGTGAGCATAATTTGTTTGTTTAACCTGATACATTCTGAGAAGCAGTGTTTTTTGTTATTTTTTTTTAACCTACCACCATTAAAAGGCTGAGGTAGCAGGTTGATATGAGATCATACCTGAGACCATGAAGTGCCACTCTCTGTGATGGATACAAAGTGGAAGGTCTTGTGTTTTGACTTGGCATACGGCAGCTTCCTAATATTGCTAGAACAAGAACTACAAATAATGACAACTTCCTACCATCACATCTAGCATAGTAGCTGCATTCAGACATGATATCTCACACTCAGCTAGGGTTTAAGTAAAGGTTGTCATTAAACTCTGGGTTGCCATGTTGTCTAAAGCCAACTGAGATAACAAAGCATGGGGAACAACCCACAGTTCACAACCCAAGAACACACCATAGCTTCTCTTCATGAGATCTTCACGGTTAAATATCCATGGCTTCTTAGTGCAGATGGAGTAACCCACATTTTAGCAACATAACCCACATAACCCACATTTTAGAATAACAACCCATATTTGGATATGAATTATTATGTTGTCTGAATCCAGTCAATATGGGACATGCAGTGATTCTTTTTGTTTCATTAGTCCATCTTGTTACCCATTTCATTCATTTTCATTTTGCCCTGGTGTCAATAGGAAAGTCAGCTGCATTTCTTCTGCTGCCTGTAACTTCCCATTTCCATCCAGTGGCATTATATTATATTTCAGACATTCTAGTAGTCTACTACATTTCAGACAGATAATGAAAAGGATTCTCATTTCAAAAGCAATTAAAAAAGTACACAGACTCTCAGCCTTACTATCTAAAATGTCATGCATTCTAGTTCCAGTCCTTGACACCAGTTTTACACTCATGTAAAATGGCTTTTGTATTTTGAAGGTTTTATGAAATGGTGGGCAAGCCTCAGTAATGTTCCTAATCTTTGGAAGAAATAAAATGTGCAGCCACAGAAAGCATCTAACCAAGGTCTAGGGAAACTTCTAATTTAGCATTCATGTTCTGAAGCTTCATAGGTATGATGAAGTTTCCTTTACCTCTTTTGCTATATTTTTTCACGCAGCAGCAGCAGCAGCAGCAGCAACAAAATGGCTCATCTTCCATATGCCTCAGATACTCAGTGGAAGTGTTAGAGTACTACTAATAAAAATCCTAACCATTTTAAATATGTGTTAGGAATGTGGCCCAGTTGGCATGCCTTTAGAAGCCCTAATAACAGATTTTCGTAATAAAAGCATGTCAGAAGGTTTGGGCAGTGATTAGTAGAAGTCTCCATTAATATTATCATATCCCATCACTCAGAAAATTAATATGCTGTTGACAAGCATTCCATAGTAGTTTTCTCCAACAAGACTGTCATTACATTTTTATTCTAAAATATACTACTATTGAGTATATTGTGGGACATTACCTATTTCTTCCACTAGTTGACCTATAGCAGCAAACAATCATTAAAAAGTAATGAAATTTTCTTGTTTTTACCTTGGGTAGTATTAAAAAGTTGTATCTCCCATCTGTTTTTGCTGCATGTTTATTGCATGTTTAATGGATGCATTTTTATACAATATAGTTTTCAATAGGACACTGCATTGTTTTTCTAGGACACTGATAGTCACGTGATACACTTGTTTCCCACTATTCACCAATGGTTAAACCTCAGTTGGAGTACTGCATCCAGTTTTGAACACCTGGGCACTTGGGTTAAGTTGGAGTCCTGCACTTAGCAGGGAGTTGGAGCAGATGCCCTTCTTAGTCCTGTCCTGTCCTACTATTCAATAATTAATTTTTGGAAGTCAGCTTGAGCAGTACATAGGCTCTAGAGCAGCAAGCATCTCTATACAGGAATAGTCATCGTGCTTCTACAAATGGTTCACGAATGGCTGGTATTATAGCATTATTCATGCTACAGTGTATTGATGACTTTCTAAAGAAAAACTAGTGACTCCAGGGCAAGAGCTTAAGAAGAGCTTCAGAGACTTTCATTTTCAACCCTTTTATATCCACTTGCATTTTTATGGTATTACATTGTTTGTAAAAGTATTTAATGCAAGATTAATATAGCTTGTCCCAATAGCACAACATAAAGCATCAAGTTGTAAAATCAATGCCTGTATTCCAAATGATTTTATCTGTTGTAAAACACTTGAGATTGGCAGAACTTAGAAGTTTCTTACATATCTACAATACCAGTTACAATTTTAACCAAGTCAGACCGGCATGTCACAAAGCCAGATTTACTAGAAATCATACTTCTATAGACAGCTAGACTGAGACCTCACCCTAAGGTGTTCCCTGCCATTAACAGAAACACTTGATGCTTATGTAATGAACAAGTATCAACAGAGCCTAAGGGTGAATTTGAATGGGTTTTTTTTAACAAGCAGGAGTCAGGGTTTTCCCTACATTTGCTGCCCCACAACATCCATTCGTGCCTGAATGATTAATCCCCAGTAACAGTGTATGAATACTCAAAGCAATTGTGGGATGCATGCCAAGAGCATAGTGTTTTGCATGTGTTACCAGAAATAAACTCCTTTGCAATACCAAGGTGACAGTTTTAAATATACAGTACCAGAAACCAAATCAAAATACCATATAAACATCTGTATGCACATGTGTATGTGTGCATCACAGCCTAATTACCCCTTTAACCCCAAACCGTTAAAACCAATTCAAATTGGAAAGTTTTAGATACCTTTTGAGATTTTATACAACGAAATATAGCTCTATGCTCTGGAGTATCATTGAATGTGGCAATAATACAATTCAATACTTGATAGGACAAAACATTCTGTAAAGCTTTCATTCACATGGTTGCATAATTGGAGATGACTTGATGGCACATAACAACAACAGGGTTTGATAACTTAGATTGGGTTTATAGGCTGACTGTAGGTCTTCCTGGGACCACTTGTGGGAATGCTAAGGGCCCATTTTAGTGGTACTTTCCCCATTGCTTTGTATTTAAGCACACCCAAAGTGGGGCTGGAGTTGAGAGAACATTTGTCACAACATTTGTCTCCTTGCTTCTTCCATTACTGGAATCAGAGGACAAAATGAATCCCATGAGAGGGTAGTTTTGACCTACGGTAACCAGCAAGCCATGGTACTCTACTCATTTGTACATGTTGATTCCTTCAAGTTTTCTGCATTGATAGGAAGCTGAAAAAAAGTCCTGTTTAAATTTGTGTTGAACTCCTAATTGAGAAGAAGGAAGAGGGAACGATACACTTTCTATATTTTTTTATATTTTTGGGGAGGATTTAGAGGTGAAAAGACACTGAAATTATTGCAGCGGAGAGCTGTATTTTTGTTTCCTGAAAATGCTGTATTCTGTAGACCTTTGGTGACAAGTAGCGACCAACCTCAAAATTACACATAAATAAATGAAATGAAGGGGGTTGGGAAAGCTTGCATCCTGTCAAGGGAAAATCTATAATATGGAACATGGAGTGTAATCTATGGAGTGGCCCTTTAGGCAAACTGAATTTGTAACAGAAAATGACAGACACAAAATCCCTGGACTGTACATATGAGATAACATAAGCAAGAATACTGTTGACAATTATCCTAAGATAAGATAAAGCAATTTAGGAAAGTGATCCATCCAATTGCATTTTATAGGCAATATACTTTACAATGTCTTCATTATAGTAAGGAAGTATAATGAGAAACTTCAGCAAAAGGTCTCTTCCTTTAATGTATGTTAAGAGATCCTGTCTTTTATAAAGAATCTAGAGTGCCAAACTAAGGCTGAATTAAATAAATTGTATACACAGGGTTGGATCTAGAGTGTTATTCTGTTCATAGTAGCACCTCCAAGTGGTATTCTGCTGCTGGTGACAGAAATGGGGATGAGAATAATGATATCTTTTGCTTATTACCCCTGGCAGCACCAATACCTCATCCCCCACAGTTGTAAAGGATCCCTTAGCCCTAGGAGCATTTTATGTGATTACAGACTGAAGCAGAATCAATGAAGGCCACTTTGTCTCCCATTTAGCTTCCCATACATTGGAATCCTTTATTGGATCCAATTCATCATCTGTAGGAAGTGGGTAGATTGGCTTCCATCACATTCGTAGCAAGTTAAGGATAGCATGCCAGCTGCAGATGGAATTATGTCAAATCTATAAAAAATATATGTATTTTTAATTTGGCATGGTTTTGAAAAAGGTGTAAAATTACATATTTGTTGGACATCTTAATAGCAAATTGAATCTCCTTATAAGTGTATGAACTGTTGAGACCATGCTGCACATTATGTAAAATTGTTTGGTTGTCGTGACACATTCTGAAGGATAAGAAATCACCAAAATCCAGAGAAGAGGCACTTAAGACCAGTGGAATCGGGAATATAAGTGTCTGGAAATCTGTATTTTCTGATCATGCAAAATAGTTGCACAGCATAGAAATGTCAGGATAGTTTGAAGCCAACTAATATAATTTCCATACCTTTTTTCCTAATTCAAATAAAAGAATATCAGAAGCAGCATGTTCAGTAACAGAAGTCAGCTGCATATGTAACAGCATCCATTACACTGAAGCAAAAAAGAAAAAAAAATGTTACAGACCACCTGCTGACAGAACATCAGCAGAAATGTAATGAGTTCCATTTCACCAAGGAAAATCTGTAGAACAGATACTGTATGGCATTTAAAATATATAAACTTAATAAGGAACAACTAAGGAAACAGGATTAACAATCAGATTTAAGTACAGTAAAGGTGAACAAAAATTAGGACAAATTTAGCAGAAACTCACTAAGAAAGCATTAGGCCTGCAGATGTTTACATTAGTTTTATAATCATGGTGCAATCTAGAACATAAGGTGTCTCATGGAAAGCAATTAATCTCATAGTAGTTTGGATATTTCTTTAGTGTCACAAAAGTGTAAAAGAAGATCATTGCAAACCAATAATAAAATATATAATGCTGCTCCTGGGAAAATAGGAAAATCAACATAGACAAATAAAACCAGAACAAATGAAAAGAAAAGAGAAAGTAAAGTAGTTACTAAAGCCAAATTACTTTGTCATCCTTTTGCATATGGTTCTTTCCTTGTAAATCCTGAAATGATTTGATCATTGGCAATGATGCCCATGGACTTCAAGGACTTTGAATTAGTACTAATGAGGGCTAAGCTTGCTCAGGTACCTTTAACTATGAACAATGTCATACACCTGAATAAAATAAGCTTTCACTTCATCCTGTTCATATATTTTCAGGATGATCAGTTTTCCGGCCAAGCAATTATATTAGAATTTCAAGTATTCCCTTGAAAAGAAAAAGTGATACAGTATATGAAACTGAATATAGAGTAAAAATAATTACTTTCTTCTTCCCCATTTGTACTATAACAATTACTCTAAAACAGAAAAATACAAAGGGTAAAGACCATAGCATTTTTATTTTCCCACTATTTTAATTGTTAATTATCTTAATTTGTGGGTTTGTATTTATTATTGGCTGCTGCTGTGCTACTTTTCATCCTATTTTATTGGTGTTCTTGTAAACCATCCTGAGATATCAGTGAAGGGATGGTATACAAAAGTTTTAAATAAATAAATAAAAAGTTTTTCTTTGGAAAAGTGTTCCTTAAACTTTGCAAAAAGGGGAACTGTATATATTTTATTCCCTTGTACTTTCCATTTTTATGAATAATTATAGGTAAGCCATTCCAATAAGAGTTCCAGATCATATTCTTACCAAAAAATAGAATAATGGAGAATGCAATGCTTCAAAATACAATATTTGACACCACTCCTCTTATTTATAGATGCTTTGTACCTCTTCCATTTCCTGACCAGCTGGCACCACTGTTTACATTGCCCCCTCTATATGGATATTGATAAGTAATACACCATGGATAAAATGTCCTTCACTTCATGTACCTGAAGAAAAACTTATTCCACATTGGCTAGTTTCCAGTACTGACACTAGAACAATGGGAAGTCAACACTGGCTAGGGCAACAAAAAGCAGACGAAACAATCCGGTATGAAATAAGTCAGCAGAGTTTGAAGAATAGAGTTCTGCTGATTTGTCTCATTCCAGAAACGATTGTGGAGGTGTTTCCTGGGTTGTACTACCAAGTGCTAGTTTCCTGTTGCACTAGCAGTCATTTATGTAGCACTGGACTGCCCAATAAATAATACTTTGTAAGGGGCCACAAGAGAGTCTTTGTTTTGTTCTTGTTCCAGCAGTTACCATTCAGGAATTTTTGGTGATAACGGATTACTCAAAAAAAAAAAGTACTAGAAACCAAGATACTCAACATGCAATGAAAGAGAGGTAAATTGCAGGTCCATTTCACTTCACAAAACAGATTCTTTCACTTGCAAAATAGAAAGTTTAACTACAGCTGAGAAACTGAAATCATTGCCTCCCCCTTTCACACATACACCCCATTACAGCATCCAATTATTTATAATTAAGATAAAAGCTGCCATTGTGCTGGCAGAAACCTGTGTTAACAATTTCATGGTAGGTCCCTTCCGTATGTCTGAACCTAATCCAAAAAGTTAGCGTTGCAATTTGATTTTTACTTAGACAATATTATTGATCTGAAACCAAACACTGCACCACCCTAAATCATGTAATAATTGTATTCAAAGATTTCCTTATTTTCCAGTTGGTTAATTTATGATTTAAATGGCAGTGACGAGAACCATGATGACCTAGCCACTTAGAAGATTACCTTTACTTTTGTATTCTAATTGCATAAGACATTTATACTTCCAGCATGAATATGGGTAAGAAACAGAACCTGATAGTCTGCAGTTAAGTTTTACTAAGCCATGTTTGATATGCCTTCTCCTTTCCAGCTTGTTCACCTTTCCATTTTCCAGATGTTCAGTTATGGCTATGAGTGGTCACTTGAGATGCCGTTCTTTACAGGCCAATAGATGGTGCTCTTACACTTAGATTTGTTTTCTTTTAGACGCTTTGTTTGTTCCCTTATGCACAGTTAGCTTCTGTGTGTCTTTAGATGGAAGCACTTGAGAAAGTGCTCTTGTGAATGCTTTCTAAATGCCAATAAAATTAGATTTTACAGTTTTATTGGACCCACCTCAAATGCAGGCAGTGTGGCCTATGAAGTATATATACTGTGGTATATATACCATTTAAGAAATAACATGTTCCCACCCCACCCCACCCCCTGGGTTGGATATTGGGCATGAAAGGACATGCCAAATTCCTGGTGCTGAGTTATATACAAAACAAAACCTCTACTCCTTTGAACTATCTACCCCAGGATCATAGAGGCTCCCTGACTTCTTTCCATTGTCCGGATTGTGAGTGGGCATGCCAGGAACCAAAATGGTACAGCTAATCCCATAGCCAATTTTCTTGAGAAGAGCCTTGTGAACCAACCAGAGAGCCTCAGCTGTTGGGCTGTATATAAATTAATTAAATGCATGCCTTTGCAAGGAAGTTAACAGACACACATCAGAAGGGAAAAATTTCTCTCTCTCTCTCACTGAGAGAGAGAGAGATCCAATCCCTATCTGAATCCAGAGCGAAAAATTCCCCTCATTGCTTCTTGTGAGCAAAGTCAATTGGCTTTCCAACAAGATAATGGAAATGCCTAATCAGGTAATGCCCTACAGACATCCAGAAGTATAAGATACAAGGACAAATTGCCACAGAGCCAGTAGTCATTGCAAGTCTTGTCACAAAAACAGTCTGAGAATTATAGCTATCATTCTTTTCTTTTCTATTACATTTAAACACCATTTCCCCCAAACCCTTTTCCAGTTAGTTATTGATCACAGGTCAGACACTTGCCGAGAACCAATCTGGAAATGATTTTACTATTATTTCATACCTGCTTCTTTCACACAAGCTGGGCTTATAGGTATATGATAAAAAAGCTAGCCTTTTAGGTAATGATGATTTATTTCACTCCATCAGAAGGTCCTTTGATAAAAGTAAGCCTACAACAGATGTGCCTATTGTAATAAATACAGTGAGTATACTAGAATGCCTTGGAATGCAGTTGCTGAACAAAAAAGCAAAGAAGCGAAGTTGTAATGACATCAAGTTCACACACATGCTATTTTTATTGAATGCAACATTCCCAGGCACACTCTTCAGAAGTGCAGAAGTGTCCCTGTGATTCTCAATAGTTAGCACAAAACTTCTGAAATCACAAATTCAAAGCAACTAGAATCAACTAAAATACTGTATTAAATTAAAAATAGCTAGTTTTCCAAGTTTCTAAAAGGTATGCTAGAGGCAAGACAATTCTATAACATTTCTATATTTTAACATTTTCAATTCTATAGCAATTCAATAAAAGGTACATCCTGAGGGATGTTATCCTGTTTTCCTGAAGGAGTTCCTTTCTCCACAAATTCTTATCCACCCACCTAGAGCCTCCACTGAAGTCATCCTCTTAATACCCTCCCTGAGATCAAGCAGGGAAGGGCTAGGAGGGGACTTTTTCCATAGGGGTGCCCAGACTCTGGAATTTGCTCCACAGGGGCATATGCCTGGACTGACTTTGCTCTCTTTTAGACACCACAACACCAGGTAAACCCCTTTTTGTTTGAACAAGCTTTTGGTTAATTTAATTTCTAATTTATATTTTGTTATTGATTATTCATTTAATTTTACTGTTTGTATTTTGACATGTTGTGTGCAGTTTTTTATTATTTTTATTATGTGAGATGCTTTACTAATTCACTATGTTTATTGTTTTCATCCATTTTACTGATTGTATTTGCATTCTACTTTCAGCATTTGTGTTCTACTTTCACCCAGAGAACTCTCAGGTTATGGGGCAGCGTAAAAGTGGAATGATATACATAAAAATCTTAAATATGCACTGTGCAGCATAACTTTACTTTTTATTGCTCACTGATAAATTCATGGGCCCATAGTAAGGGCTGCCGCATCTGGATCTTCTTCCCAGCCACTGCCCTTTTCAATTCCTTTCCCCAAATTTCTGGAAATTTTTTTAAACCTCTGTCTGAGCCCCTTTCACCTACTTGAGCTGGATTTCCAGCTCATGTGGCAGCCATTTTTTCATGGCAAAGCTTTCTTTTATTGTTTATAGCAGCTTATGACTAACACATTATGATTGCAGTGTTAAAGTACTTTGTTTCTGAAAAATAAATGTTTGAATTAGAGCTGAAAAGAGTTTCTCAGTCTAGTTGCCATTTTTACATGTTGTGGAGTTAGTTATTTTGTGGTTGAAAGGCAGCAAATGAATCCATGATTAATTCTTTCAATGCCCCTTTTTCTCGGTCAGGTTCTTTCACCTGTATATCCTATAGCCCCATAGGAAGAAAGCACTAGTATGGGGGAGAGCATCTCAGCCACCTGTTTACGGGATAGAATAAGATGCTGTGTATCTATTCCTGCAGTGGATTTACAATCAGGTATATCAGTGTAAGATATTATCAAAGTGCTGTAGTATCCTAGCTGTTTTAGAAATTGATACTTTGAATGAAAAATATAGCTCAAATTATCCCAAACAGTGCATATTCAGAATAGTTTTGTTCTCTTTCCCTGTAATGTATATTGCTAGTTTTTATTCCTCTGAAGTATTATAGTATAAGATTTATTTTACTGCTGTTTTTCAGGGACTTCCAGTAAAACAAGACATATCTCAGCAATACAAGGCAACAACAAAGTGAGAAGGGAAGAGAAGACGAACATGCACATAAAATAAATATACAGATGAAATGTCAACTTGAGTCTTTAAGGTTTGAAATCTCCTTACTTTTGCTATCATAGCACAGTGCAAGACAGAAATTTCTGGGCTTAATATTTATACCACACAGAAATAGCTGCTGCTACCAGTTTGAACTGCCTCAGAAAAGCCACTGATAAGTGCATCATTCAGGAGAAGATTAAACACCTCTTCTCCGATTCCTCTCTCCCAACATGACATCAACATTTAGATTACAATTGTTGCCTTTAAAGTTAAACCTACAGTTCTGAATGAGAACTGTGGTAAATACATTTGTATTTGCTGTCTGTTGGAAAGAAATTCCCAGCCTGCCATGTTACAACACGGCCTTTCAAGCCTCAATACTTACTAAACTTTTTATTATTAATAATGTTAGCGGCAGGGATCTATGCAAAGGGGGGTATGGTTTAGGGCTAACAAGGAAGAAACTGCAGGTGATGGCACATTTTTGAAACAGCTGGAATGCTTATTTATTCAAAAAATCCTGCAAAATGCAATAAATAAGAGATAATCACTTTAACTATGTACTTACAGAGCATGACTGGAGGGAAGCAAGAACAAGCAAAGAACATCAAAGATTTATATCCCTAATTTAAATCCAAATGTGATTCAGGACCTTTTAATATACAGAATACATAATCCAAACCAGAGACCAACCCCTGAATTACAAAACTGATTGATTTATTATACAGTTGTACATAAATGTCTCCAGTCCTTAGAAATGTGACACACAACTATTTGTAACCTAGATTGTAGTAAAGCTGGCTTGTGCAACATATAAGCTTCAGGCTATGGTCAGTGCACCTACATTAAGGAAAAGGTATCTACACATTACTCTAATCACATTGCAGGAAGTAAACCTTGTCCTACCTTTTATTGCAATGAAAGTTTCAAAGATCCAATTATGACTGGAATCACAGTGTGCCAGGATGAGAAAGTCAAACCTTCCCTCATTCATTTTGGGTGGTTTATTTTTTATTTATTTAGTAAAAGTTTTTCTAACCTGTCCTCTACAAATGTCTTGAGACAGCTTACAATAAATGAGTAGAACAAAACAAACACCACAGCATCTAACAGTTAATATACTGAAATACAAAGGTTGTGTGTGTGGAAGGGGGCAGTAGCCATTGATTTCAGTTGAGACTTTGGTTCTTTTGAAATTGTCCCAAGGTATTGGAGGAAATTGAGGAGACAAAGAGGTTTAACTATGGTCCCAATTCAATTTGGAATATAGAAGCCTTAACTACATGCTCCTCTAGAGCAAAATGCAGATTTTCCAGGGTTTGGGGTCATTTCTGTTTATACAAGAGACACTGCTCTGCAGACAGTCGCCTTTCATGAGCTGGGGGCAATGTCTGAGGCTGGAGACTTCCTTTCCTTTCCTTACACGTTTGTCTATTCACCTGAATTAGATGCAGAACACTTCTAGTACATCATGGCATTTTCATTCCTATGACATTGACTTTCATGGGCATGAAAACACAACATTAGATATAGCACCATTAATACCTTTGCTGAACTAAAGCAGAGCACACATTTGCCTTCTTAGCACACTGCATGATGTCACACTGCAATTTGGCTGGCTTGCTACATGTTGCCTAGGTCTTTGTTATAAAGGTGTAAACACACACATAGAGCTACTTCATACATTATGGCAAGACAGCAATTTGCAGACCATTGAAGAAACCAATTTATGAGAATCTGATGAGCTTCAACCTCCTGAACCTGGAGTGACTATTCAATATATCCTTTGTTAGGGAGACATCCATCATTTACATGGCATTGCCAGACAGATGAACTGACCCACGTGTGGGTGCCAACTAGAACAACAAACCTAGAGATTTCATTTAGAGTGTTTTCATTGCTATACTGGATACATTAGCAAAAAGGGAAACAAGGAAAAGGGAAAAAATAGAGGGAAGGCAGAGCTGCCAGGAATGTTCTACTCTTAGAAAGAACATTCTGTTCCCCCCTGAACATCTGCTATGGGGGGGGGGAGTGTTTGATGGCAGGAAGGTTCTGGAAAAGGATGGAAAAATACACGGAGGCCTGCAGGAAAGAGATAGTATACAGGAAAAATCGCTTCTCACAATTTGTGAGTAGTCTTTGTTGGACAAGACTCTTGTAATCATAGGAAGACTTCTGAGGCAGTTACACTTCAGGCACATCATGAAAAGGCAAGGCTCACTGGAGAAGGAATCAAGCTAGGAAAAGTCAAAAGCGGAAGAAGAAAAGGAAGATCAAATAAGAGTTGAATTGACTCCATAAAGGAAGTCACAGCCTTGAATTTAGAAGAGCTGTACAGAGCTGTCATAGACAGAACATTTTGAAGGGCTTTCATTCATGGGGTTGCTTTGAGCTGGAAACGAGGTTATAAAAGAGGCAAACAGGAGACATATGGTCAGTAATACAGCAGTTCAGTCATGGGAACATAGCACTAGAAACTGAGAACATGTATGCTGGAACTTCCAGAATCACACTGAAGACATAGCCATAACACATGGGAGGTTTGTATAAGCAGGCCTCTTCATGGGAAGAGTCATATTGTGAAAGACACATATTTACATATTTAGGTATTTGGACTACTTCACCAAACCACCACCCTCACCTGAAGCTTTAGACACCTTGGGAATAGGTGTTAACTTGGCATCTATCTCTGCCTCAAAAGCTGAGCTTGCTGCCTGTCAAGGAACTAGATCTGAAGGTCTCAGCCCTGAGATCCCAAGACAGTCTTGGGTATTACTGAGGTCCTCAGAGGTGACCTGTTCCCTGGAAACACAGAACTCCAGTAAGTTTCACTTCAGATGAGGAACCCCTCCCCAGGGAAGCCTTGACACATTACATATAATATGGAAAACCTCTGTAGTTTTAGGCCTTATAATTAAAGTGTATTTAATTTTGTTGGGGTAATTAGTTGCTGCTGCCAGAACAAAGGATATTGACTATGTACCTGTGCACTTGCAAGCAGAATCACTACAGCAGCCGTTATAATTGGACCACAGGAAAATGCTATATAAGGTAAAGCTCTTTTTAAAAAAAGACAGACGGAAATTTGAACATTTCTTCTAGTAAAGCACATTCTGATACAACATTTTATAATATGGAACAATATATTAATTCAAATTCTGCATAATATCATTGGGTAAAAGAAGCACATTCATAAAATATGAAATAATATGAACCACAGCCAAAATGTTAGAACATAATCTTAATTTAGATAAGTGTTTATGTATTACTACAGCTTCTATAGTGAAGGATTACATAATGCTGCCATTTTCCTGCAGTTGTCTATAATATTATTAGGCCCTTAGAATACGGGTCAAATAACATTTGGAACCAATTTGTATAGAAAAATATGCCATGACCTTTTCAAGAATGACTTCCTGGGTTACTATGTATGCATTATTTCCAAAATTGTCATGTAGCTTTACTGAATAATATTAATGAAGCATTTTGAAAATAAAATAAACTTATGATGAAGATTTTTGGTTTCAATCTAAAATGGCCAGTTTCTCCTTTGCAAAAGAAGTCTGACCTAATGTTTTCTTTTCTTTTCTTTTCTTTTTTTTTGAATCTATAGTCAGCAAGTTATCAAGTGTCAGATAATGTTTAGATTCACTGTGAGCTGTTATGATACAACATAGAGGACTGAACAAAATCCCAAACTTAATTTCAAGTTTCTTATAGCAGAAAAGTGAACCTAAATTCAAGCCTTAAGACTGATCAATCAACTTCAAAAATTCCAGTGGTACTGTTGCTGCTAGAGTAAAACAAACAAAACACAAACACAAGCATAGAAACAAACTTTGTTTGCCTTTGTTTGAAGGAAAAACAAATATTTTCTTTCCAAGTGTAAGAATTTATCTCACAGTCATTACTCCAAATATTTTAAATCAGCAAAAGCCTGCATAAAATTGCCACAGCATCTGCCAGTGCAATTCTTTAGTTCTGATAGCTATGTTTATGCATTCTGACATCCAGCAGTGTATGGCATTTAGCAACTCCTGCTTTAGAGTGATTTCTTACAAAGTATGAACTCTCCTATCATTACAGCAACGTAACTAGAAACATTTCATCAACCAGAAAATTCCCCCTTCTCACATAGCTATGAAAGGATTAGCACCTTTCCCAGGTAAGGAACTGTCTAACTGTGCAGAGTTAACACTCAAGAGAAAAGAGTGGGGGTGAGTAGGTCTTTCCATTCCCTGTACTCCTGTCCTTGTCACCCTCTACCATTCTTCACTGGAGAGCTGGGTGCAGGTGGGCTGACTCCCAGCACAATGGAGAACCCCGATTACCCAGGATTCATGTAGGGAGCCTACAAAGAGACCACTGTGACAATGACAGAGGGGTGCTGTTGGGGAGAACTTGTCCTTCCCTTCATGTGGTCACTGAATACATTTACAGATCTCTGTGTAGGGCTCAAGGAGAGGTTTACGGGGTTAGATAAGCAAGCCTTGGATTCCAGATGGAGCCACCAGAATATTTGTTGGTAATGCTGAATCTTTAATTCCCTGCAGCTGCTTAAAGTATTTTCACCAAGCCCACAACTTATTTAATGCTACAAAGCCAACCTGATAGTACAATATGTGTCCTCTGCTAAACTAGCCAGCCTTTACAGTATAAAGGCTTAAGGAACAGACAAAGAGAGACAGACTCATGCCTACAGAGTTACTGTTCTAAGATCCAGAAATGACACTACATTGCATTGCAATGTATAGTCATGTCCCAATTTCCAGCGCTCCTATGCTGAAGTCAGCAAAAGTAAAGCTCCTACAGAGGAGAATGCTGAGATGCTAACCTGTCAAAACCTAAATCAGGGATTATCTTTGTGATGTTTCTATTCCTTTGAACAAGATTCTGTTTGGTGGCTTGCCAAGTAGTTGCTTTGCTGCATATTGTCATGTCTGTCGGTGTTGCTAAAGAGCAGGAACTGCCAAATGTTGTATAAATAAGGACAGTAGATTCCTGCATTTCTTCTGGTTTTGCTTTAAAAAAAACCCCAATGTCAATATTCCTAACATGACAAATGAATTGCATGCCATTTCTCATGTCTGTACCTAAATCTCATATACAATCCCTAATAAAAAGTGATATTTATCTTTATTTGGCTTATTAGAAATTCACTTTTGCTCCTTGAAATGTATAATCAACAGATGTGCTGCCAGGATACTTCATATATTAGAATAAGATAGTTCAAAGTAAGACCAAGATGATTTGTTCATTTGCTCATCCAGAAAACTGTAGATTCTATCATATATAATACACTTTTGGGAAATAGCAGCCTGTAGCTCTCAAAGTTATTTTATTTTGTTTTGTGTGTCTCAATGTCCTTAATGTTTGTATTTTCCCCTTTGAGACAGAGCAAGTAAAACCTTTTAATTATTTTTAGTATTATTTGTCATCATCATCAATCATATCTCTGTATCACCCAATAGCTAAAACTCCCTGTGCGGTTTATGACAACTTATGAAGTACAATATGTGCTGGAATAAATATCCATAGACCAATTACTGTGCAATGAGAACAAATGGCATGCTTTGTATTCCTCTGAACACCTGTGTAGTAAAACCCTTTGGACTTCCTTTTCAAAACTTCCTTTTCAAAACATTTGTCCTCATTGTAAAAATAACATTTTCTAAATATGTGGGGATGTATTTGCATTAGGAATGGGAAAGATATTCATTTAGTTCATATTTTAAAATAAACTGACCTAATTACCTTGCAAACTAATATGTGAACATAAATGCAGGTATTGTCTGTATGTGATATGCTTGCAAAAATGAAAATGCTACTTTGGGCAGCTTTATTTAATTATTTAGTTATGAAATTTATATGCCATCCAATTACCAATGTCTCTGGATGGCTAACAACATAAATAAATTGACGACCCACTCTGGCTGCAAATACAATAATTAATACAAGTATCACTTCTATATCACATGAACTACTAGTTCAGTGCTGGTTAGGCCTCATCATGAGTACTGCTTAAAGTTCTGGGCACAGCAGTTTAAGAAAGGTGTAGGCAAACTGGAAAATGTTCAGAGAAATGCAACAAAAATGAGCAGCAGGAGGAATGTTATGGAAACCACTCTGAGTTCTTTAAAAGAGAAAAAGGTGAGAGATAACTCAAATAAATAAATATATCTTTCTTATGAGGAGAGACTTGAAGAACTAAGTTTTGCCTTAAAAAAAGACAACTGACAGGAGACTGTGGCATCCTGTTTTAATACCTCAGAACTGAAATGGGGAGTCATTGTTCCTCAGTTCAACACCATCCCTTGCTTTCCCCTGTCTCCTGCTTCTGGGGCTGCAGTGCCCAGAGCAGATTATGTATGTTAGCCTGGAGAACCATCTAAGTCTACAAGAGTCTAGACTCTGCCTTAAGCCTGATCCACTGGGTGATCACCATTGGGCTTGTGAGGGTGCCTTTAACCAACCCATCTCTCCACTCTCCTGCAATATTTTTCCCATACCCCAAAGCCACTTGGAAACCACACACCTTTATCAAGAGTGTCTGTCTCCAGAGAGCAAACATATGATGAATAATGCTATACATTTTGTAAAATACTTCTCCTCTTCTATCCTTCAAATGTAGAGAAAACAAATAACCACTCCAGTTAAGGCATGTAGTTCAAGTCTGTAGTGTATTGACCATGGACTCTGAAAAACTATCCAAAAGGCAGATATCAAAGAGTTGAAATGAAGCTGATTCTTGTATTGTAGCCACTAAAATGGCAAGCCTTGTAGGCATGAAGATGGCAAGGCTGCTATTTGATTCTGGTGTGTAGCAAGTTAGGATGCTTTTATTCCAAGAAATCCATCTGAGACGGGAAAGTGGTAAAACAGAGGTCAGCACATGTGGCTCTTGGGCTTCAACCTCCTAAGGTTTAGCCACATAGCCAGTGGTGAGAGATGGTGAGAACTGGAACACAACAGGAGAGGAACAAGTGACCTACTTTTGTGGTAGAGTCTGGAAAACTGTTCTTTAGCACAAAATGCCTATTTCATTGAATTCATACCACGTTGCCGCACAGAGCTGCTGAGTAAAGGCAGTTTAAATCATGTACTAATAATATTATATTGGTATATTTGATCAGAAGGAAAGTATTCTACAATTTTGAGAGTAGTTTTGCAGGGGCTTTTCTCAAGACAAAATCATTAGAGACTGGAATGAATAATGTTTTTTTTTATCCTCTAATTATAGACAGCACATATCACAATAGCTCCAAGGAGCTGTTATAGTTAATTGTGTCAATTCTCAGACTATTCTTTTTCCAGTATCCCTTTTCAGTATCTCTTGCTAATCAGCAGCCCCCATCAATAAGTGTTCTACTAGTGGATCATAAATCATGATTCATTATCTCCCACATAGAAATTATACTGAATGAAATTGTGCTTGCCTGACAGCCATCACTTCTCTGGCAATGAATGAAGAATACAGTTGATTGTTCTATGGGATTGTTCAAAGTCATGCCTTGGTAATTGGTGTAGTAATAATAATAATAATAATTGTTAACTGTTGCACAGGGACTGTGATTTTCAGAGAGCTGCGACTGGAAAGGAAGAAGTAAGCCTCTTCTACATAACTTGGTTCTGCTTTCTGTGTCAATGTATGATTACAGGGATGGGCAGTTTTGCTCAATGGAAGAGACACATCCAGTAAATGACAGGTGTTTGAGAGCTGCAAGTGGGTGCCTCTGGGGGGTGGCAGTAGACATGGGCATCGGTGGTGGGCAACAAGCCACAAAATAAATTCAAAGAGCCACATGTGGCTCACGAGCCTCTGGTGACCATCTCTGTATTATTATATGTATTATATGCCCTTAAAACATGTCCTGAAAAATCTGCACTTATAGGAATTTAGAACCACATGCCTTTATTCCAAAATGGTATGTGTATTCTTCAGTGATTACATCCTTTAGTGGTGTTGCTTCCTGACTATTAGCCATCAGACATTGTATATTTGCAATGCATTCCATGTAAGTTACACACACACACACGAAGCATATGACTTGTACAAAAACAGTTGTGCCTAGTGGTTTCACTTTAGCGATTGTGTGCTGTATTTCATTACTGACCATTCATATGCTGCATTTTCTGCAAAAGAGCTATCAGGATGGAAACAACAGTACAAAGTATAAGGAGAATCTTATGGCCACTTGACATTGTTCAAAAGACCATAGGATATGATGGATTCCTAGATCTGATACTGGACACTGCACTCCAATCTTTAAGCTGGCAATAGAAGTTCTTATGCCCCCTCTTGTTTCCCTTTGCAGTCAGCATGGAAGGGACTGTGTGGGCTTTCTTAAAGGTTAGGAATATGACTTTGGAAAGTCAGAATAGGGGATGTTCTACTGAGAGGAGTCACTGGATAGACCAGGATGTCTTTCCAGCCTCTTCCCTCCCCCCTGAAGGGGAGGGCCTTATCGGTTGTGGCACACCTCAGTTGTGGAATTTGCTCCATAAAGAGTTGTATCTGATGACTACTTTGTATTCTTTTACTATCTATTCAGTGCCAGGTAAAGAACTTTTTTATTTCCACAGAATTTTACAGTTATAACTTTGTTTTTATATAATGCATTTTGTTCTGCACCACTACTATGCTTCTATATGCTTATATACTTCAAATGCAATTGCTATTATGGTTTTGTTGCTTTAAATTATTGTGCATGTGTGTCTTTTAAAACAATTGTTTAACTTTTCTTAACCACCCAGAGGACCTCAGCTATTGGGCAGTATATAAACAAACAAATGTTGGGTGCTTGTTTAAGAAGAAAGTCCTTTTTTTCCATCCAAGGAAAAAGATGCTCATGTGCAGAAGAAAGAATGAGACAGAACAAGCATTGAGGAAAAAATGGAATACCTCAATAAGCTCCTAGGAAAACCACTAGTAGTATCTTTCCATTCCTGGAGTTTTCAGTGGACAGAAGTAGGACCCCAGGGCAAAAAACCAGCAGACTTCTCTCTGCTTTTAGGACAGTGTCTCCACATAACCCATTATCAGAAAGTATTGGGAGCTGAAGTTCCTCCTTAATGCATTACAAGCCACAGATTGTTTTCCTTATGAAGAATTATTTGTTGGCCAAAAGCACAAAACACCTAGAATGAATGTCTGAGCATTTTGCTCTGAGTACAGAGCAGTTTGTTGAGCCCAATCTAGCATTCACCTCCAGTAACTCTCCTTATAAGCATGCCTGGGCCCCACCCCTTCAGGAGGGACCTTCTGAAATAAGCATCTCTCCTTGATGCACACTGAATTGCTGATGAGGCCACCCTGCTTTGCTATCAATGCAACATGGGCCACCTTATCTGAATCTGAGAAATTGCCCTACTTCAAGCCCCTTCCCACCAGCTGTACATCTCAGTTATTCCCAGAGACTGCCTGCCCACCTGGGGAGTCTGGATTTGAGATAAGCATCTCAGCGTCTCTCATCTCAGTGTCTTGGGATGGCCCACATACCCAGAACCCTGCTGCTTCCCCCACTTCTGTTTCCCCTTCTGATTCTTGAGAATGTGCTTTCAAAGCACCCATCTTTCTCATTCCCAAAACTTGCATTTAGGATTACTCTGTTACTGAACTATGCCCATCTTTTGAGATATTTGTATGGTGTTTCTGTAAATGACATGTTATAGAATATATCCACCATGGTATTTGGATTACGTTTTGTATTTCTTTGAAACCTTCGTGTGCCTGAAATCTGTGAGGCAGATGATTCACAGTTGAAATAAAACAGAAGTAAGGAAGAGAACATGGAATTGGTTGCATGGTAACATATAGGACTGAGCCATTTTTGTGAACATAGATCATGGCAATGGAATCTTGCACTTGCAAGAAGTTAAGCTAGTCCTCTGAAAACTTATCCCTAATGTATTACACACCCTTCTGCATTTCTTTTCATTTCAACATGTTTTCTGTTAGAAGCTATTTAAACACAATTACTATGTATCCTTTATCCAAACATTCCATTTATGTTTTTAAAAGAAATCACACATACACACACACACACAATTCTATTTTGTGCCAATGAAAATAATTTACAACACAACTGTAAACTTATAATTTCCTTCATTATGGAAACAAAAATAGGAATAGATTCATTCTGCAATGGATACCAAAAACTGAAATGTAGTGGGGCACACACAAAGAATGTCTTATTTCTACCTCACCCAGTTTCAGTGCATTTTGAACCACATGCAGATTTTTCTTTTGGGACATCTCTAGAACAGTTTGTGATCTATGCTATACTTCCCCTTTGCAACAAATCCCACCTAGGTAAAACTTGAAAAAAAAATCAAAGGACTACAAGAACCCCTTAATATATTATACATTAAAATGTGGGAATGCCATTAGTACAACACTGGGAAGATAAATTCTATAGAATAAGTTTGCCTTCTTGTGACTGCTAGATAAGGTCCAGACAATTGAATAGATTAGCACTTCATCTCCAACCTTGAAAATTCAGAGCTGGGTCTGTGAACATACAGCACTTTTCTTCCATGCTCACAGAATATGGTTCTAGGCTAGCTATGTCTCCAAATCAGAAGTGTGAGCAGCGTAATAAAGGTCCATCAGAGTATCAGGAATATCAGTGGTGCCTCAGCCTTTCTCCTCAACTGCAGTGAGCAGTGGCAAGGACACAGCCAAAGCTGTGGCGATATTCTTTGCAGGGTAGAAGAACTGCAGAGCCGTTTCGGGGAGTTATAGGATCCTCTCTCCCTCTCTCTTTCTCTCTCTCAGCCTGCATAGAATGATGCCTTAAGGCCAGTAAAATACTGATACCAAGAAGAGGTTTCAATGCTTCATGAAATGAATCAAGCCAAATATGTGAAATACACCTCCTTCTACACCCACCCCCCGCAAGAATCACTTCTAGTCCAAAGCACAGAAGACTCTTTTTCAATGCCACATATATTGATCAGTTAAACCTTGGGCACAAACAAAAAGCATCCATCCAGCTACCACAAAAGTACATTTATTTTGGTCCATAAATATGCCACCAAAGATCCTGCCCTGGCAGTTCCTAATGTTAGAAGGGAAATGGGAAAAATATAAGATGCATTCAGTTGAAAAAAGCCCTGTCTTAATCTGAAGGAGAAAAATGGCATCGGGGGAATTGTAATGCACTTCATACAATTATCTATTTACTCTCATAGCTGTCACAGGAAGATTTTCCCAGAATTTGTTACCTTGGAAAGTTAGAAACTCCATTTACTAATTTAACAAAATTAGTTTAGGCTGTACGTTTCTGGTGTTATCAAATTGTAAGTCTGGAAGGGACATAGAGATACAAACACTCAGCAAAGCTGCTTTACTCATATCCTTTTGGGTTGTACCAGAAGGTCTGAAAGGACCATAATTGTGCTTGGCTGAATGCAAGAGTGAATACTGTATAAGTAAGCTTCTCAATTTCACACAAGCACAGCTGAATGTGTTTATAACCTTTCTTCAAACCTTCCAGTTATGCCCATGTTGAGACAAAGAAAGCCAGAGAGTTTTGCTTTAATGATATCAATACTTCTGCAAATTCATAAGTATTACCAGAAGGAAGTTTTAGGAACACTAGAAGTTAAGTCCTAGGCTGATGTGATGGTATTGAATTTAGCACGATTATGTATTTCTCTTGGGAAAAACACTCCAGGTGTGTAGAATCTCAAACAGCATATATTGTACTGTTCCAGTGAAGAGAGAAAGCAAGCCAAACAGAATGCTTTTTGGATTTATTAGGCAAGGAGGAAGTTTGCTGAAGCCAGGTCTTTCTGAATCACAATAATCTTTCTGCTGACTTTAATGCATGCGAGATGGATGTGAGTTTAATTCTTGTCTTTAGACCTCTTCAGATGTTCAGTATCCTTTGCATGAATGGGCTGTCTTATGAACAGGCGAGCTACCCCAGTCACCAAGGTGCTGATCTGTATGCCTGCAACGTACTCCAGATATACCAAGAGAGGGCTATATGTGCACAGATGTGTGCTCTTGAGTCCCTTCATGGGGATGAGAACTTTCATTAACTGGGGTTCTCATCCCCAGGTAGGTGTCCTTCAGACTGACACCAATCATGTATTTGTGGGTGGGTCTGATTTTCACATTGGCCAGTATCTTGAGAATGAAGCTAGCTGGCTCATTGTTGCAGCAGGTACCAAACCATTAATAGGACTTTACATTTGATTTACACAGATACATTAGAATGAAGTGCAGCAACTGACAGATTGATGTGTGAACCTGGTCCTTCCTGGATCCATCGGAACCTTTCCAATGAACACTATAGATCTCTCCCCCTCACATGCACACCCTACTTCATTTTATGGGGTATAATGATACTGATTTATCTTACTGTATGTGATGTACTTGGGAAACTCTGAAGTGCTTCTTCTGTTTTATTTATATATTTTTAAAGTAGAGCCAATCCTAATGGGGAAGTTCTGACCATGAGCAGAAGTAATCCTGTTGTAGAGACTTTGGGAGTCCAACAAAGCCTTTTAGTCACAGTTGTTTCTAGCTGCAAGACAGACAGTTCTTTCTGCATCAGGTTAGATCATTGTAGATCAGTATGATACATACAGCTGCACTAATTTGTGGCAAACTGTGTCTAAAGCTCTTTATGCAAATAGGCTTTTGGTGTGTAAGTGCACCTAATGGGTCAGAAGCAGTTTTTACTGTGTCAATACTGTGTTTTTAACAATTTTATTTGTGTTTAAATTATATGGTTTATTATTATTTATCAAGTTTTATTAGGGATTACGAGCCTCATTGTACCAAAAAACCCTTTGGTAGAAAGGAATGCTTCAAGTCAAATAAATGAGTTAATAAAACCTAGTGTGGTAAGCTAAAATAAGAAGCTGGACAGAATTCATGCCTTTCCATTTTAAAAATATCTATCACTTATTGGACTGCTTTATTAGTGATATTCTAAACTAGCTAAGAAAGGATAACAGAACTGTACTGCCAATAACACAGGGAAATCAGAAAACAACTATATTTATTGTCCAAAATAAGCAGCATCTATACACAGAGAGGAAGAGAGAGGGCAGGGGAGGGGAGGGGAGGCAGCATTCAGTATAAAGCTTTAAAGATTCTATCCAGATCTGCTTGCTCTGTGGTATATAAATGGAATTCATGGAATATTGAAATGTATTACAACAATTTGTTCCTAACATTTCACGGGGATAAAAGGATGGAAGTTGAATACGACAGCAAAGCCTAAATTCTTCCAGAAGCTCTTTCTGCCAGAGCACAAACCTCTGATGATCAGCTTGTTGACAGGGGAAGAGCATTGCTTCAGAGTTAATGATGGTAGACTAGCCCTTTTGCTCCTGTGACCAGTGGAGTTCAGCTTTGCTGCTGTAGTTTCAGTAGCACATGGTATTTACAGCACACTGCCAACAACAACTGCGTAATCTTTGATTAAAGTCATGCTTAATCATTACTTTGGACTTTTGTACTATGCCCCTTTTCTCTCACACTTATAATGTTGAACTTCTTGTTAATTAAGTATAAACTTTTATAGTGGATTACTAAATTATTCAGTGACATATGCTCAAAGCAATAATGCAGCTAAAAACAAAAGGAATAAATGTCATTATTATTATTTTAATGATCTGTTCTTCAAGTCTAAATTGAGTAAGTTTAGTTACTATTTCAATTACATTAGCTGCACTAAAGATACCATGTAGAAGCATATCTGATAACAGAATCACACAGGAGTCATCTCTTTTTCCTGGGAAATTCCCATTTTGTGTTAGTTAGAGAGACATATGCAGACTATTTTTCTCCCCTGAAAACAGATGAGGTTCTACATTCCCATTCTCACACATTTAATATCAGTATTGCATTAGTCACACACTCACTTTTCCTATAAGCTCTGCACATATGTGCATGAATGACCACAAAAAGTGGCCTATCTACATAGAACATTGGTCCTATTCATCTACTGTGAGGAGGGAGTTATCGTCGTCAACCATTCAGTCATGTCTGACCCTTGGCCACTCTATGGATCATTGCTCTCCATGCCTCTTTGTCTAGCATTGCTTCCTTCAAGACCACCATCTCCATTCCAGTGTCTGTCTTTATGGTGTCCAGCCAACAGATGCAGGGGCAGCCCCTTCTCCTTTTTCCGCTGTTCACTCCCAGCATGATTGACTGTTTGATTGAGTCAGCTCTCATGACTTGACCTACGTATGACATTCTTTGTTTGGTGATCTTGACTTCCAGTGATATTTTTGGTGAGATTTGTTCTAGAACTTCTTTGTTTGTGTTTTTTTCCAGACCATGGGATGCGGAACAGTCGTTTCCAGCACAATTCAAAAGGATCTACCCATCTTCTACTTACCTTTTCCAGCATCCAAGTTTCACAGCCATATAAGGCATTTGGAAAAATTATTGTGTTAACTAGTCTGGTTAATTTGGTGGAGAGGCTGATGTCTTTACTCTTCCAGATGTTATTCATGCTGGACATTGCATTTATTCCAAGTGCTATGCACCTTCTGATCTGAGGACTGTGGTCACCATGTTGGACAATTTTAGATCCCAGGAAGTTGAATTCTTTTACTGTTTCAATAGTCTCATTGCCAGTCTGCACTCTGACCTGTGTGTTCTCTGCAGTTGTCATTATTTTTGTTTTCTTGATTTTATAGTGCAATCCAAATTTTTCATTTTTACCTTTGACTCTAAGGATTAGCCACTCTAGATCTTCTTTGCTTTCTGAATGCAGAGTAGTACCCTCTGCATATCAGAGGTTGTTGACATTCCTACTGCCAATTTTGGCCCCAGTGGTAGTTTCTTCCAATGGGCATTCCTCATAACTATTTCTGTGTACATGTTGAATAGTGAAGGTGACAGGATACAACCTTGCTGAGTGCCTTTTGTAGGTCTATGTATTTCAAAATTTGACTGCTCATGATTTTTTTTTTTACTAGTTGCTGAAATAATTTTTTCTCAGGCACCATTTTTTAAATAGGAAGCAAATTACAATGGCCACTGTGAGCAGAGATTAGAATTGCTAAAATATTACCATATTTTCAAAATTATTTCAATTAACAGGAATTTAAAGCATTTTGCAATTTAAAGAAGTGCTAAGAAATGAAAGATAAAAATAGTACAAATAGGCACACAATGAAAGAGTACCAATTAAATAAATGGAGTTCACATTAGATGGTTGCCCTGCTTTGTAAAGTTACTAAATTGTTTTACACAGCAGATGCCACATTCTTGATTTGCTAAAAAGCAGTTCTTGACCTGGTAAGTTTTTCTTTCCTTATAAAGCCATTAAGGGCACAAGCCTATGCATATTTAATGAGGCTGGCCTGGGAATGCTGGGAACTGAAGAACATTTTTTCTTCTGTCTAAACATGCATATGATTGTGTCTTTATACTTGGCATTGTCATTGTGTAGTTTAATTAAACAAGACCACAAGAAACATACATATGGTTAGTTCCAGTTTTATCCTGGACCTATTGTGCTAACAGAAATGAACTACCCCACCCCTTCCTTCCAGCCCCCTGAAAATGTCAATAGAGAGATCTTTCGAAATCTTAGAGAGGGATATTCCATGAAGAAATGTCTTGCACCTGTGGCAAATCCCTTCCTTGGATCCAACCCACAAAAATTATTTCCATTGAGAATAATTAAAAGATCTAGAGATGCTGGGTCCTAGTTATTGATCTGCTGCTTAAGAAATGGGACAAAGTAGATGCTTCTTATCCTCTTTCCACACCACCTCTTATCCCAGCCTTAAAAATGTTCCTTATAACACAGTTTGATTATCTTTGATCTAGTCCAATGCACAACAGCTCCACCACTACCTATCAAGAAGTTGAGTTATGTCTGCTGCTGCTTGACCAAGGACAAAGATACCTTTCCTTCTGTCAAAGTGCCTGGGCTTATCAGCTCTCCAGTACATGGGTATCTGTCATCCAACAACTATTAATGAATGGACACATTTAATTATCACTGTTTGTACTCTCTGTGTTTCATTTCCTTCTAACCCCAGTGTTTACCAATCTCATGACTACCATATATGTGTGTGTGTGTGTGTGTGTCTTTCTGTCTGTCTATCATCTTCCACTTTAAATATCTGATGAAGAGGTAAATAGACAATGAAAACTTATGCCATAATCAAGACATTTTTTAGTCTTTAAGATCCTACAAGATTCTTTATTGGTTTTATACAATTTGTGCATCCTGTAATAGCAGTAATGTAAAAGCTAATTTGTATAATGCAGACTTTTTACTCATTTAGTGTTCTTTATTTCAGCAACAGTTCTCCTAAGTCTCAGGCAAGGGTCTTTCTCATCACTTGAGACCTTCTGTATAGAAAACACGCACTCAAGCACAGAACTGGCACTTCAGTGTAGCCGAAAGAGGTCAAAGAACCTGGAATGTTTTATATAACTCATGAAAAATGAACAATCTTGTAGAGGAGAATTTGCTGGGTCCTTCCCCTATGGTTATAATAACAGCATTATCTCATGTTAGTGGACTGAGGTTGCTTTCCAGCATTGGCTCTCAGCTAGGGATGTAAAAACGCTGTAAGCTCCTTTTTGTCATTCCAATGTGGACTCATTAACAAAATTGGTTTTGCAAAAATGCATTCAATTTTGCATTCCCAAGGATGCACAAAATATACAAGTGTCTCCAAAATACATATTTGCCTATGGGGATAACCAGACTTTTGATCTATTTTATTATTTTTTCTATCACTATATTAACAAAGATTACATACATAAAAATGGTCCATGAGGCAGTGGGATCCATGCAACATGAGAAAGGCAGGTCTACCATTCAGATTATTTGAAATTCAAATTAATTTGAGTTCATTGCAAGTATTTTTTTTCAACATCTGTACTCTAAGCTATAATTTTGCATATCCATTAACTAAGTCATAGGGCTCTGGTTCTAAGTTTAAAAGCAGATATTTCTGTCAGTAATTAACAGTGAATTCATGTTTTCTTCATGTCTGTATTTATGAGTTACAAAAATAATAAGAAAATATTGCTGAGTAAAATAATACATCATACACATAGCATAATATAGCATTTTCACAGTTATAAAGTTCACTGTCTTTTCATCCTAAAGTATCTATCTATCCAGAATATTTGAGCTCATGGCTTTTTAGAAACACAGGGATCATTTTGCATGGGAGATAAACCATGCTGTACAGAAGTAATTAGATATGGTCATATTTTCCAAATATGCACATCAGTTATGCAGTTTTGAAATATACACGTATTTCTGCTTTTGATTAAAGTGTGTATATAGGCATTTATCAAAGGTATAGATTTTTACACTTTTATCTTGTGTGAATCATATGACAAGCTTTGCAATGTGCAGACTTCAGACTGTAGATAGTTATCAGGAGAATCAATTATTGCATTCAGTTGTAGAAGTGAATCAGATAAATTCTGGCCAGAAACGAACTGAACTGAATTTCTCATCTATCCCTATGCATAGTCTTTCCAATCAGAAATCTGATCCTAGTTATTCAAGCAGTAGAGGTAGGTCTACTCCTCTTCCTTCCAAGTATGCCAGAACAAAGGCTAACTAAAAGTCTTTATTAAGTTAAGGCTGACCAAAACAGAGATCTGCAGAAGGCAATAGCAATACAAACAAGCAGTTTCCTGGATTAACTCTGGTCTACTGGCCTTGATACTAAAGCTACAGATTCTGATCCACCATAATGTCTGATTAAGAGTATGATTCACACTCTTTGAATGTTCTATAGGAGAAGTGCGTCCAATACCTACACCTAGCTCTCATCATTTCAGCATTACATTTTAAGGTAGAGAGTAGAGTGTTATTGTTTCACAATTGGAAGCCAGAAATCTTTCCACAGCTACTGCAAATCACCCAGAAATCTACCTTTGGATCCAAATCTTAACTTCTGCCACCTCCTCAGGGTACTTTAAATGTTGAATGAGCTGCAACTTCTAAGTGAACTGTAACCACAAAGAAAATTAGTGGTGGTGGTGGTGGGGAGGGAAAGTTCATTATTTTATAAACATTTATACTAATTGACAAAAGGGACATTAACAACACTAATATGAAATCAGACTCGGTCATTTGTTGAGTAGTCTTAGATATCTTATGAAATGTGAGCTAGAAATATTACATATTCTTCTTGTGGTTCAACTGAGATAGTATAATTAATTGGAAAACAGAACATGGCCCACAAGTGCTTGAGACAGCATACCGAAAATGCTTTATCAGAATTTTCATTAAATGTGTGATAGAAAAAGACTATCTACAATAAGGCTTGAAAATACTGGGAAGTGGTCGTTGACAGAATAGCAGAATAGCTTTTGATTAGGACTTCAGCCAAAATCAGGATGATTGTTTCTTAGCAAATTTTCAGGACTGAGGAAAACAGCATGCAGAAAGAGAAGAGAAGAGAAGAGAAGAGAAGAGAAGAGAAGAGAAGAGAAGAGAAGAGAAGAGAAGAGGCATACCTAGAAATGGTGGAAATATGTGCATTTATTTATTTATTTATTGCAAATTTCTCATCTGCATCACCAAGAAACATATGGACATATTTGGCATTGCTCCTTCCCAAATTGTATATAATTTCTGAATGTGCATGATACGTATACTAAAGAAAAGAAAAAAAATATGCTCAACAGCCTTACAGATATTTTCAATAAAACATCTGTAAAAAAATCAGCAAGGAATGGTCTTGGAGCCAGTGAATGATGAGACGATTTCAGTGATCTTTAAGCATATTAGGATGATAATGGTTTACCCAGGAAATGACAACATAGCTGTTCCAGATGTCTGTCTGCATCACAATAGAGCAAAAGTATCTCTCAGTGTTGTGTATTGGGTAGAGGGAGAGCTGATGCTAAGAACAGGAGTCTAGTTTTTTTACTTTGAGAGTCGAAAACAGGGATACCCAGACCATATTAGCTTTTAACTACAGACACCAAAAGTGCAGCAACATATTACCCTTTAAATATATATACAGCCACAGGATAGTGATAGCAAAATTGCATTTCTTCAGAGGCTAATCTGTCAGAGGAAACAACCAAACCGCAATCTTCAATCTATTCTAATCAGGATAGCAATTCAGAACCACTCACATTTCAGTACAATTTAGAATGTGCTGCAAAAGTTAGAAACTGAACCAGAGAGCAAAAATATCCATACATTTGTATTAATTTGAAATCATACTTGATATGTGTTAACTAACTAAAAATGTTTTAATAAATAAATAAATAAATAAATAAATAAATAAATAAAGCCATCATTTCCTTTTCAGTCTCTTAAATATCTTTTGGCTTTGACCACAGTGATTAGCTCATCTTTCTGGAAAAGTGGAGGGGTAAAATGCATTGTCATTAAATGAAGCATCAGACCAGAGATGATTAATTTCTACTTAGGAAAAGAAAATATCCAGTATAAAAATAATGTGAGTACTTGCATACCAATCTAACTCTCATATACTAAAGGACTTGTCTGGAAAATTGTTTATACTATAATGGTTAATTGGTAACTGAAATGCTTTTCTCTTGCACTGTAGAAAACATTCCATTCTGAAGACATTCCAGCCTTTTTCATTTGTATCATGTGCATAAGGAAAATCCATAGGAGAAATAGGAGGATCTGCCCCATGGCACTGTCAGAAAATATTTCCGAGATGTACAGCTGCTCATGAACTTGTCTTCTCCAAGGTGTCCAATGCATGCAGAAAACCCATTGGTACATATAAATATATGGCGGAGGGATATATTATACCATACAATGAAGACACATGCATCAAAGTAATGCCTGCTGGATTCACTGTACATTTGTCATAGATCTCTGAAAAGGGCTCACAAGTACCAGATTCCTGATTCAATCTGGATATGCAGACACTATAGCTTAACTTTGCTATTCACAATTTATTCATCAGTTTAGTCATTCATCACTGCTATCTCAATGCATATCTTATTAGCTTGTATATTGTTCTCACAAGCCTTTGCTATTCCAATAAAGTTTTGCCAGTCTTATACAAATTTCAGTATTCACCTAGTTTAAAAAAAAAGTGCAGTTCTGGGTAATCATCATACCTTTTGTAGCACCCTAGGTGTTCCTTATTTCATACTTTCTTGCCTTACTTCTTTTTGCTTCCCAGAAGTCTTTCTGCTTTCTTGTCACCCTCTTCAGAGTGAAGAGTGAGGACTGTCAGCTATTACATTTCCAGTATGGAACAAATGGGAATAGAAGCCTGGTGTACTGTTGCAATCCCACAGTATTACGTCTGTACCATGTGGGCACATCACTTCATGCAGAGTTGGGCCCTTAGTTGGGCCAACAATTTCGTCTGAAGAGAAGAGATGACCCAAGTGATTTCCATTTTTCAAAGAGTAGTTTTAGTATACTTTCCTATGGGAAATAATTTACACCCTAGGTTCTCCACTAGGCATGTCATTACAGCCCAGACATCTCCGTTCTTCTCTGTCCTGGAAGTGACAATGCCACTTAACATAAATATTTTTATGTTTTTTTTTCCAAAGCATTAAGTTCTGTAAACAACCCTGACTGAATTTTACTTCAAGTAGCCAAGAAAGTGGGATAATCAGTATGTCTCACTTTGACTGTGTGAAAGACAGGCAAATTAGGTTAATACTAAGCAATGGTCTGAAGGATACATCTGCTCGATACTGTGCCACATCCTTAGTTCATATTGTTTACCTGATGAAAACTAATTATTAACGATGGACAGATTCTTCTATACAACCAGTTTCAAGAAATATGAAACTCTCTGGTAGTGTTTTATAGTTAAATGTGGGCTAAGTGTTATTAATATGCTATGATTATGCTATCAGTAAGTTTAAGCATTCAAAAACTGCTGATGGTGTCAGGATCTGCAAAATGAGATGGAATGAATGAGAGCAAACATGGTAAGTGGAATCAACAGAAAAATGGGGGCTACCTTGTTGAAGTGTGCCTGTGAAAGATGAGGTGGGAGCATGCAACTGAAAATTTCTGAAACTTGAAGAGTACTCCTGTTTTTGGTAGTATTACTAAACAATAAGGAGGTGGTGGCAACCAGTGGTATGTATTATTGGCTGCATCCATTACAGAGGGCTCACTATTTCTTGAAGACAAGAAACTGAATCGCATCTAACCATGCTTTTCTAAACTCTAGTTTGAGTACCATGGTATACTATTCACTTGCTCGCTTTCTGAAAAGTATTGGAAACTGAAAACAATTTAACCCATTGTTTAATTGGTTAAATTTAAACAATTGATTAGTTAAATTATTGGAACCTGGAAACAATTGTTTCGAGGTTCCAATACTTTAACTAACTGTAGTCATTTCTCCTGAGGACTGGTCCAATTCTAAATTTGTTCACATCCCAGAATCCACATGCCTTATGCATTCTCCCAATATCAGCTACTCTCGAGTCATTCCTTGAGTCCCAGGGCTTTGAATGTTTAGCTCAAAAAACTGGGTTTAAGTGCATGTGTATACAGCCAAGTTAATGCTTAATTAGAGCTGCCACCTATTTTTCTGACAGGTTCCTCATTTTTATTTATTTATTATTTATTTATTAAAATATTTTAATACCGCCCCATTCGCCAAAGCCTCGGGGCAGCTTACAACAATAAGTTAAAAAATAATTATAACATTAAATTAAAAAATATAAACATTAAGTTAAAAAAAACAGCAGTTTTTTTTAACAGCAGTTTGGCAAGTAGGTACTACATGGTCATCTCAGTCCTGGAAAAAGCTGTATCTATTTTATTTGGCAGGTGCAGATGGATGAGAATTTTGTTTCAGTTCAATTGAGAGAACTTGAGTTTTTTAAATATTTGAATGAAGAAGAAAGTAAAAATGACAGATTCACTTATCCCTAACAAAAAAGCTGCCTTTAAAATTTCTGCTACTGTAAGTTTTAAAGCCTTCTATTTTTCTACTTGATGTTTTTAAAATAGTTCCAAGGAGCACATAATCTTCATCAGCATGATTGAGATCAATGGAGTAACAGCACCTTAAAACTGAATGGAGCATCAAATCCTGACAGATTAGCAAAATGTTAGCAGTTAATAATGTCAGTTTTACAATACTTGGCTACTTATACGAAAGAAAAGCTCAGTAATTAAAACTTTGACCTTTTCTAGTTTTCACACTTCTGACTGTAAGCCATAGTTCATTATTAAAGTTGTATTTAAGTGTTATTCACATTCACAAGTTTTTCTTTTTTGGAGAACTTTTGCCAAAGAGAGTAAGTGATGATTTGTTGAAGATGTGGGATATAAAGTAAAATCAAGATACATGGGTTCATGAACATTATTCTGATGCAGTGGAACTGAAGCTAAGAAATGTGTGTTTAAATACATCATATGCCAGAACCATGAAAGTCAATCATGGCTCCATTCTGAAAGAAGCAACAGCAGCTGCTGTGATGAACCGTTTGATCTATTTTTCATATCATTATTTTGGTTTCTAGTCACATGGACAAGGCTCAGGACAGGACAGAGAGTCAGTAATTAAGCATAGGCATAGAGGATGCCATTGAGCTTTGGAGCGCTATGGGAATAAGGAAAAGACATAGTAGGACCACCACCACCCCCCACACACACACATACACAATTCCATTCTGAGTGTGACAACCTCCTGCTGTGCAAGAATGTACAGAGTCAGTGTTAGAGCGTGGTCCACTATGTCTGAGCCCCTGAAGTTTTCACCTGGAGCTCCACATATCCACGAGGCCATCTGTCCCCCACCCTGCTGCCCATAGATATGTGCTGAAATACAGATGCAGGGGACCTGATTATCTCTCTTGCATCTGATCTGCTAGGATTAGCTAGCTTTTCCCCACATTTGCTTCACCTTCAGCTGTACATCCCCCACCCCACATATCTTTCTACCTGAGTGCTCCCAACATCAAATGTTGCTGTCTTCCCTCTCCACCTATCCTTTCTACAAATAGGGTTCTCCTCTGGATACAGGGTCCTTTGCAGACGTAGAATATATATAAATAAGCTTATGCAAATGTGTACTTTTTGTCCTGTGGGTCTGAGACCCCAAGTTATCTGGTACTTCTGCCACACTCCTGATTTCCCCGCAATGCAGGCAGGCAAGACATATCCAAGGGAGATCAGGGAATTAAATATGGCAGTGAGTAGGTGGGACTCCATGAAGTTCAGCTGAGATTGTATCTGTTACAGGTCAAAGAATGTGGACCTGAAAAGACCAGTAAAAGCAGTCACAGAGTTACAAGGAAGAATGCACTTCTGCGCCATAAATGTACATAGCATTGGGCTGTTAATGTTGGTACCTGAAAACACCTTAAAGGGCCCTTAAAAGTCTCTGTTTTCACCCACAAAGGCCGAGAAAATGCTGAGAGAAACCACAAGGGGATGCTCAGTCAATACTTTGCCCAATACCGTGGCTTCCTCAAATCACTGCACAGGTGAAACACACAGGACGCAAGTGGCTTTAATGCTGTGACTTCAGTGCAGTGGTGGCAGAAGGGAGCCACAGCCATTCTTGAGTCTGTGATGGATGAATGGTGGCGGTGGCCAGAATTCAGCTACTATTCTACCATCAGAGTACTAAACAGGAGCAAAATGAGTAAAAGGATAAGTAAAAGGAGAGCCTCACTGGGTCTGTAACACTCTCTCTACTCAATTTGATCCAAGTGTCAAAACCAGAATCTAGATGCACACCTTTCCCCATTGATCACCTACAAACTGCAACCCCCAGAGATATCACAGAGTAATATGTTCTCACCAATACATGACATATGCATATAATTTTGGATACATCTGTATACTGTATACAATACCATTTTTTGTTTAGTTGCAAAGTCATGCCCAACCTATCATGACCCCATGGACAACATTCCTCCAGGCTCTCCTGTCCTCCACCATCTCTCGTAGTCCACCCAAGCCCACACCCACTGCCCTAGTGATTCCATCTAGCCACCTCATCCTCTGAGACAATACCATACTTGAAAGTTATAAAGTGTTCTAGCTATGTGAAATCAATATATTTTGAAATGAAAATTAACAGAAATGTATGGCAGATTATTTCATTCGCCTTTCAATAGCTGTTGCTCAGTACATTTTATGAGGAAACAAAACTTTGACTTTAGCAATGCTAACATAAGAATCATGATTAGTTAATTTCTTTGTTTTGTATTGTTTATGCTGTTTTTTGTTTTTGTTTATTTTTAACTTAATTGCAAATCTTCAATTTGCATTCATAAGCTTCATAAATGGACCTGTCTGAAAGTCAGCTTTGTAACCACTTTTATTTATTCATCCATCCAGTAAATGAATGGAATGTAGCATATTACAATGACATGAAGCAAAGTCAATGATAATAGCATTTCTGATTTCTTTCAACAAATGTGTGTGAAAACAAAGAAGCATAACATAGCATTCACTTTGCAACCTTTATATAGGATTATAATTAAGGAAATCATATATATGACAGCCCCAGTTATATTGAGACTGATGGAGATTAGTCCCAAACTTCTTATTTGCAAAATAACTGCACATGAATATTATCAGAAGCCTCTGTCTCATGACAGGCTTAGAACTAATCCTTCTCTATAAAGACATGGATGTGTTATAGCACAGTAGTTCAATTGCTAGTAGTTCAATTGCTAGGAAACAGATCACTAATGAAAAGAGTGCTATATAAAGACTTACATTCCTGGTAAGTCTTTATACGTTGGCTTTGGTCACAAATCTTTTCATGGGAAATGCACAGTACTGTTACATCTAAGCACTTTCTCAATATACAGTGCCTACACATCCTGAACAGTAAATTCCCTAAGCTGGAGAGATTTCAGAAGATGGAGGAAACAGCAACTCTTTGTTATTTCATAAGGATCCTTATACTAGGTATCATCACCAGGACAGGCCAGCTCCCTGTGCCCACCCAACAATCCAGTGAAGAAGTCACAATGCTATCCCAGATGTACCAAACACAAGCATTCATCTGTGTATTCTCCTTTAACAGGCATAGTTCTACACAGATCACTGGACCAGAATAAAACTTAAATTGTTTATTGTAAGGGTGGCTAAACAGAAAGGATGCATATAGGAAGCCTGGTTGAATCCTGCTGCTTGTAACTGCACATGTCATTATTGTCAAAAAAGGAAGGTCATGCATCTCCCATGGCTGGTTATGCAAATTCCCATTTTAGGCAAGAGTGTTATGAATAAAAAAGGGACACACAGTCATTCATAACTCCTGAGATCCTAGCATTAATGTCTACAGTTGTGGTAACATCACAATTCCGCCTTCCCCTCAATTTTACCTTCTGAAAGTGTGCATGTGCACTGACACAGTCAGACACAAATTATGCCCTGCAATTAAGCTTGATCAGCAACTGTGCCATGAACAGAAAAATAAGTATCCATATATTAGTAAGAAGAACTAAATGTAAAGCAATCAAAGTTACACATCCAAAGCAGGAAGAAACAGTTGAAATAATATTAGGGTCACTCAACAATATGCAAATTCTTTTAGAAACTTAGTATATATTTGTTTTTATTAACAAATTAAATGTCACATCCAGACCACAAATATTTTATTTGATCTCACATTTTTATTGTATTGTGAACAATATTTATTTTCTAGTTTTGAGTTTGTCCCTTAGTATAAAATGTATATGTATTATTTTTCTGAATAGGACATATAGCTGCTGTATTAATCAAGTCTACCTTTAAAGAATTCCAACCAGAGTTTTGTTCAAACTGCTCACAAACGAAAAATGTGGAAAATACAATTTGCAAGGAATCTATCAGCATCTTGATACCCCCCCCCCCCAAAAAAAAAAAGCTTGGCTTTATTTTTAAAGCATTTGGTTTGGTCTTGGTTTGCTTTTGGCAGTCATGAAGAAAAATGACTTCTATTCTCTTTAAGGCCATCCTTGATCTACTTAAGGCTTGATACTTAACAGGTCATGGACTCTCTTGAGATAACCATCAACCTAACAGTTATATAGCATGAGTTCACTTTCAATGGATGAAAGAAGCGAAGACCTCAGCTGCAGTAAACCCTGGAAGATCATGAGACAGTGTAATAGATACTCCCCGCAGTACCCAAGTAGAGCTAAGAGAATCAAATGGGTTTGTCAAAACATATGCTTTCTTACTCGCTCAAGTGCCACCACTATCAACTGATAAAATGTTTTGCTCAGCTGCAGTAATTGCCACCATGCAGGCCACCTCTTGTACATTCCAGGTTCCAGAAAAGTTGAGTTTAACTCCGAGATCAAACATGCCCCTAAATTCAATTCTGGAAGGCTGCTTCCCATGCTGTCCTGACAGGGGTAACTTAATGCAGGTTGTCATGAAGAATTCAAGCAATGGTACCATATTTCCACTATGAAATACATGTGTGGTTCTTCCGCAGTTAATGGTGTTAAGTGGCTAACTGCTTATGATTGCTTAGCAGGAAAACCAGAGCTGCTTTTTGTCACCTCCCACCTTGTTTCAAATAGAAACATATGAGTTTTGAGAACTATAATGACAAAGTGCCATAAAATGGTCAGTTACTACTGCTCGACGTGCATCAGCAACTAAATGATATTGATAAAGCAAGATTTCTTGTTCCCTAACAGTTTTAACTGTTAAATTTGAAGAATGTTCTTTGAGTAATGGTAGCATTTACCATAAATAGTCAATTAGCATTCATATTCTTTCATATTTATTTATTTATACATTCATTCATTCATAGTACTAACATTAACATTTGAAGCCCTAAACTGTTTGGATTAGGTTATCTGAAGAAATGTCTTCTTCCATACGTGCCTATCTGAAACCTGAAATCATCAGCAGAGGTCGTTCTCAGGAGAGGCGAAGAAAGTGGCTACTAGTGAGAGGGCCTTCTGGGTTGTGGCACCCCTTCTGTGGAATTAACTTCCCAAAAAGTTACAGCTGGCACCTACTTTATGTTCCTTTTGGTGCTAGGTGAAACTCTTTTTATTTTCCCAATAGTTTAATAGTTACATTTTTCTTCCCATGTTTATTATATTTTTACTGTATTTCTAAGAATGATTGAATATTGCATTATTGTATTTTTATGGTGCTTTTATAATGAATGTTTTGTATTTATTATTGTATTTTGATTCTATGAACTGCCAAGGGAGATTTTGGAACTGATTGGTGTGTAAAATATATAATAAATAAATAATATATAGATATAGATATAGATATTGATACAGAGAGAGAGAGAGAGAGAGAACAAGCATGTGCATCTAGCATTAGGCAGCTACTTGGTTTGTATTTATTTATGTGTTTATTTATTACCTCTATTCTGGAATTAGCAAGCCAGTTTACAAAAATTCAGAAATAATAATTAAGTATCAATTTAAAAAGCCAAAATACAAACCTTTGCCTTGATCTTCCTGAAAGAGTGAGAACCAGCCACAGCTTTGAAAAGTAGACAGTCCAGAGTTTGGGAGAAACAGAGAATAAAACCCTTTCCCATATGCTGGACAAGCAGGCCTCTGTAATTGGAGGTGTTTTCAAATGGGCTCTCCTGCTGATCTTAGTAACTGAGCAGATTCATACCAAGGTAGGTGGTCTCTCAGATAGCCAGGCTCTAAGCTATTTAGAGCATTAAATGTTAAAGCTAATACAGGGAAACGGACCCAGAAAACAATGGGAAACCACTGTTTCAGTACTGCCATGATGTGATCTTGATACTGTATACCAGTTAGCAGCCTAACTGCCACATTTGCACCATCTGACACTTCTGGAAACCTGAAATACTTTTCTTAATTAATTTTGCAAAGTGATGCCCAACTAAGCCATGCTTATACCGCTTCAGAGAGTCTTGCTCTCCCTGCAAATAATCAAGTTCATAGTTGTCACTAGTGACTTGGTGGAATGGACCACCTCTTCTCGGCTTAGGTGGATACACCAGCTGCATCCTTAGCTGGACAAAGAAAGGCTAACTTCAGCTATCAAGCCGTAACAACCTCTAATGTGAATTGCCTCGTACTTCATATATAGGACTGTCTTTTAAGACAGCCAAAAATTTCAGATGATCCAATACAAGGCATTAACAAGTTTGTTAATGGGTGCCTGGCCAATGTGAACCTATTACGCCAGTGCTTTTCTATCTGCATGAGCTACTGGGTCCAGTTTTGAGTCCAATTCAAACTGTTGGCATTAACATTTGAAACCCAGGCTACCTAAAGGTTCTTCTATTCCCTAATTCTTCTATTCAGAGGAGCTCCCATCAGGCAGTAGAAGTAAGAAGAGGGACTTTCCTATCATAGCAGAACAATGTGGAATGAGCTATCTAGAGAAGTATGCTTGACTTGCTTGCTGCACTGTGATTTTTTACATGGCAGGTAAAGACTTTATTATTTTCCCAAGCATCTTAATCTTTCACTTTCTGTTGTTTTAAACCTGTTAAATCTGTTACTATATTTAACATAGAAGCACAGAAACAGAGAGAATCAGAAGGGGTCTTCCAGGCCATCTGGTCTGATCCCTGGCTCCAGCCGGCTCCACTCATGACATGCCTGCCATGTCCATGTCCAGCCTGTCCTTGAACACCCTCACTGATGGGGCTTCAACCACCTTCCGTGGAAGCCCATTCCATACCATAAATCTGTGCACTGCTGCTAAGCTTTATTTGGTTATCGATTTAAAAGCTATAGTGTAATTCTGAATATTTAAACTATTGTCTTGTGTTCAATCATGTTATATTTAATAGATTTAATTGTTTTAAACTGTCCAGAGAGGGTCAGCTGTTGGCCAAATGTTCCAGAGCTGTCAAATTCCCTTTTATTTGAGAGATCTTTGTCCACTCAGAATCTGTAAGACCAAGAAACATGGCAACACATACAAAGACAGAGACAAAGTTCTCACTCTGGCAATGCTTAATTCAGGATCTAAGCAGCCTCATTTTAAACTAGAAGATACAGCCCTCTCTTACAGATTAGAAAGTGTAGCTCCAAGAGGATAGATGTCACTCCCTCTGAAATGGGATGGGGGGGAGTCTTTTAGACTGGTAACCCTCTCAAACATGTGGCTAGAAACAACACTGATTTCAAAAGCAGAATGCTTTCGTTATTATTGACTGCCTCTTATCTGACACAATGAACTAAGCAAATTGTTAACCTAACCCAAAGATTTGAAAGATTTATAAATATACCAGATTCAGAAATAAATATAAATGGCTTGCTATCTCTACCATGAGCAGCATTCAATACTGTCCACATTCTAGTGTGTGTACTACTAGCACAGTGGGAATTGGCTGTTCCCAAAACAACTGAAGCAAATAGAAACACAGTGCACCTCTCAGAAGGGAGTTCTGCTGGCACACACATTTCCTTTGTTTCTGGAGTAATTTTTGGAATAGCTTGTTCCTGTTGCATGAAGAATTAGAGGTGCTTGCAAAGTAGTAGTGGAGACATAGGAACAGGATCTAGGATACTGCTCTATAATTCCTAAATATTTTGAAGTTTGGAAATAATTAATATAGCAGAAGCCCATTAGTATGTTGCAAGGATGCTTTCCAGACTGCTGGTCCCTAACAAAACTCACCAGCACAGATACTCTCCATTATGAGTCAGATCAATGGCAGCAAATTCTCTCCTTTTTTTCCCAGTCAATGGATGCTGTATTGTAACCTGTCACAATAGCAATTAAAAAAGTCCTGCTCTGAGAAACGCAGCTGGACATACCCTGTGAACAAGCAATTTAATGACGATTATGACCTTTAAAATAAATAAATAAATAAATAAGGTTAACAAATAGCTGCAAAATAGTGGGACAATGAATTTTAAAGTGTTTTGTTTTTGCTTTTTCAGAATTGCACATATCAAGATTGTGTGCCAAGCAACTTCAGTCTTCGTGCAGATGGTTATTCATCCCTTTAAAACATTTCCTTATCATATCTTGAGGATGATGATAAACCCCCCTCAAACTTGCCTAGAATGCAAATTTCTTAAACTACTTTCCTGACCAGTATTAATAAAATAGGATGTTTTGATATATTGAAATGTTCTGAAATTGTTCTAGTCCCTGTTTTAATTATTATTGCTATGCATTTCAAGAAATGAAGTATAGTATAACTAATTACTTAAAGCTGTTATTGATTTGACTGGAGAAATGCTATCTTTTGTTATATCAACTAACACAATCAGAAGAAATATGGTTCCTCCATGTACACTTCTACCTTTCCCCAACCACGTTGCTATTTATCTAAAATGTATTTTATGTCCAGTTCACAGAACATAATACAAAACACATGCAAGTACAACAAAGCACATGCAAGGACAGTTACAAGAGATTGTCCACCATCATAAAGGATAACTATGGTGTCAGAATATGCTGTGCTGTTGAGAGCATATACATGATATGCTATTAGTAGCCAGAAAGGTTATATTAGCAACCAGAATGATTAAACATGGCAAATGCATTAAGGAGAGGGGAAGGTTCTAGATGATGAGCAATAGGTGCACATTTAGGGATATACCGGTAGCAATGAAGAATGAACATGATTCCTGTTTCAGAAGATGACAGAAACCTTCTGCATCAGCTACTGATGAACTGATCCATCAGTTACAAATGGAAACAGTATGCATGATCTGTTTTATTGTGCACAGTAAATATGGTTTGATGTAGCATGGACAACCAGTCTAGGAAAACTGACTTTTGAGCATAGATAATCCATAACATAACATAGATTTCCAATATGAATTAAGCAAACAATCTGTGAATGGAGATTCACCATAAGCTGTGGGACATGAACAGACAGAGTCATCTTTTGCACTTGGGATGCTGCTCTAACTAACAGTAAAAACCACACTTTGATCTACTCTAACAAAAGACATTAAATAGAGCTGCAGTCATCAGAGAATGGATACCTGCACTTCTAGTGTGATTCAGCATGTCAAAGAAATAATTTACATCTCACTAGATGCTGCAATAATACGTAGGCTTCTGCCTTTTGTAGGAATTGTCCATCTGTTTCTATATATTTTATCAAATACTGTTGTCCTCTATAAGCTTTTAATAGCATGTTTATAGAAAAAACACTAATTAAATATACCATTATAGTGAATAAAAACCTAAAACAATGTGTAATTTGATCATCAAAGTATAAGGATGATGGAAAAATGTGTTCTGTAAGCAGTAACTTGTGGCATTATCAAAGGAATAAAGGGAAGGAGAGATTGAGATGGGAGAGATAACCATTTTCAAATACGATTTCCTCAGTATTTGTTATCTTGGCAAAGGATGACTTTCCTCACATGTCCCCTCTTTTTGCTAGTGTAGGGTGATTGTCTGCATTTTCAGTCAAACTATCATATGACTCCTTGCCTTGTGATGGCAGAGCATTACAGCAGTGAGCACAGGCATACCTGAACTAAGAAAGACCATTGAGTCATCAAGAGAGCCCGAGAAGAGATCAGCTCTTCCATGCAACAGAATGACCCAGATGGCACCACATGGGAAGGGTAGACAATAACTGATATTTGGTGGTGCAGCAAGACTTTTTACAGTGTTGGCAGCAGGGACTGGTGGGGAAGAATGTGCCATTTCTACTCCATTTCAGATAACCAATGCCTTGAACTGGAAAGGACTGCATGTAGTTCTGAATGTAGCAGTACTATGAAACCAACTCCTTAGGACAGTGCTTTGCAAAGTGGACCTGGACCCACGACAGAGTCTCAGTGGGTGGGTGTCAGTGCTGCAGCTTGCCTGATGCCTCCTTGTTTGGCCACCTCACATCATGGCATGGCTTGCATGCTGCGTTAAGCAGGCTTGATAGCCAGAGTCAATGAAAGAGGAAGGTAAATAATGTATGCTTAAAAAATCAAACATGCCGGGGATAAAGAGGAAGGAGATAAGACAAGAAAGCTGTTACAGGAGGAAGAAAGTGAAGGTAAAGGCAGCAGAAGAAAGTAATGAAAGGAATCGCTAGAAAGGGTGCGAGTTTGAAAAGAGATGTGGGGGGGGGGGAGAGAAGATTCAATGGATACTTTTAAAACCATGCAGTGGCCATGGTAGATGAAAACAATTTAAACAAAACAGTCTGTGTTGCTGCCAAATACCAGGTTCACCAATTTCACAGGAAGCCACAGCCTTGAGTTTACAGGAGCTTAGTAGGCTTATGAAAGGCAGGACATTCCAGAGGGCACTCACTCATAAGGTTGCCACAAGCTGGAGATGACTTGATGGCACATAACAACAAACAAAGAGTTGCTGAATTGGATCATTCTGCCTGAAATGGGGAATCAGGGTACCTCAAGAGCTGGCCTTTATATTTCACTTGGGAAAAGCTGAACTCCCTGTTCAGCTGTTGCAAGGATATCACTGATTCTGAAATAGGTTAGATAAAATTTAAAATGCTATCACTATTTGCCAGGTGAAAATTGGTCTGTCTGCCACTATTTTCTGACTGGCTTTGCTCCCAAACCACTCCAGTTTATGAACAATTACTGCTGTCCTTGCCACATTGCTAAAACATGCTCATTTACATGTCACAGCAAAGAACCTTGTACAATTGCTGTGGTGAATGGATTTTTGCCTTAACTTGCCACAGAAACACGGTTTCTGCACCCTGCTCTTCTTCCTGTCACTCTTGCCATGTAACTCAGCAGCTCCTGCAAGAACAATTTCTTCCTTTCACTTGTCAGGATCTGGGCTGTTCTGGTGGCCAGAACCAGAGCCACTACCACCCTTGCATTCACAGGATCAGTCCCAAGTCTTGCTAGATCTCTCATTCTACTGATGAGCAACAGCTGGGAGATCTAGGGGACGAGAATGTCAGAGCAAGCTCTTCCCTCCAGAACTGGCCTCAGCAGCACAGCTTCTTCTGTAGCCACAGTGCCTGCACCTTGCCTGATTGCTCCTGTATCTGTCCTACCATGTTTCCTCATCAGCACAGGTCCTCTTGTTTGCTGTTGTGCCTGCATCCTGCCAAATGCTGCCTGCTCCTGGGTCCTGTCTTTCCATGTTGCTGTGCTGTTGTGCCTACCTCTTGCCCAACCCATTCCTTACTCTGTCTGAGTATCCTGCCTCACTATGTTGCCCCAAGTAGCACAGCGCTTCCTGTGAGCTGTGGTTCAGCCCCTGCATCTTGCCTGCCCTTGCTGCATCTTGGTTCCTGCTGTCTTGTGTATCTTGCCTTGCCAGGCTATGACTCCTGCCCTCTTACCTTGCTAAGGTACCTGCACCTCTGTTTGTCCTCCTGGTTCTCAACCCTTGGCTTGTCTTTGACCATGTCCTTGTTCTGCCCTCATGCATTCATTTGCTTCCCGGCCTCAGCCTGTACCATGATTATTATTTGGACTTGCCATTAAACCTGCTTTTGGACTCTGTCTTGCCCAGAGTTCTGTTGTCTTGGTCCTAGTGCCTCTGTCAGTCTGGTCTGGTCTGGCGTCTGGCAGCCCACATCCCAGCCCCAGAGCCTGACATCACTACTACTCCCTCTGGAACTCAGCAGTTTCATCCAGACTAATGTACTGGGGTTTTGAGGTGGATTCTCCCTCTTCCCACTGCCAAGTGTGTTTGCTTATTCGCAATGCTTCCTAACCACTCCATCCCTCAAATGGCTTTAAATTAAATCATAATAAACACTTTTGCCATGATTCCCTCCTTCTCCATCCATGTATTTACCCACTTTCTCCATGTTCTCAAAAGAACATCACTTGGTCAATACAAAGAAAACAGGTAATGACAGTGATGTGATAGTAGCAGAGAACAAATGACGGAGTGGCTGCTCTTTCCACAAGATCCGATGACATTTATTTATTTTATTATTTATTTATTTGGAGCACTTATATGCCACCCCATTCGCAAAAGCCTCAGGGCGGCTTCCAATACAAATAAATAACTATACAAATACATAAAAAAAATCTGGAGACATCCCGGCATGAATATAAAATCAATAAATAAATTCAACAATTAAAATGTTTAAATAAAAAGGTCTTGGCCTGGCACCGAAAAACAAATAATGACCAACAGTGGTAAAATGGATGTCTCAGATCTGGATGATTTGAGAAGCTGTGGTGCAGCATGGAAAGCTTACAACAGACAAGTGATGCTCTGCATGGTTTTGGGAAAACAAAGATACCACACAGAAATACCATGATTGGAGCTGGGCAACACACCAGACTCACAAAGGTAAGAAATCACCTAGCTTCTTATTACATGTGAATCCAGCCAAATATGCATTCCTTGCAATTGCGTTTTTTAAATGTGACCCAGTGCCCAGTTTTGTACATACACATTCATTCTCTATCACCAAACTCTACGTTTCTTAACATAAATGAAAGCATTTGCTGGTTTTTTTTACTGTCATTGTTTTCAGGGTTCTTCCCAATCTGCATAGGACAGACCAAGGCAAAATGTAGGTCTGTAGATAAGCAAGCCAGTTACATGTTTAAATTGTTGCAACTTAGCTGTCTGTGATTCAAGTTCTCTACAGCTTGGACACTTTTCCTTACTTTTCCAGCTAATACCACAGTGATATGACAAATCAGGAAGAGTTTATTTTATCATTTACAAGCACACATTAAATGCAGTGCTGCTACTTTAACATATTCTAATGAGCACACCAGCTGAACCCATCTACTGGAAACATAAAAGGCATTAGATTGACTACTTGCATATAGGAAACGTTCAGAAACTTTCTGAGGCACAGTCTTGCTTCCTTGCATCAATACATCCATTCAGCTTGCTTTGGGCAAACAATTGGCTCTGTAATGTAACATTCAGTTAGCATAACCTAGGTTAACCACTGAAATATGATGTTTTAGTGTCACTAGGCTTTCTATTGTATCATGAAGCTGTACTGGAATTTGGATGCCTGTATTGGGACACTGAACAGACCTATCAATTAATATCCCTCTAAGCATTTATCTTCCTCTGGGAGCACAAAATTATATTAGCTTTTCACATTATGTCCAACAGATGGCTCAGCTGCAGTGAATAAAAAAAAATCTGCCTAGGATTCAAGCCATTGGAGCTTGAGGACCATATCATATTTAATCAGTACTCACAACTCTGCCTTTCTTTTACTTTTGATTTACTTTAATTTCACTGTCTTGTGACCTATCTCTATAGTTTCAAAGAAGCACATATTGTTTTTTTGCCTAGATACTGGTTCTTGGGAGACAGTGGTACAATTTTAATTTTTATGATAATTCTGCAGATTATCACCACAATTCAATGGAGCAAGGAATAAACTGAACTACTGGCTAAATATGCATAGGATTGTTCTGTCAGGCCGCAATCCCATATGCCTAGTTGAATTCAATGGGACTTCCTGTGGAATAGCCATGCACAGGATTGTACTGTGGCACTAGTTTAATGTGGTGGTGCATGGTCTCATAACACACTACACGTTTTCAAACAACAGTTGTCAAGATAAATTTAGACGTCATGTATGCACAAAAGCTCATTGGATAATGAGCATTTTTAAAGGTAGAACTCTTGCCCCAATTTATATGGCCAAGTTTGTTCATCACTATTCAAGATCAAGAAAATCACTGATAAGAGGAAAACGAATGAAATATTTAAGAGCTTGCAAAACAATAGTGTTTGGAAAATAAAAAGTTGCATATCCAAGGAAGGAACATAAAAATCACATTAACACAGTCCACCTACTCCAGCATTCTGATTCCAGTAGTAACCAGCCAAATGCCTCTGGAAGCTTACAATGTACAGGCAGTAGGGAAAAAACATTTTGTATTTATCCTTAATAACTGGACTACATTCCATCTGTATGTAGTGGATTTATTTCACAAAATGTCTGTGAATAGTCTTTGTCAATGGAGGAAAATATGTACATTTAATGAAAGTACACAACTGATGAATTCATGAAGATATGAACAAATTTGTGTGGAAAAACAATGGAAGCATGTCACAATTATTTCTGAGTTGGAAATGAGCTTAGTTTTTTCTGTTTAATTCATCCAAATGTGTCAATGCAATAATTTCTCCAAAACAATGGATTTGCAAAAGTAAATAGATACAGTCTATATGTAGATTTTAACTTAGTTGACCTACTGATATATTTCTCACTGAGTGCATGATTTTGGTATTTCCCTGGAATAATCTTTCCCATCAGCTTTCTTATTGACCTTTATGCTCATCAAACTTTTCTTCTTCTTTCCCAATAACATCATTTCCTAACTTTTTTGTTATCAAAAGCCACACAAATGCAATTTTACTTATACCACAGAGACTAGTTCTGAGCTAGATAGAAGCAGCATTTCTAGTGGTTTGCTTTCTAGGCAAATCTAGGCATGAAGGACTAATCTGCTGGATTCTGACAGAGACACAAACTATGAGGAGAGTGTAATCACATTCTACCAAGGAGCGAGAACAGCTGTACTAAACATATGGAGCTGCCATGGAAGAAAAGCGGCTGGGTTTGTTGAGTGAGACCCTAATCAAAGTGATTGATGCTGGATATGATGCACAAGTTCAGCAGAAATCCCTTTTGAATGAAGACACTCAGGAGATAAATACAAAATGCTCAAATAAATGGGCAGCCAGCAACACCTGCAATACCCCAAAGATAAATGTTAATATTCTTCTGAGTTATGTTTGCTATGAATCATTTTCCTCCACCACTAAATATTTAAACATCAAACAAAAGGACTGTAGAAAAGGGACCACTGTGCCTATATTCATCCAAAGAGATGCTCTACTGGTATAGCTGATAGGAAACCATCAAACAAGAGTTAAAATAATTCCATCTGTTCACCAAATATTCAGTGAAAATTGTATCGTTCTCTGGTAGAATGAATATATTCATTTGGTACTTGCTTAAAAGAAGAGTTTAGACAATTCTTTTGAAGTATGATCCCATCACCTCTGTTGCTGAATTTGCTTCTGCTGCAAGATCAGATGCATTTGATATTGTAGAAAAGGAGTGGAGAACCCAAAGTCCATGGGTCAAATGGTCCTTGATAATTCCAGTGTGGCTTGCAGACCCATGGGGGTCCTGTCCAGAGATCAGAAATAAGGGCAGGGTTTCCTTTGCTAATGCCAGCTGGAGAGTCCTGTATTTTGCCTCAGCTTTCTTCTTAGTAGTAGCTAAGGAAAGCCTGGTGTTTCCCATGCACTACCAAGGGAAACTCCCTTTTTCTCTCATCAAAGATAAGGAAGTAAGAACAAAAGAAAAACTTCTGGTAGTGCCAGTGCTAGCAAGAGAAATTTGTGTGAGCATGTAGGAAAAGAAAGAATGTGTGTCAGGGGATATGTGCATATGTCTAGGTTGTACATGTCTGATTTACATATGTGCATATATTTGGCTCTGGGCCCCCATTTGACATGGCATGCAATCATCACAGCTGGAAAAGTTATGCAGCCCTATCTTAGAAATGCCAACGCACCTGTACAAAAATGGCAATCACTGACAAATTCCAATGCACATCTCAGATTGGCAGAAAAGGGAAATACTAGTACCTAATTCATCATACAAGAACATTTCATATCCAATACTTACTCTTATATAGATAGCAAAATATCATATGGAAAATTTTCCTTACTTTATATGTGTATAGAACTGGCTTTGCCTCCAGGTATTAGAAAAGGGAGGAAATATAGGAATTTTGTTTACTAAGACAACTTAGGACCTTCTAATTGGCTTGCTCATGATAGAACAACGAGAAAACAAGAAAAACACATCTTGAGCTTGGTATTGGTACATTGACTATTAATATTCTTTTTGGCAAGTGTTTCTCTTGTTTATACTAAAGGATGCCATATTCAATAGGGACAGTGAAAGGCAGAAACGTTGGGAAAATCCAAATGGATTCAAGAGACTTTGGTTTTCTATGACTAATGCATGGGCAATGCCATGGATCAATGACTTCTAAGTTTCACAAATGCCACAGACTTGCACAAATTTTTTTTAACTTTCTGGAACTGAATGAAATTTAGGTGTATGAGAGTAACAGAAAATACCCTAAGATGCATGCTTTCTTTAAAGAAAAACTGCAACATTTCATATATCTCTGAGCTGTCTTTAGCTTCTGCTTGGTATCACTGCATGTATCTGCCCATTGACTGTATGCTGAACTAAGAAAAATATGCAAAAGAAAATTGATGCCACCAAATGTTAAGTAACCTGTGGTGGACTTTTTCCAAAAGTGAAAAAGGCTGATTCCATCAATGAACAGCTATGTGTATGAGTTAACTCAAGTACTTTAGTGCACCAGTAAAATTAGGTTCACTTAAAAATTTAGCAGATGAAATGTAGAGAAATTTTCAGGATATTTGATATGCATCTGTACTTTCCATTGCATTAATTGTGAACTGTGTCTATTTAAAAAAACACATGCACAGATAGTGGAAATGAATAGCATAAGCCAGGCAGAAAGGTGAGTGACATCCTTCAAGTCAAAATACACAATTTAACATTAAGTAGCACATGCAATTTTTCAGCTTAATTGAGAAAATATCTTGAAGTCTGATCATAAAAAGTAACAAAACTAGTCACTGCAACACAATATACATTCAAATCCATTAAGTGCTTCGTTATCTTTCCTCACATTCATGCCCTCCTCTACTTGAAGTGTAATGTAATTCTATCTCAAAAATATTTTAATGATATTCATTACTTCATGCAAATGAAGTGAGCTGTAAAATGTAACAAGCATATAAATACAAATTCATAATGCTAATTAGAAAACTGTTACTGATTTATTTTTTAATAAAAACACACAGCATTAATGGATTATGCAAAGTAAATAAGTTGCTATAGGTCTTAATAATAAATAAAGTTTAAAGTAGACTTGCATAATGTGTGACCCAACAACCTACCAGTCATGTACTACAGGCTGTCAGAACTGAATAGCTTTTGATGTTCTAGGCAGGCATCAGAATGAAGGGTCTGTCAGCTCCAGAGGGCTGGTATATGTGAGGGATGGGCTACCTTAACTTGATGGGGCAGATCTAGAATAACTGACATATATCTGTATCTATATGCACAATGAATGTAACTGCATATGTGTCCTGTCTAAGCTGGAACTGAATCTTGTGCTTGTTTGTTCTATGATTTTCCTCGTCTTTCATACAATCCTATTGAACCCTCAGTGACCCACTATGATGAATATGTACAGCACTTTATGATTAAAGTCACTCAGATTCAGCAAGTTGGACTCTGGAGTTATTCATGTTCCTGTAGCAGAGGTGTCCAGAGTACCAGCTATACCATCACGGTAGGATATGTTTCAGTTACTGCTGCCTGAGAATGTGGACAAGGTGCTTGGACAAGTTTGACCCACCACCCGTATACTCAATCCTCAATCCTTTCATGGCTGATCACTGAAGCCAAGGATGGGATGCATACCTGGGTACAGGTTGTAAATGTCTTTCTTGAAGCTGGTGGTCACTTCTTGAAGAAGGCAAACCTGGACACAGAAGTTACCACCAATTATACACTGATGCTAATATCCCCTTCTTGGTCAAGGTACATGAATAGGTGATAGTCAGACAACTCCAGACATGCTTGGAGAAAACTGATCATTTGGATCCACCTCAGTCCAGTTTCAGGCTTGTTTCTGGAGCAGAACCTGTCTTGGTCACCCTGAGGGATAACCTTTGCTAGTAGAAGGACAAGGGAAGTGTGTCCTTGTTGGTTGTTCTGGATCTGTCAGTGGCTTTTCATACCATCAACCATGATAGTCTTCTGGATAGGTTGGCTGAGTTAGGGGTTGGAGGCATTGTTTGGTTCTGCCCCTACTTGGCTGCCCAATTCCAGAAGGTGGTGCTAGGGGATTATGGCTCTGTGCCATGGCAATTATGCCATGGAATTCCTCATGGTTCCCCATGCTGTCCAACATCTACATGCAGCTACTGAGAGAGGTAATCTGGACACGTGGGCTGAGATGCCACCAGTACACTAATGACACCCACCTCTACTACTCTTTCTCATCTAATCCAGGTGAAGTGGTGATTGTTCTGAATCAGTGCCAGGACAGTGTGATGTTCTGGATGAGGGCCAATAAATTGAGACTTAATCCAGATAAGAGGGAGGTCCTGTTGGTGGAAGCTTCAGCTGTTCCACTGAGTGATATTTGCCCTGTTCTGGATGGGGTTGCATTCCTCCTAAGGGACAGTGTGGGTAGTTTGGGAGTGCTCCTTGACCCAGAATTATCTCTGGAAGGAGATAATTTCCATCAGCACCAGCTAGTCCATCAACTACATCCTTACCTGGATAGACAGAGCCTAGCAACAGTAATCCACACTCTGGTAACTTCTTGACTGGACTATTGTAAAGTGTTCTATGTGGGCTACCCCTGAAGATTGTCCAGATACTTCAGCTGGTACAGAATCAAGCCACAGTATTGCTCACTAGGACTGACAGATTTGAGCACATAACAGCAGTCCTATTTCAAGTTCACTGACTACCAGTTAAAGTCCTTGTCCAATTTAAGATGTCAACTTTGACATATAAAGCCCTAAACAGTTTAAGGCCTGGATATTTGAAGGAATGTTTCTTTCCATATACACCTGATTCAGCTCTAAGATCTTCTGCTGAGGTCCTTCTGAAGCCTTCCCTGAAGGAGGTTAGAAGAGTGGCTACCCTGGGAAGGATCTTTTCTGTGGTAGTGCCAGCTATGGAACCTTTTCCACAGAGAGGTGTGCCTGGTACCAATGCTTTATTCATTTTGGCGCCAGGTTAAAAAATTTTATCCACCCAATATTGTAAAGGTTGATTGTTTTATCATATAATTGAATTAGTTTATTGCACATTTTTATATATCGGATTTGTATTTTAATGTGCTGTTACATTTCTGGTTTGTAAGCTGTCTTGAGATCTGTTTCAGATAAAGATGGGATAGAGATCTTTTGAATAAATAAATGGAATAAATCAACACATAAGAAGAAATGCACAGTTTGCTGACATGACCTTCAACTGCTTATCTGGTGTAGTTTGATCACAGTTTCAAGAAAGATCAAAAGAAATGAAAACAAGGGAAAGAATTGGAAAGGGAAAAGAGTGAGTTTAGTCTCAGAGTAAGCCAGGGGGTTGCCATCTGTTGGACAGGAAAGGATCTTGAAAAAGATGGTGATAAGTATTCTAGTGATCACTGGATTAAATACTTCTGGCAAAAGAAACCCATTGATTTCCATTAGAAATGTGGTGAAGCTACATAGCTACGTAGAAATGTGGTGAAGCTATGTAGCCAGCTACGTGGCTTCATAGCTTTTCATCATATCTTTTCAGGTTTATTTTTTTCAGTGTATAGCTATAAAGGGTGGCAGGGCTTTAATCTCAGGTTCAGCCTCTGTTGAACAGCAGTAGCCAGATATGCTAAACCAATTTCATTCTTTCGTTCTTTTTTTTTCTATATTGTGCCAAAGTTGAAGTTTTCTGAGTAGTTCACAAATATTAAGATGTTTAAAAATACAGTATGCAGTTCATGATGTAGTATAACACTAACCATGCAAACTTATATGCAGACAGCATGCACACACACATTGAAGAAATATAAACAATGACAATTACTACCAAATTCAAAGACCTGTCTAAAATCTTACCATATGCTGCCAAATGCAAGGGAGTTCTTAACCTGGTGCCAAAAAGATAACAACACTGGCACCAGGTGGACTTTGTTTGGGAGATCACACCATGATTTCAGCCCACCATTGTAGTTGCTCCCTTCCAAGACCCCCTGGAGGAGGCAACTGGAGGAGGGCCTGAAATAAATAATGTAGTATGCAGGTGGGTGCGTGCTAGAATACATGATTCATTAGCTGAGGACATAAGAAAAGCCATGCTGGCTTTAGTTTAGGTACTGCAATCCCAAGTTATGCAAAGCTTAGAGGTCAAAATCAGCACCTTCAATTGGGCTGAAAAATATATGGGTAACCATTACAAGTGGGACAGATCTGGTGATATATGGTTGGAGAATTTGTACCTGCTATTCATTAATTGACAGCACTTTGTGATCTTCAGCCTAGCATCAAAGGTACCCATCAAGCATCTACATTTTAAAAAAGCATGCTTGGTAACTTCACCCTTTCTGTTTTCCCATTAAATTCCCTTTTAGTAGGTATCCTTGTCTTTGTTTTGAAAAAAATAATAATTGATTTTGGTCACTGGATTGAATGGTTTGTTAGGGGAATATTGGTAGTATCCACATAGCCAAACATCCCCCCGCTATCTCATTCGAATACTATTTCCCTTCACCAGTTAGCTATCATGTCTACCTGGTCATGATGAATGTTGCAAAATGAAGTATTCATGAAGAATTTACTGACAGCCTTGGTCAACTTATATACATTGGATGTCATCTTGTAATGGGGAAGACAAAAAGGCATGCACTGCATCTGCCAGTTAGCATGCAATAGAAGTGCTTTACCAGCAACATTAACTGGTGGCAGTTTCTACCTCTGTAAGACATACAGAGTGGGTGAGCTAATACAACAGCAACTGCAATGCTGCAGGCTCTGACTGAACTGGACCAAGAACAAGAGAGAAATTTACTGCGGTCAGAGAAGACCTCTCCCTCAAAGGATGGTTGAGCACCCATTCCTCACTAACCTTTCCTTGTTTTGTAACCTACCTGCACCCCTGCACAAATCACAGCTTCCCAGTAAACATAGCTTGAACATGCTCATCTGTGGAACGTTTCCACTTGCATCAGAGTAACTTACTTATATTTAGTAACTGGATATGGATCTGAAGGTTGTCTTGCATTTTCCATGAGGATCAGCATTTCTACTGATATTCCTGCAGCAGCCCTCTGCAGCACGTTGTCATGTTCAAGAGTGTACTTCAAAACAGAGAATTGGCTTTCTTGAAGGTGCAAGGGTTTGAAGAGGTGAGGGAGATAACTAAAGTAAATTAGAATCTAAGGCATTACCACTGAAACATTCCACACATTCCTTATTCTGGGGGTGGAATCCTAAATATTGTACTGACAAGAACAGTCTTCTGCAAATGGCCATTAAAAAAAAAAATCTATCGAATTTCAAAATCTTTGGAAATTAGTTATTTTGGTAAATTTCTTCAGGTGAAGAAATATATGCTATTTTACACAAGTAAAATCTAAGCACAAAATCTTTTTTTAGTGTTGCCATGACAATAAAATCTACTGATGAATTCTCTTTTGTTTAGAAATACTTAGAATTGTTCTGCCTTGGTTTCTCTATAGTGCATATTAACATGCTATATCAGCAAGTAAACTACTTCTTACTTTAAGTAATCTGCAACCTACACACACTGCAACCTTTCTGCCATTTATGCACGTATAGCTCCATTTATGTTAGTGCATGTACTGATAATTAAATGGCATTATAATCATGGTCATAATGCCTGGCCAGAAATCAACAATTCTAAATTATTCTTTTCATTGACTTTTTTTGAAGAAAAAAGGAAGAAAAATGCCTTCCTGTGATGTGACACAATTTCCTTTATTATAAGAATGGCAGCTTGTGAAAGAGTCATGGTTCAGGGCTTATTGTCTGATTATCTATGCAATAGTTTACAAGCAAGAAAGTGGTATAAAAGCAGTACAGAGTGATCATTTTTTCCTTAAGGTTGCAGTCCTTTATTTTGTGATGGGGTATTTGTGGTCTTCCAAGTTTACACTGACATCCATATTTGTTAGCATAGTCAATGGTGAAAGATGAAGGAGGTTATAGGCCAAACTATCAGAGGAATACAAGTTAACCACCTCTGCTGCTCACACTTTTTGAGGAGTAAATTCCATTGTCTTACTGCCCAGTGAACACGCATAGTATTTGCATTGGAGAATGTGTATGTGTATGTGTTGAGAAGGAAGGACTCAGTGGAGAAGACCCTAATGCTGGGAACCAATGACGGCAAAGGAAAAAAGGAACAGCAGAGGATGAGGTGGCTAGATGGAGTCACTGAAGCAGTCGGCGTGAGTTTAAGTGGACTCCGGGGGATGGTGGAGGACAGGAAGGCCTGGAGGAATGTTGTCCATGGGGTTGCAATGGGTCAGACATGACTTCGCGACTAGCAACAACAAATGTGTAAGTGTATGTATGAACAGTTGATTGACTTATGAAGAGCTACTACCAACTTTAGCAATATGTAATATTTCCAATGAAAGTTTTGAAGTCTTCATTCTCAGAAACTTTTAAATTAATAATACTTTCTTCATCTGGTGGGCATGTCACAGAATCCTTATTCAGTATTATGCCAAAGTGGTCACTTAGTACTGTAGCATAAGGTCAGTGCTTATTCAAATCAAAATACATTCTAATGTGGCAGTGCCATGATGCACTGGAGCTAAGGGAAAATGCAATAGCTCCAGGGCAGTAGTCTGGTCTTAGTATGAGAAAATAAAGTTAATTGTCTTCTTTTGCTTGGAATCTTATGCCAGCTGAAGCCTCCATACAGCTGCTCATGGAATTAGGCCATTTTGCTAGATATCAAATGTTAAAATAGTTTGTATATGTAATTAGATAGGATCATGTAAAAATACATAGTTTAATTGTGTTGATGTCAACCTAGGGATGTATCAGAACATCATATCTGTATGTTTTTTATCAGTATTTACATAGTTCATATACATTTCAGTCTAAACATGGACACAATCCTCAATCCAAATATATACATCTTCCAACTTGTGAATCATAGATCCCAAAAATACACTTGACACCATGCAAACATTTTAAAATGTGCATAAAAATACAATGTTTGAGAATGCATCTAAATATGCTTTAATCAATAAGAGTATGTATATATTTAGAAGATGCATGCAACTGAAGAGTACATTTGGAAAAGCAAGCAAAAATTAGAGATAGATTGTCATGGGAAAAAGTGGCTTTTTAACCCTTTGCAATCTGAGTCGGAACAAGTTTCAGGATGGAATTTAGAAAATTTTGGTGAGCTAGAGTTCTCTGATTCTCACATCCCTAGGTGATTTCTTGATATATAATGGGAAAAATGGTTTAGGCCGAAACAGTAGCACATAAATCACTAGCATCACTAATAATAATTTCAGTATGCAATAGATCATGTGAGAATAAGTCTGTTATTCATTGCAATATGTTAATTATG
>NW_025335941.1:3696360-3975818 GCF_004798865.1 Varanus komodoensis | reverse complement strand
CATAATTATTCATGCCAAATCATTTTAATTATGCACTTTTATTTAAGTAACAGACTCATTTTTCAACTCATTTAAATGATTCATGAATGGTGAAGGACCAAAAAGATGCAAGCTATTGATGCAAATAAAGTTTGGTTCATATCATAACCCTTAGATATCACCATTATATTAGTTGCATGCAAGCTAACCTCTGTTAAAAGGATACAGTTCTGAATAGCCGTAAGAGACACTATAAATTGACAGCTTTAGACAGAATATAAAGATCCTGACACACATGACTAATGTTGTCTGGTAACTCAGTAAACTGATGACTAAAGCAGATGCCCAGTGCAACTTAATGGAAGATTTATTTCTCATTTACCCAAGCTATAGATATAAATCTATCTGAATGAGATTTAATGCTTCTAGTTGATAGAAGCATCTGCTTATTAATATATTTTTAGATGTCAATAAGTTCATTCCAGCAACCAAGTTCCCTGGGAAGTAGTAGCAATGATTTTCTGTGTAGGATGCCAATATTTTTTCTTGCAAATTAAATGTTCATGCCCTGCTATACATTAATTATCACTAATATCTACAATAGAGCATAGCTCCATATTGCTGAATAGACCTGGGCTGTTATTTACATATGTAAATAATCTAAATTAGTGTGCTTGTTCTATTGGAGATTACCTATTACATCTGTTGGCTAGAAAGACAGAGAAAATTATCCTTTTTCCTGTTACAAATAGCATACATTTCACCCATGTGGAATCAGCTTACATCACACAAGGCATAGCTGTAAAGGTTCAGCATTTTTTTTTCCTTTGACAGGTGTCAAACAAGGGAAGTGGGCAGCTCTTCCCAAAAATGCATCATAAATGACTGACAAAAGTTAGGCTTTTAACAACAGTTAAATACTATTCTACCTCATTCCTGCCAAAACAATATATGAAGTGTAAATATCAGGAACAGCATATTTGTAACAAAGTTATGACTGCCTAAGACACCATCAGAATGGAGGATTTGTTGTTGGTATCCACTGACCATGTGGCAACCCACCTTTATCAAACTACTTCACCAGTTTTTAGAATTGTTTGAGCACCTGGCTATGTCTACTCCACACAGTTACTCTTTCCACATTCAGGTTTTAAGCAGTTAAGACATGTGTGGATCTACCTCTGTTTTCCAGACTGGTCCCTGATGGTACTCAAAACAGTCTCAAATAGGACTGTATGCTGTAAAGATAAGTAGTTCTCCAATCCTGGTATTGCTGATTTAAGGGGTGTTTGCATTCAAGTTCATTCTGACCATTTCTGCATGAACTTGTGATTGTTGTCCTTGCTTTATTACCTAAGAACATTCATATTTATTATATAGGTAGCCATGTTCATATTTTGTGTACATCTAGAATTCGTCATCTATTTAGTCAACAACTTTAACCAGAATTTCAGAATTTTTAAAAAGTGGGTGGAGAGCAATGTTTCAAAGCAGATTTTTGGTCTGCTATGGAAAAAAAAAGATTGCATGAATGGAGAGAGAGAGGGAAGGAAGAAAGAGTCCTGCAAGTGTGACTCTTTAAACATTAATCAAGATTCTCCAAATTCCATCCTAACGCCCATTCTCAATTCCATATCAAACTGCAAGAGTCTACCCCACCATACACAAACAGTCTTCATGTATAATTTTGCAAGTGTATACATCGGTTTGAAAAATGCCTTGTTTGGCAGTTAGCTATATCATGGGCAGGAAGGTTAGCAATGGAATGCTTATTTACCCAGATACTTTTAAATGGTTATTCTGGTTTGTTTAGCTTCCTCTACTGTTTCCACAACTAAACTCTTTGTTTTGTTTCATTGTGATATTGTTTGCATGATATATTATTGTATAATATTTTGATGTTAGTTCTCTTGTATCAATACTCTTGGATGAAAGATCAGATAGACTCATAAGTGCATATGAAGGATTGAGTTGGATTAGACCGGCATCCTTTCTGCTCTAGCATTCTGTTCATTCAGTGACAACCAGATGCCAAGGGGAAGCCTGCTTATATTCTCCTGGCAACTGGTATTGAGAACACACTGTCTCTGATACCGAAGGTCATGACTAGTAGTCATTGATCTAGTAGCCATTGAACTGTCATGAGTAGTAGCCATTGATCACTTTATCTTGCATTAATTTGTATAATGTACTTTTAAAGTCAGCCACCTGGTGGCCATCATTAAATCTCATGGTACTGAGTTCCATAATTCAACTATGTGCTGCATGCAGAAATACTTCCCTGTATGTGTCTTGAGTCTGCTATCATTCAGCTTTGTAGAAAGGTAAATGCACTTATGATTCTTTGCTTCCCTCAGGTTAGCATCAGATGTAGATCTTTATTAATATTTCAGTGTTTGTGAAGCAAAATTAAGCAAAGCTAAAGTTATTTAAAACCAGATTAATGCTGAGAATATTTGTAAGAAACAAAAACATAAGGGTATTTCCAGTTTTTAATTGACACACATAGGGGCCAAATAGCCCTACACTGATGATATGCCTGCCAGATTCAGCAAGCCTTGGGAAATCAGATGCAAGGTGAAGATGCTCACACACTTCGACTTCTGCTTCCATGAGTGGCCAGTCCTGTTTAGAAGGCAATGATGACTACAGCCATTTTACAGCTGCTAGAACTACCTTTATCTTAACAACACTTTGTCTCAGTTTAAGCTTATTTCCCCCCTCTTATTACACCAGTATGAGGATCCTGTGCATCCGAGTCACATCCAACTATCAGTGAACCAAATAACCTAATTAGGAGAGAGAAGGCCTGAAGGCAGTTTGCAGCCAGATCTAGTTCACCTGAAACTATCTCCTTCACCCAGGAATATCCTGCTATAAACCCTCAGGCCATTGTGCCATACCCTTTAGCTAGATGGATGCTGCCTAAGCTTGGAATATTTTTCATATTTTCTGTTCTCAGATGACTTCTGTACATCCCACAGGTCCTCAACATGCTAACTATGGGATCATTTTATGCTCATCTGCGTTCTCACCAAACCCTGTCACTTTCTCTTCTCCAGCTCTTTTTCAATGGTATCCTTTCTTCTCTGTTCCTGTCTGCAAAAATAGGTCCATTAGCATTTCCATGGATTACTATACCCTCTGATCTCTGCCTATTCAATGCGCTGCATTGGAAATGATCTCTCTTACTTGTGTCACTCTGATCATGTCACTCCCTGTCTCTCTCAACCCAAAAGCTTCCTGTCTAATCCCTTTCCATGTTTCAAGTCTGTCTTATAATTTCAAGGCCTTTCACACTGCTTCTTCTACCTAACACTCCGGTATAATTTCTTACTATTTCATATGCGACTTTTGTGAATTTTTCCTACCACTAGATTCCTCCTCCTTCCACAAAGAACCACAGACTATGTCGATAAGGCTTCATTCTCCAGAATGCTAACATCCCACTTCTTATTCAACTACTCTACAACAAAGCAATGTTGAAAATATCCCTTCAGTATCCACCCTGCACACCTTATTAGTACTTTAATAAAGCTTTTAACTCCTTACATATTCAGTTAAATCCTAACTATTAATAGGTGAGGTAAGGAAAGAAAGGGGGGAAAGTTTTTGACCTGAAAAGAGTAACTGACTATTGCTTTTTAGCTATTCTTCATTTTCTCTTTCTAGTAATCCCTCTGTATGCATTGAGGACCTGATTTGCACAAAGTATGCCAGAAACAGTGTTTACAGATCTCTGAAGTCATTAATTGATACAAAGAGAAACAAACCTTCCTCTTGGATCTCGTTCTCCCTCTGGTGGAACACCATTTAGCTCAGGCATGTCCAATGTCCAGCCCGGATGCCAACTGCGGCCTGTTTTCAAATTTCGAGTGGCCCGCAGCCTCTTTTCCCCGCCAGCTCAGCCTGTCACTCATCCCCGCTGGCTGGCGTTTTTCCCTTCACCGCACAGCGGTTCCCGCAGCTGTCCCCTGCTGCCTCCTGCTCCTTCAAGGCTGGTGGTTATATTTCACCAGAAGATGGCAGTAGACCTGAGTCAGCACTCTTGCCGTGTGACCCTTGTGACACAAGGCTTGTGTGCCCATTTCTAAAATGGTGACTGTCACTAAAAAAAGGAAAGTTGACAGCAAGGGCCACCGCTTCCAGGACAAGTGGAAATTGGAGTATTTTTCCACTGAAATACGAAACAACTGTGTCTGCCTAATTTGCCAAGAGACTGTGGCTGTTTTCAAGGAATTCAATATCAAGAGGCACCACCAGACGAAACATGCTAACTACAACAAGCTAACTGGGAACGAATGTGGCGAAAAGTTGAAGGAACTGAAAGTGGCTTTAACGGCACAGCAGCGCTTTTTCACAAAAGCCCATGAGTCAAATGAAAATGCCACAAAGGCGAGCTACGAGGTGGCAAAGCTGATTGCCAAGCACTGCAAACCTTTTACTGAGGGTGAATTTATTAAAGACTGCGTGATGAAATGGTGGAGAAAATTTGTCCTGAGAAGAAGCAAGAGTTTGCCAATGTTTGCCTGGCTCATAACACTCTGGTATGGAGAACTGAAGACGTTTCATCTGATATTAAGAGACAGTTAGAGGCAAAAGGAGTGGAGTTTGACTTTTTTTCATTAGCCTGCGACGAAAGCACAGATGCATCTGACACCACTCAGTTATTTATTTTTTTGAGAGGAGTGGACAATGACATGAGCATGAGTGAAGAGCTACTTGACCTCCAGAGCCTTAAGGACCAAACAAGAGGAACAGATTTGTTTCTGTTTGTTCCACTGTAGATGACATGAAACTACTGTGGAATAAAGTCACTGGAATTATTACAGATGGCACACCTGCCATGGCTGGCGAGCGAAGTGGATTATCAACCCTAATCTGTAACAAAGTCAGCGAAGAAGGAGGCAAAGCAATAAAACTCCACTGTATTATTCACCACCAAGTTCTCTGTGCCAAACATCTGAAATATGATCATGTTATGAAACCGGTGATGAAGGCCATTAATTATATTCGCTCCAAAGCCCTGGGCCACCACCAGTTTCAACAGTTTCTGTTCGACATCCAGGCTGAATACAGATATGTTGTGTATCACAACGAGGTAAGATGGCTCAGTCGGGGGTCTGCACTGCAGCGCTTCTACTCTCTTAGGGAGGAAATCGGACAATTCTTGGCAAAAAAGGGACAACCGATGCCAGAACTATCTGATCCTGTTTGGCTGGCTGATTTTGGATTTTTAGTTGACATAACACGACATCTGAACGTGCTGAATACAAGCCTTCAGGGGCAAAATGTAGTGGTAAGCCAACTGTATTCACATATCAAAGCCTTTGGGACCAAGCTGCTACTTTTCCAAAGGCACCTGTCACAAATGCAGCCCAATACCACACATTTCCCATCGCTGCAGGAAATAATGACCAGTTTTCCACAGAACAATATGAGTGCGCAAATAAGGAGGTATGAAGCAGACAGCTCATCTCTGGCTGAGGCGTTTCAACAGTGCTTTCGGGATTTTGCAGCTATTGAAAAGGAGATCATGCTTTTTTCATCTCCTTTCTCTGTGGACCCTGATGACGCTCCAGACCACCTGCAGCTGGAGCTCATTGAGCTGCAGTGTGATGCTGAGTGTCGCAGTCGGCACCAACAGCTCCCTCTTGTCAACTTTTACCGCCAGCTGGATAAAGACAGGTTCCAAGAGATTCAAACATTTGCTAAGAAAATGCTGAGCTTGTTTGGTTCGACATACTTGTGCGAGAAGACATTCTTGGTTATGAACATTAACAAGAACTGCATGAGGATGAGACTAAGTGACTTTCACCTGCGTGACATCTTGTGCATCAAAACCACTGTTTTTGAGCCAGACCTGGCCTATATAATGCAGTCGAGATCTCAGTATCACCCTTCACATTAGTGCAGTTATTTGTTTAGTCTTTCATCAAATAGTTTATTTGCATTTAATGTTAATGGTTCAAAGAATGTCAGGCTGAATGGTCAGCCCCCACACATTTCCACCTCACCAAATCTGGCCCTCCTTGCAAAAAGTTTGGACACCCCTGGTTTAGCTGTTCACTCTTTTCTCTTCTAGCATTCATTACTATTCAGAACATTCTGATTATTGTAATGCTAGGATGAAATTGCCTTCCCTCTACAGTGCTGAAAATGATGATAGATCATGGCTGCTGTATCGCACCAGTTAGGCATTTTATAGAATTGAATCGCACCAATGAGGTGCAGTTCCAGCACCACTGGAAGCTGTGGCAAAACTTTGTAAAAATAAAGCAATAATTATTTTCTTCCAGGCCTGAAGTCTTTCATCCCTACAAATATTGCTAGGCTTTCATCCCTTACCCTTTTTTCTCCCCACCACCCCAAATGAGCAGGAAGCATAATTCAGACCTTTGCTAGATAACTTCCACATTGCTATGACATACTAAATAACATTAATAAAATTATTCTTATTCAAACCATTACATTTATTTTAGTAAGCATCTATGTTTGTGCATTCATTTCTAAAATGAGGTACAAATGTAATATGTAATTTAACATGATTTAATAAATTTAACATAATGCCTATCCATTATGGCACATGTTATGTGCACAACAATATGATGAGCAAGCACTGTGTGATAGATTCACATGACCAAATTCAGTATAAAATAATGACCTCGAAACAGCCTCCGAGTCTGCGCTACAAATGCGGGTTAAAAACAATGAAAAACTGAGACTGTGCTAAAGCTATTAAAGTTATTTTGAACACATTTAATAATTAATGCAGAAATGCATGATAGGGAAATCCAACCACTTTCAGGACTGAAACTGTATAAAACCAGACCCAGTTTTATATGGCTTTTAAAAATTAACAGATAATTTGTACCCAAAGTGCTACATCTCTAAAAATATACTCTCCCATTTTTTGCATAATGTATTTGAGCTAAGAGCTCAAATCAGACTAAGAGTGCAAAGACAATAATGAAGTCTTTCACCACTAAAGTTTTTATTTGTGTAGCAGGAAAAAGGAGCTAGATGCTGTTTCCTTCCATTTGCAGCTGCATAAAGCAGTCACTTTAGAAAATGAACACTTTGTTAAATTTATAGCTCTTGTGTTCTCATCTAGTCTAATCTGTGCTGTCTCAGCATAACTTCGCTGTGTAAACTAAACCTACTTCCCAGCATATCTAGCAAATTCTGCATTGGCTGACAAAGAGAAAGCGCACAAACCTCACCATGAAGCATATATCATTCACAGGGTTATTATATTATTATAATTGCATATTTCACAAGCCAACCATAAAAAGATGAATAGAGCAAGGCAACATCATTTCAATTAAGCACCGGACTACTTGAGTGCATCCTGCTTTGATCATTTGCAGTTTTGTGATTATGTTTACCGCTTAATATTGACAGGGTGATAATACATGTTGACAAACCGATTAAAGGGACAGACAATGCTGTCATTTCTCTCCTGGTATAAAGCATGTCAAATGTTTAAATAAGCAGTCTAAGTTTGGAAGTGTCTTTCCATAAAATTTCCCTTTTTTAAAAAAAAATCTTGATTAATTAGGGTAATTAAACATCCCAAGATTTTTGTTATTTGTTTAAAATAACCCTGATTCAGTCCTTCTATATTAACTGATTCAATTAGAGTATGTTCTTCAAACCAATTAAAGCATTCTCTAACTTTGCTTGTAATATAAACACAAGTGTTGCATTATATCCTAACTAGTAAGTTACCTATCTGGTTTATACATCTGACTATAAACATTCATGCCTGAATAAATGAGTTCTTCTAAAATTCCTTTGGAATGATAGATAAGCTTAGCATTACAAACCAAGACATTAGCTTGTCCTTGGACATAAGAATGGCATTGGTTTGGAATTGCATGAGCAATCTCAGGACCATGAAGTCCACTCTCTGCTCTCATCGTCCATTGCAACTGTGAAAAAGAGCCTGGTAGCTTTTGCTACTACTTTTGATAAGCCACAGTTCAACAACCAAACTCTGAGAAAGTGAGCAACCAGGGTTAGCAAACATGAGTTTGACAGCGGAGTGTGGTTGGGAGGAGTCAAGGGGGAGGTCCCTAACTTTTTTCTTTTTCTACCACCAAGTTTCCCATACTGCCTTGTACCACACTCGCCCCTCCCCATACTCCTAACCCTTGTAACACACACCCATTTACGGGCAAGACTGTGTTGTTAACCTTCAGGAAAGACAGAAAGAAGCACTGGTTGTTATAACAGGCCCAGAAAGCTAGAATCTCAGAGGTAGCAGACAGAATGGACTGAGAAGACTTCCCAGTACTGGTGACCTGTAACACCTGTGCTGTTTGTTTTCTTGCCTGAAGTCACCATGGCCTACATGTGCTACAAGTGTAAGCTAGTAGTCCCCTTAGATCACTAGTGCAGTGACCGTGTACCCTCAATATATTAAAGGAAGATGAAGACTGATTAGCAAACTAGCAAAATGTGGGCTAGATAGAACAACGATCAGATGGATCTACAGTTGGCTACAGAACTGAACTCAAAGAGTGCTCATCAATGGCACCTTCTCAAACTGGGAAGAGGTAACAAGTGGGGTACAACCGGGCTTAGTCCTGAGCCCAGTGTTGTTCAACATTTTCTTTAATGACTTGGATAAGGAAGTTCAGGGAATGATTATCAGATTTGTAGGTGACACAAAACTGGGCAGGATGACTAATATTCTGGAAGACAGAAATAAGATTCAAGATGATCTTGATAGGCTGGGGTGCTGGGCTGAGAAGAGAATGAAATGCAATAGGGACAAATGCCAAGTTCTGCACACAGGAAAGAGAAATCAAATGCATTGTTACATGATGGAGAATACTTGGTTCAAAAATACAGCAGGTGATCAGGATATTAGAATTGTTGTAGATCACAAGCTAAATATGACTCAACAATATGATGTGGCTGCAAAAACACAGCAAATGATATGTTAGGCTGCATTAATAGAAATATCGCTTCCATATCCTGTGAAGTATTAATTCACATTTATTCAGCACTGGTTAGGCCTCATCTGGGGTAGTGTCCACCTCTGGGCACCACAGTTTAAGAAAGATGTGGGCAAGCTGCAAAGGGTTCTGAGAAAGGCACCAAGGATGATCTAGAGACTGGAAACAAAGCCCTGTGAGGATATATGGAAAGATCTGGGTATGCTTAGCCTTGAGAAGACTGTGGAGATATATGATAGCATCATAGAAGTACGTGAAAGGCTGTCACAAAGTGGAAAGCCAGGATCTCTTCTCAATCAGCCCAGAGTACAGGACATGGAATAATGACAGGAAGCCACATTCGAGCTAGATAACAAGATAAATTTCCTGACTTTTACAGTTGTAAGACAATGGAACCTTGGGATGACCTAGGGAGATTGTGGGCTCTCCCACACTACAGACAATCAAGATGCAACAGGATGGTCATCTAGGTTTAGTTTAACTTGGGGTTGGAGTTGATGGCCCTTTCAACTCTGCTATTTTATGATGATGATGATGATTGACTGATTCATTAATGCTTAACATTGATTGGAAATGGAAATGAAAGCTGCTGATGCATTCTCATAGCCACTCCAGGGAAGGAATAGGAAGAGATTGGGCACAAGAGCCCCACTCTTGTATATGTAATGCTAAATCAGAGTTTATTGTTATTGCTAAAGTAGGGTGTTATGTTGTTAACACAAAGTTGTTTCCATAAGTTACATGAAGTGTGCCAATGGAAGATAAACTCCTGAAATCACAGACCAGTAAGATGAATACAGAGCTTTAAAAACCCTCAGTACTTAAATCTATCTTAAGCAGCATTATATTACACTTCAACACCTGTGCAAGAAGCAGTAGTGCCCTTTACAGATGGCATCTTTCTCCCCAGTAACCCAAGAAATCAGCTGTGCTTTCTCAGTGTCCCTTTCATCTTCTCTTCACCACGCAGCAGTACCAAAACTTTCTCTGCAGTCTAAGGCCATGAGAATGATCAATGCACTGAATGGGGAGGTTGCTGGAGGAAGGAATGGGAACAGAGTAGTAGCACAGGGGTCAGACCTCAGGGTGCCTAAGAGAGTTGTGGCTCTTAAGTATGCAAGTTATCTCCACTATCAATATTTCAAATGAAAATCTTCTTTAAAGGGAATAGTAAAGCAAACAGTGTGATCTGACAAAAGGAAAAAGTTGGGGGGAACCTGATTTTTTGAGAAAAAGGAAGAAAGAGAAGAGAGATGGAAAGGTAAAAATAATTCATGTGTATTTTAAGGGTTTTTTTCCTGTATAGAAAGTAGCTTTTATTTCTTTTTCCAACAATAAAGGAGTATAAATGTGCACTGTGGCTTTCTGAACACGAAAGACTCACTCTCAGAGGTAACAGTAGCCATTGAATAATCTTGGCTGCACTTTCGAATGATGAATGAATATCTATTTGAAGATAAAGTTTCTGCTTGTATCTTTTTTCTTTTGTGCAAAAGTTGATAGGTCTTATCAGTGAATGGGACAAAAAGAAAAGGCCAATCTCTGAATCTCTTCTCAGGAGGAAAGGAAAATTCTGCACTGCAGACACCCCATCCCCAAAATAAAGCATTATTAGTTTTGTTTAAATTCACAGGACTTTTCCCCTACACTTTTCATACCTTGTAATAATTGAAGGGTCAGACCTCCAGCCTTGTAAAAAACACTATGATTATCCAATCGAACAACCATTCACACTGTGTACAATGCTAGCTCATGAAACCTATTTCTAGCTCTATTTTCCTAAAACTTTATAACTTCTTGATTTTTAAAGTTGTGTTACTTTAACAGCTGTGTTTTTGTTTTGTTCCAAATCTCAGATAGCTAAGACAGTTCAAACTATATCATGCTACAGGTAGTTTGTCCATATGTTCCCCGCACCCATGTGCACTTAATGGATCCCCAGGCTTTTCGGTTTGTTGAGCACATTTGGAATTTTGAGACAATAGCTGCAATCAGGTGGATTACTTATCTATAAAAAGGCTGCTGTGGTGGGCATGAGTTGTTGCAAACTTCCCTTAAATAGATGGGCTTGGAAAGGCATGTTCTTTAGTCATGAACCTGAATATAAGTAATAGATTGGGCCAGAGCCCCAAATGAAAAATCTCTTTTGAACTTACAGTGTTTTGTTCCTCCCCAGAATGTCAGTCTTTCCTCAGGTCTTCCCATTTCTTTTCACTTGCCTTCCCAACCCCTCAGGCATGTAGTGGTGTGGTCCCATAACCTTCTATTTTACTTTCCTGCTAAAGTATGTTTGCAGGCAACTAGGAAGAGTTCAGGTGAGGCTGCACCTGGCTAGCACTTCCTATTCTAAGAATGCTTCTCTGCTCAGTTGGAGCCATGAAACATTTTGGAGAAATAACAATGGTGGGTGTCTGGAAGAGATTCTAGTAGGAGTTGCACTTCAACTAAAGTACCAGATACTAATCAACCCAGCTGTTTCCAAAGGCCCCTATAATATCAGTAGCACCAAGATTTATTATTAGTTAAGACCAGTGTACCAATGAAGTACCTTCCTAGATAGTTATAGCATGGTTACAATTGTCTAAGTTCTGGTAATTTACAGGTTGCAGATGAGGCTGCCTGTGAAAACTGCCCAGAATGCAGTTAATTAAAAACAGTTAGTACTTGTTAAATAAAAACAGTTAGTAATAGTAACTGGGACCATTCATTGGGGAGCACATATTGTCAGTGCTTTGTTGGCACTTACCTTTAAGACCCCTAAAGGTTTGCAACCCATTTACTTGAGGGAATGTCTTCTCCAATGTCAAAGTCCCCTGAATACTAAACTGTTATTCAGAGGCTTTATCTGAATACCCTGCCACCTGAAGTAAACAGCTAAGTATGGAAGACAAGACCCATTTGACTATGGTAACTCAGCTGGTACTTACCTGACTATGTTTTAGACTCCAAGCAAAGGTCCTCTTATTTTCTCAGCTAATAAGCTCTGATGTGTTTTTCTTCCTGAAATGTCTATGTCTACTGTGTTTTAATTCATGATTAATTCATAAATAGTCTAAAAATAGAATTGAGGAGAGGATTTTTTAAATTAAAAAAGAAATGGTAGAAAATTTTTATATTGTATGTATTTTATTTTAATGTTTATATTTTTAATTATAATTATTTAACTAATTGTTGTAAGCCGCCCCGAGGCTTTGGCGAATGGGGCGGCATAAAAATGTTTTAATAAAATAATAATAATAAATAAATACTTTTTCTTAAAATGCAAGTCTTAGGCCTAGTTTTCCTAATGAAACTTAATCAATGCTACAAAAATATTGCTGCATTTACTTTGTATATACTGTTACAGAGGGCAAAGAATGCACTGACAAAGAATGAATGTCATAGGGAATTCGTCATTCTTTTAACCAGGAGTTAGGCTTGTAGAATTAGGAAATGGCTTGTGAAAACTGAACTTTGACATCTAAAGTTTGCCTTTGCCATTTTAGATGTTGTTATTCATCTTAGATACAGCACTGCTTGTGAAAAGCATGCAGATCACAACGTGCAGAGAACTGGAACCCAACAACTTGTAGTTGTAAGGTAACATTGTTGTTCATGAATTCATCTGGACTCACTTTCAAAGCTTCACACTGCTTAGCTCCATTTGTCATCAGCTCTATATGATCAAAGCAACCAAAAATTCTGCCCGTTTCTTTTTTAGTAGGGGACAGATTTTTGTGCTTGTATTGCTTAATATTAACCTGGGAGGGAAATCACAAGAAGAGACTATCTCACAAAAAGAGCACCATTTTATAGTCCTTAATTTGTTTTCGCAGAGACTTTCCATTGATTTTAATTAAGCTTTCCCTTAGCTTGCAAGGCTGCAGAACTTTAAAAGGAATGCGAACAACAACAGGGACTTTTTCACATTAGAGCGCTTTGCTTAGAATTCACTGGAAGAATTCTTAAATATCTGTCTGCATGTGCTCCGCCTACAAAGTTACCAGTACAATAAAAATGGTAATACAATAGGAATTAGCTGACATTAGTCTAAAATAGCACTTCTTCAGTATTGTAAAGTCACCAGCATGATACCTCATTATTATATATTGCTTCCAAAAATGTGATCACATACTGGATATATTCCATTTGTATTATTCAAAGTTAGAACCATAATTGGATTAAAATCATAAGATCAAAATCCTTACTGGGACATATTTTTATCTGACCAACCCAAAGGTTACAAATATCAGTTTCTTTCATCTGTAGTAGAGAAATTACATTAAAAATGACAACAATGAAGACTGATTTTAATAATTATTTCATAGGAGTTAAGAGCATACCTCCTTTTCTCTTTGAACATACAGTGCCTTGCTGCATGAGCAGGGCTTTAATAATCGGTTCAAATGATTATTGAACTGATCCAGAGAAAGGTGTAAGAATTTGCAATCAGACACCTGGCACATCAACCTTAGTTACAATCCACACTTTCCAGCCTGCAGATGGCAGAGACTGAAGCTGGGTCCTTGTCATGCAGAACAAGTGTTCTACCAGAGCTTTCTCCAAAACTACAATTTTCATGAGACTTTTTGGACCAACTTTAGAATTCACAAAGACAATTTCCTGTTTGAAAACATCCTACATACCCATAGGGTTGGTCTGCCCCCAACTGGCTTTGTTGTGCTTGGGCAGGGGGCATTATCACTTGCCCGGTGGGACTCTGACCTTCCTAAAAATAAACCAGGAATGAGCAGAAACACTTGTATTCAGGTTTTAAAAAATCAATGAGAAATCACCTGACCTCACTTCTTCTGGAAACTAATATTTCCAGTAATTTCAGGATATTCTTGAAGTGCCAAAGATCCACTTTGTAAGCAGTGGATCCTGCAAGCACATGGGTACACTGCAATACTAGCCATTGTATCCAATACTCCCTGTGTGTGCTATATTAGGAAGCACCTAATATGATGAGCATAAAAGCAAAGCTTTAGATGGGAGATGACTTACTTCTGCTTGGATTTTGATCCAGTCTGCATGTCTTATGATGTTTCTAGTCTTTCCCTCTTTGAGACATGGTTTGTTTAGCATGGCATGCAAATCCAAGCCTATGGATTGTAACTCCATTAACAAGCCCAAGAAATGGGCAGGGGATGTAACAAGCCAGCAGTCCAGATTCACATGTCATGCTAAATGAAGCATGGATTGATTGAGCAGTATAGATGCACAAACCTTAGAGTGTATGGATGACAGGATGGTGGTGTTCCATATGAGGAATACTTCTGAATTTCAGTGAATTACTTTTGTGAATTATCAGTTTCTATGAATTAATGACTCCTAAGTGAGTTCATATTTCCTACCTCCATGCTGTGAATATGATTGAGGGATCAGCAGACTTGAAGGCAATCTAGTTAACCAGAAGTTGGAATATTTTTAGAAAAAAAGATAATGGGGGAGCACCTCCCTATCACTGAGACAGCCCAGTGAAAACTATTCAGGTGCGTAGACAACTAACTAATTGATGGGGAAGAAGGGATGGGATGGGGTGCCCGATGTTTCCTAAATGAATGCTGCAGCTCTTATTATCCACATGACTAGGACAAAAATACTGCATTGCTCCTCAGTGACTACAGCATAGCAATTTCACACTTTTGCTTCATAATCAGCATAGTGTCTTTTTAATTGTAGTTTGTTAGCTATAATCATCTGGGAAGATCCTTGAGTGAGTAATACATATGCTTTTCTTCAAGTCTTTGTGTTACTGAAATGACTTCTGCTCGCACAAGTCAGGACACTCCAGCTTTCATGCTTCCCCCCTTTCCACTTACGCCACTCTCCTCCTCCTGCAAGCTGCTACACAGGGTTTGGTGATCCTCTGGAACCTTGTGGGACATGTGAGACAGCAGGGCCACAATGGCTAGGAAGGGACTTGTGAAACCTGTTTGCTCCAACAAGCCAGCAGCAGATCCTTCCAATAAGGCAGTGCTCCCCAACCTTCCAGGTGCTTTGCAAATTAAATCAAAGACACACTTACCAGTATGGACCAATGGTCAATTATACCAGGGATCTGAATACCAAGACATTTGGAGGGGACAGCTGGGTAAAGCTTAGCTAAGTCAACATTACTGTTAGATACAACCCAGTGTATATATTTAGTCACCTAAAACAGCTGGCAAAGTTTCAAGAGCCATTATTATTGCAGAGGAACATGATAAATGACAAAAAGGACAGCTCTGCCCACACCCATATTCTTGTAGCATATTTATTGTAACTGAAGTTCCTTCTTAAGTTTCCCATACATTGTTAAAGAAGTGCCTGGGTTAACATATGCTTTGGTGCTTCTATTGTAAATCTTAACAGTGCAGAACACTCCATGTTTCACAGCTACATAAAAGATACATCACAGCCATTAACCTTCCCCCTCTATTGCTGATAAAGGAAAATAGGACAATTCTTTACAGTAACAGTAATGTACCTGTTCAGATAAATATTTCTCCTGTTGCAATAAATCTGGACATTTTACAAGTGTGCAGCTTCATTACAACCTATAAAGTGAGCAATTAAAATAGGGAAGGATCAGAAAACCGAACAATAACTTGAACAAAATCTCTGCATCTCTGGAATACAGGTAAGGCTGACTTCTCTGAAAGAACATTAAACCCACCTACAGAACTACATGTTGGCTAAAGGTATATATACACAGAGATATAGATCTGTGGGGAGCTTTCAAACAGGCAAAAATGCCTTTTTTAAAGAAGAATGATAGCCGAGAAAGATTTAGTGTTTAACATAATTTCTTCTGAAAACCTATACAATGTCTTTTTAAGCATATGAGTTTCTTATAATGAGCTAGATTTTTAGGATTTTGTTTAATCCACATGCTCATAAGAAACAAGACTTTAATAATACTTAAACCTTAGAAAGGATGACTTTGAACATCAATCCATTAGGTCACATAATGCTGTGCTAGTGAAAACTAGGTTCTGAACTACAGAAAAGAGGATAATCAATCTGAGGTTATGCTTATGCAAACATAGTTGTACCACAAGTTGGACACTGAAGTTTCACAGTTGGTTATGTAAGCAATGACACACTTTATGCTTTCCTTGAGCTGCAATAGCACTATCTGAATTTTGTGGAATGATACCATTAGATACTCCACTATATCTCCAGTATTTTATGTATTTGTATAGATTGTATTTATTTATGGATTGGAAGCCACCCCGAAGCTTATGCGAATGGGGCGACATATAAGTTTTCCAATTAAATAAAAAAAATAAAATATATTAGTTTCTGACTGCTGTGTTTTGTTCCTGTACTTGCGTGTCGAGAACATTTGTACCCTACCCTTTAAACAAGGACTTTCAGAAGAACTCACAATAAATTTTAATCAATACAATTTTAATTTTAAAGCACTAGAACATGAAATCAAAAAAGCAGAGCACTATGAATCATATTTAAGCTAAATTCTATCATGAAATTAAAAACATAATCTTAAGACAGGAAATCTAAAAGCTTTGATACATAACAGACTATTTAGCTGTTGCTGGGAAAAAGTCAGGTTCAGTACCAGTTGACTATCCCTACAAGTAGCATTTAAAGTTGAGCTCCACTGATGAAAAGGGTCTATCCCAAGTCACAACCACCTGCTTTATCTTATGAAATACAGACACCTAGAGCAGAATGTCCAAGTAGTTCCATGTAGGGGAAGGAGACAGTAAGAACTAAAAGTCACATTTTGAATTTTCCCAAAATTGACTGTGAACAAGTGTACCTACCATATACCAAGTCATTGTCAGCAACCTAGCCATTGCATTTTGAGCCAACTGTGAGACCTGGAGAAAAGTGACTCTTCACATGTTCTTGACCTGTGCTTCCTGTGTCCTATATGGTTGAGTACATTTGGATAAGGAGGAGAAAATATCACTGAATCTGAGAAGTACTAAAAACCTCCATGTGGGAGTGAATAGTCCTTGATGACTTGAAAGTGATCATAGTGATGATGGTGGTAAAATATTTTTGGACTCCTGTAATATAATGAGTTAGAGTGCACTACATGTTTCCTGCTCCAAAAAAATGATAACCTTGCCACAGCCTTATACAACACAATAACTTCCTTCTGCAATATGCTTCTCTTGCAGCAATTTTATAAAGAGCTTGGAAACTACCACAGATCCAGAGTGAGGTACTCAGTATACTTATGTATTCAGTAGACATAAAGTCACATTTCAGTGGCAGGGTACATCCTCTGCTTGTGAAAAGTTCAGGTGCGATCTCCCTGATATCCCTAAGAAAGAGACCTGCTTGAAACACTAGGGAGTCATTGCCAGTAAGTATAGACAATACTGAGTTGAATAAAACCTTGATGTGACTCTATCTGTTAATTCTTAACATATAATGTTTGTGCTCAAGAAACATCATGGTCTCCCAAGTGGTTTTATGCCAATGTACACTGTATGCCTTGCCCTCTCTTGCCGGGAACTGACATTGTGTTCCTAGTTCATAGATTCTACAATGCATACATACAGGATAGGAAAGATATGCAACACCTTGTTATGGTAGGACAAGGAGTAAAATGAATCCATTTTATTCAGCTAGATTTTAGACAGTAACTATAGACAATGCTTTGAAACAATTACTATGGGCAGTACTTAAAAGTAAGTGCAGAAAATTAAAGAGATTGGATTCACTGGCATGACCACAATCAAAGGCATTTGCTGACTTATCATTTATTGTAAGCAATATTTTAATATGCTAAGTGATACAGATATTTACACAATGCAAGGGATAGCGGAAAGGTGTCGTACACAGTTCTGTATTTTCACACAGCAAGTAAGTCTGACTTGAGAAGCATGCAAAATTGATTTTTAAATTGCTTGTGTACATTTGTGGAGTGACATTTATTTTGATAAGTTGACTCCAATGTTAATGCAGGATAGACTTGGATCAATATGACATGGAATGAAGATAGCTTGTAGACTGAATTTAAGCAACATCTGAAGGCAAAGTAAAAGGGCAATTAGGAATTCCCAATATGGAATCTACCTGTACTACAGTCAGCTACAAATAAAGACATCTTGGAGATGAACTCTGATTTACTATAACAAAATTGTCTACAAACTTATTATTGTGCTTCACTAAGTGCCAACTTTATTTTATTCCATTTGAAAAATTATTGGTGAATTTGCAGAGAAAAGAAATATTATTAACTGCTATGTGTTCTTATGGGAACAGCCTGTACTGTCTTTAAGAACTGATTGGTGAAAATTTATTAATTCTATAAGTGCAAGTATCTGATTCAATTTTTGCCAATACAATTCATCATTATAAACTTGAAAAATGAAGCTTACCATTTACTGTGCTGATTGATAGTGCCGAGGGCCATTTGAGTAACTTTCTATATTAATTTACACTGGGCATTTTGGCTTCGTTGACAGTGTCTTCCTCAGTAAGTGAAATAAAGTACACAATTCTTCCATCCAATCTTCCAGAAAATGACCTTATAGTTAATTGTAACCTGCCAGAAGAGCCAATTCTGTTTTGCATTCATACCATGTGGGAAAATACAGCACTATCTCTCTTAGAGAATTTTCAAATCTTATCTTAAAATATTTGTATGCACCCATATAATGATGCAACATATGAATGCCGCCATATTTTTTCCAAGGAGCGGGGACAGGTGGTAGCTTTCTGAAAAGTATTGTGTTGATCCATGTAGTTGCTTTCCTGCCACATTGCTCATACACAAACAAAAAACCAACAGGCAAGATAAAATTTGCATTGCAGTTGTAAGACATTCACATGAAGCCTTAATCACATGAAACCCTAGCCTTAATCAGAATATGTTCCCAGTATAAGGCTCTTTGCTGTATATAGCCTGGGCAAAAATTAAAGCTAGATGGTTCTAGATAATTTAAAGCTGATACCTTCAATTTTAATACTGGTTTATATTGAACAAATTCTTCCTAATTTCATATTAACTCTCCGGCTGATTAAAGTCTCATCCTAGCAGCATTCAGAAATTGATTTAGCACCTGAAATAGTAATCTGAATGAGAGTTGAGATGTATTTTGATGCCTGATCAGTTCACATATTTGATTCATACTCCATCAAGAGTGCAACAACCAAGAAGGGTTATAAACATGGATAAATAAAACAAAAAACTTAAAGTTTTAACTTTAACTTAAAACAAGGGGAAGTAAAAGGCAGAAGACAAAAAGGAAGACTGACTATGAGATGGATCAATTCCTTACAGGGGGGCACAACCTCTAGTTTACAAGAGGTATGCAGGGCTGTCAAGGACAGCATCCCCTTGTGTTTGTTTAGCTTAGGGGGAAGAAAAGCAGAACAAATCTCAGCTACTGTAACCTTTCCTCCTAGGGACTCACTCCACCAACTAGATCATTTTAACTGTCCTTTTCTGTACCTTTTTCAACTCTACAATTTCCTCTTCTCAAATCCCATCAGTTTATACACACACATCCAACTTCATAATCTGTTAGTGCAATTTCAACCAGTCCTGATATTTTGTTTGAGTTCTAAGCAAACTCTATTCTGACAATCTAAATGAAATATTTTCCCTCTTTGAACTGGATGGAAGCAGTTGGAGAAGTAATGCCAATGCTTATCTCAGAAGAAGAAGCAGTTTGAAAAATACAGCAACAGTTTTTAACTTCTGTGAAAACCAACTTCAGGAAAAACATTTTTCAAAAGAGACAAGAAGAGGACAATCCCCACAAAATGAAAGAAAACCAAACTCACTGTATCCTATGATCACTACTCATGTTCGGATCTTAACTGGTTTTCAAATATATATAAGGAAAAAAGGCTGCATTCAGTTGCACATCTACTTTTAACTTGTACATTGCACTCTCCCCTGCTGACTTAAATAAAATGGTACACTTACCGCACTGGTTAACTGACAAAGGAAGAGGTGCTGTGACTGAATCCTACCTAAAAGCCCTATATTCTATTTCATGTCTAACAGGTAAAAGTCTTTTATCTAGGCTTTTGTTAGTTCATGTTTCCAACTGGCTTAAATTAGTATTGATAACCAGTTATCACATATGTTTACTATTAGACAACATGTCTGACAGAGCAAAAGTTAAAGATGAATCAAGATGTTATCTATTCCCAAGTATTTTCTCTAGCTGACAATTAAAGATGCTACCTTGGTAGGCATGACTGTTTAGAAGCTTGATTAAATTAGCACTAATGCCAATGATGTTATTTACGTACTACATACCGACATCTTGCCTGTTTGGGAAAGAGCTGAAGGTACTATTCAACTAGACCCATAATACCACCAGTGGTTGCATCTTCAGATATTTGAAATTCATCCACTAGTTACAAAAACTGAATTCAATTACACTAAGCTAGTATAAAGTAATGCACTTTGGGGCAAAACATCCTAATGTTGAGTATAAACTGATGCAATCTGAGTTGGTTCTAACTGACCAACAGAGGAATCTTGGGGTTGGAGTGGATAGTTAAATGAAAATTTAAACCCAGTACGTAGCTGCTGTGAAAAAGGCAAACTCTACATTGAGCATAATGGAATTGAAATTGCAACTGCCAATGTCATACCTTAGAATATTATGTACAGTTCTGGTATTCTCATCTCCTAAAGAATGTCATGGAGGTGAAAAAAGTCAGGAAAGGACAACACAAATGGCCAAGTGGATGGAACAATTTCCCTATGGGGAACACTTACAACTAGGATGGTTTAGCTTAGAAAAAGGCAAGTAAGGGGAGACATGATAGAGGTAAATAGACCTATGTATGGTGTAAAGAAAGTGTAGATGGACTTTTTTTCTCTCTCTCTCCCAAGAAATACTAGTATTCAATAATACTAGAACCAAGAATCATCCTATGAACCTAATTAGTAGGATAAGACAAAGGCAGTTTTGGAATCTGCTCCCCAGAGAGGTGAGCCTGGTCCCAATGCTTTATTCTTTTCAGCACCAGGCCAAAACCTTTTTATTTACCCATTATTTTAAGGGTTGATTATTTTATCATATAGTTGTATTATTTTATTGTATCTTTTATATGTGATAGATGTATTTTAATGTGCTGTTATGCTCTGATTGTAAGCTATCTTGAGATAAGCCCAGATAAAGATGTTTTAGATATGAAGAGTTTCTTTATTCCCTACCTTAGTCCAGGCAGTATAAATGCTAAAGAGAGCAAAGTAAGGTCAGTCAGTTCCCATGAATAAAGGAAAAATGCTGGTTATTTTCTAAATCATATCCCAGAGATTAAGTTTCGTTAGTTTACCACAATATGACTGTAGCCATTATTCTTTCCATTCCAATGAAGGGGATTTTCACCCCATTATTAACTTCATGTAATAAGCATGATATTATTTAAACATTGTGCCAGCAGCAGAAGTTGAATCCTAGAACATGCCATCATGATTTTTCCCTATTGTGCCTCAGAAAAATTTATTCTGTTGACATTTATGATTGCTGGGAGACATCTACAACAACCAAAATAACAAATCCACACCCACACCATACCTAAACCACCTCCACAAATACAAAACTATAAGAATGTTGCAATGAAGCCTGCAAAATGATGGGGATATTTTCCCATTGTCCCTCTGTCTTTCTCAGCCAGTATAGCAGGTTACAATAAGAGGATACAACAAGCAAAACTTTGAACACCAGAAAAACATAGGTGGATCGGCAATGTAACCTTTACTTTGGAAAACAGAAACAAATGTGTATTCAATAGTCAGTGAAATGTATGCATATCCATAGCAAAAGCTGGGGATATATGAGAAAATAATTTTTGAGCAAAGTTTATCTAATCCACACATCCTAGTCCCAAACTTGCATTTAATTATAATCTGCAGTCTGCAGTTGCAATACTGCAATGTGATTCAGACCAAAAAGAATGCATTTGACAACATGCATACATTTAGAAAATGCTAATGAAATAATCCGTATTTTGATAAATGTGCAAAAACATTTCTTAGTCAATGGAAGGAAAGCATGTACTTTTAAAAAAAGTGATGCATACACTTTTTTCTTTCAAATGGGGAGAGAGCCAAGGAACTCACAACAAGGAAGAATTTGGAAAATTTCAATGAGCTCTAGTTCCACTGATCTGTACAGCCCTTATATACTTGAACCCAGGACTGTAAGTTTCTTCATATCAAGCCCCTAAATTATTTTTCCTGTGAGCTTTCATAACATGCTTTTATTATGTTAACTATTTTGCTACATTGTAGCTCCTTGAAGGTCTGCCAAACTACCCAGGCTTGCTCAAACACAAGTATGAATTTTAATCAAATTTAAAGCATTCATCAAAATATTGAAACTGATTAGAGCAGTTGACCTGCTCTACAGAAAGCAACCATGCAAATCATCTCATTTAATAATTAAAGGAACATATATGTATATTTAAAAATAAGCAACATTTAAGCCTTTTACTAAGTGAAGGTACAGCATTTTCATTATTTTCATTTCTATTTTCTTTCTTTCCTTCTATTTGTTTAATCTTAAACTGTGGTTTGTCAAAAAAGGAATGAAGGAAGATCTCTGCCACAATACTTCTCATAAAGTTTTTCAGTGAATACTGAATATGCTTTGTTCTTTGCTAAATCACCGCTGCCCTTCATGTATAGTAAATGCACAATATCTATAGTAAATACAAGCGTACTCAAATAACCCCCGTGTGTGTGTGTGTGTGTGTGCGTGCGTGTGTGTGTGTGTGTGTGTGTGTGTGTGTGTGTGTGTGTGTGTTACCTAGGATGTGGATACAAAAAGTTACCAGAGCAATTGGTCTGCAAACTAGTTACACTGAATGTGAACTCATTTCAGGCTAAGCAATCAGCACATAACAATTGCAAGAAGGCTTGCATGAGTTTAATGCATATCACCCCCTTGAGAGGACTCATGTTAATTCCTTTTTAATAGCTTTTTAAAAAGGGCCTGAACACCTACCATGACCACTGAGGGACTGTTCATGAGCTGGTTACCTTAGAGCAAATTATTCACTTGATATCTGACTCCTGCAAACAAGTCAAAACATAATTTCAGAGAGAAGGCCAAATATTAACTCATAAGTTAACCAAAGCTTCATGGGCTGCCTCTTAGTATTACTTCTGCTGTTCATGAATACATCAGGTTGTGTAAAAGTGACCGGGAAGCTGTGAACAAAAACCTACAGGGAGCTGGAATATGGAAATATCTATGTTAACTTTACCACATTTATATCAATGAGTTGTCCTAAACTATCCTTAGGTCAATTCAAAGTCTATCTGAAATCTTTCAAAACAGCTTGGAAGTTGGAGCATGATTCTCATTCCTGCAAGTGCTCTGGTTTCACAAAGTCTGTCTCCCAAAATCTCGCAAACCAATGCTCTTTTCCTTACCTTAAAGGCAGCAGAGGTGACATTATGCAAAAACATAACTGTAAAGAGAATTTTTTCTCTCTATTTTCCCTTGTCTTGGCTCTTTGGCCTTGACATTCTGGGTAATAAGAGTATCATGTTACAAGGCCTAAGGAATCATGGGAATAGCAATTGCTCAAGATTCTTTAAATGTTAGGCACTGATCTGGCAAAGCAGAGCAATGAAGAAAGGGAGGAGTAGAAGAGAAACTGCATGAAAGATAATGAAAGGGGGACTGCCTTTTTTCCTTTTTTTTGGAGGGGAAATAGACTAGGTAGACTTTGGGGTGCTAGAAGGAGAGATTTTGTTCTGTACAAAAGAACAATTCTGGTACTTTAAAATAGGCATTTTATTCTCCCCTGAAGTTCATGTCCAAACTTGACTCAGAAGAATTCTGACATCCCTAGGTTCAAGCAAGACCAGTTGCTACCCTTTCCCCCTTACAGATATCATGTGCCTTTGACAGCTGTGTGACAGAAAGCAATTAAATTAATCAGTGCTTTCACCTGTGACATTACTGTTCAAGGTGCCACCTCTAATGAATTATTATTTGGGTCTCCTTTTTCCTGAAATTATTTTCCTCATTCACTTGCCTAATTTTTGCCTGCACCACTGTGAAGGTGCCCAGAATGGGTTCACAGAATTTACTCACCATTTCTCCCAGACATATTTTACCTATTTTTAATGCTGGTTGAGACATGCTAGGAATTTCAGGTTGTCTTCTGTCTTAACATACAATGGCACCTATAACTATTTTTAAGGGGGACTCTTTCTAGTTTAGACCCAATGTTTTCATTGTGGATTAAGATTTATTAAGCTAATACTTCTATCGTGTGACAATTTTTTAAGGTTAAGATTGTATTTTAAGATTACATGATGTATATTATGCTTAGAATACTTGAATGTCTCTTTGAATGTGTCCGTTATAGGAAAGTAGTATATATGCATGCATGCATACAATAATACAAACATACAAACAAGCTTTAGTAATGCTTGTTCTACCATACGCAAGTCCTGCAGATAGCCTGGGTGATGGAATAGATTGATTCTTGTTAGTACTGAAAGGTATTTAGATGCTTATTGCTCTGTTGTCTTCCTGTTTAAAGAAGTACCTACATTCCTGGATGTCTAAACAGATGAGCCCTAATCAACCAGATATGCCCTCTTCTTAGTGTGATAACAGTGATGTCCCTGGTCTTCCAACCTATGAACTGGAAGTTGTCCACGTGTACACACTGTGTTGGATAAACTGGTAGGAATATATAGCCCCCAACTTATTGTGACTGCCTTTCACTGAGGCTGTCCTCCCCCTGGTAGCACAAGGAGACACACAGACTAATGTCATCTTCAGGATGACTTTCCAAAAATGTGAGGTAATATAGGAGGGAGAAACACTGGTCCAGTCCATCCAACCTCTAGGATACTTGGGAGTGGGGGGAACAAAACACAAAAGCCTCTAGCAGTTTAACAGAGTATGAAGTTATATGGCTAGAAAGAGGTCAGAAAGCCTATTAGGCAGAAAGACTGATCAATCTTCTTAGTGTTCTAACAGGAATGCCAGTTTGGTAGCAAGGACAATTACCCCAAATATTACCTTAGGCCTGATGCTGTACAATTTATGTCTCCTGTGATGTGGGAAGACAGGATGAAATCAGTTCCTGCATGTGTGCTACCCTGAAAAGCGAAATAAAGATGAAGAAAACCAGAGGCAGAATATCTCGAGAATGCACACACAAGAATGGCTGTCTTACCGGCATGAGTTGAATTCTGCTGTACCTTTAATGGCAACCCATCCACGGTTAATGACATTTGTCATTGTGTGTTTATTAGGATTGGATCAGAACTAGTATGGGTCAGTGACATTCATGATCAGAAGTTTCTTTCTTTGTTTTAACCTAGAATTTGTCTAGGTGTATCTAGTTTCTCATATGACTTTGATAGTCTCCTCCCAAATTACACACTTGCTTATACAACAAGGTATGGTGGTAATGAAGAAAGGAAATTGTAGATTGCTGCCTTTTCTGTGGTGTTTTCAGGAACAAACGCCTTTCTATTTTCACAAGCATTTGGGAATAGTCTGAAACTGTGAGACTGTGTTGGACTAGTTTTATTCTATGTAATTTTATCATTTTAATTTTGGTATTTTATGTCATTTTAATATTTTACTAACTGAATTATATTTTTAACTTTTCTATCTTTCTATTTGTGTTTTAATTGTATTGTTTTTATATTGTAAGCTGCCTTGAGGTTCAGTACTGGGTTTTCCATTAAGCCAATGTTTTGTGCCCAACAGCAGCTGTTAAATGCATCTGCATCACTTACAATGAGATAAAAGGGCAGTAATCCACTGTTCTTTCCTCATTATTATTCGGTAGTGAAATGAAGATTGCTTTGAACACAGAGACATAGAAGTCTATAGGCAGGACATTGTACCCAAGGTCAAGAGACCCACTTACCAGAATGAGCAACTCTACTCCACCCCATTCCACCAGTTAGATTAGCATTTTGAAGCAAAACACATTAGTATCTAAAGACCTTCTGCTCTCAAGACCATTGATATTTCCTAGCTTAACTTATACATCAGCTTAGATGCAGCAGTTGGAAATAACTTTGCATATAGCCAAATATGATGTGGGGGGTTGTCTTATTAAGCTTAGCAGAAGGACGGTAGGTGGGTCTGTCTCTTTCTTTGTCTTTATCATTTGTCACTTTTATAGGCACCTGCCACCCCTGACTTTACACTACATCATCACTTACTATTGCTTGAGACACATGCCCACATGACTCATAAAATGAATCTCCTCTGGATTAACATACACAGGCTTTGCTTTGTTCAACATCATCAGCTTGCATCTGATTTAACGCAAGTGTCAAGTAAAAAATCCTTTGGGATCTTGATGAATTTGGATCAGCCTTTAATAGATTGTTCTTAGCTTCATCCAAACAAGGCAAATGAGTGTTTTTTTGAAAGCAACATCATGGCAAGGAAGACAAGAACCATCACCCCTGATAACAAGTAAGCAATATCACATTCATTTATTCATTCATCTTCAGTAAAAGAAAGGAATGCATCCACATCATGGATTTTATACACACAAAGAGAGTAACACAGTTGTGTAATCATGGAATGAATTTGGTAATAGTTCAATTCACTAATAGTTCAATTCACATCATGACGTACTACGCTGAAAATAAACTAGTGTGGGTTGGTTGGCTGTTTTTCAACCCATATTGCCAGGAGTTACTTCCCCCCTTAGTATACTTCCTTCAATTTCAATTTTCCCCAAAGCATTAGCTGAAAGGGATGGTGCTACTGGGGTAGCTGAAATAAAAATAAAACATCTGCATGTCTTTGAAGCAGTGAAAAAACACTTTTAAGGGGCAAATGCATTTAATGTCATTTCTGTAACAGTGGAAGAGTGGATATCTCTTTCAAGTGGATATGTCTTTCAAGGGAGAAGAAGGCTAGATGAAAAACTAGCAAGCTCGTAAGAACTAGCCACTCTTTTGTGGTGACAACAAGGCTTTGTGCCAACTCCTGTCATCATGAAAGTCCCTGCCAGCAACTTATGGCAACCTGTGGGTCCTCAGGGTGGTGTATGCATGGTTGACAAACCACACCGAACCATCTGTACTATGTTCGGGCATCAGCATAAACATCACTGGCACAAAAAAGATTCACAGCCCATCATGGTTTATCATATTGTGCAAGGGCAGTCAGTATCTTTCTGTCCCCTTTTCTCTCTTCTGCCCTCAGTAAATGCAAGCATCTGGCAACGTGGAAGGGAAGGCGAAGGGAAAGCAACTACCTATTGAGTTCAATTTGTGCATCAGTTTGTGATGAGTGCTCTGTTGCAATTTAATATTCCATGCTGAGTGTTATTTAAGTTTTAGGATTCCCCCCAATGTTGTAGTGCTCATAAGAGCTTTTCAAAATCCATTATATTCTGTCTATCTCATACAAGATCAAAAGCCTGAATAAATGGAGAATGTGATTTTAAACAAGCTTGTTCATCAAGTGGGCTGATCCAAATTTCTCTACAGCTATTCTTAGCTGAGCTAAAAAAGCAGAAAAGTAGGCTGTAAGTCTTAGGAAGATATTCATGAACAAATCCTCAAAAATCTCTACTTAGTTGTTTTTTTTTTAGTAGAATTTGTATCAGAAAAAATGTGGTTGCCCAGCAGTTCCTAGACTCACCATTCAAAAAGATATAATGCAATTCAAAGAGAGAAAGAGAGAGAGAGAACTATGAAGAAAACCCACTTTACCACTGTTCTTCAAATTATGCAGGAAGAAAAGTTTCGCAATATATACATGAAAACATAAGTAGCACATTTTAATATATTAGTAGAATCCATGGGGCATGATCCAGTTAATGTTCCAAAAGATATACATTTTCTCCTCCTTCACCAAAGATGAAAAGGAACACAGTGGAAGAGTACACTCCTTTCCCACCAGCAGGCTGCTAATATCAGGGGGATTTAGTTTTTAGTTTTGGTAGATGCAGCAATCTTTGATAGCATTATGTTACATGTATTTTGCTTTTCCTATATCCCTACTTGCCACAGATTAGGGCCTGGGGAATTTTTTAAAAAGCCTCATTTGAAATCCACTGGGGCCTTTCCTCCTGTTTTTTTTTAACATATCCAAGCCCTGTAGGTGGCTTTGAAATTGGGAATAAGAATTGGAGGATCTTAAACCATCATTTCCCAAAGGACCATGATCCCAATTAAGTTGTTTGCCATGTGCACTCACACAAGTGTTGACAAAGTAATCGTGCATAGTTCTACTATTTTTGATTAAATGACTTTTTAGTTTGGATCCTAGGAAGAAAAGCTTAGCAAGAGGGAGAATATGAAAAAGTACATATGAAATAATGCCAGCAAAGTTAACTTCATCTACAGAAATGTATGTGGAGATGCTTGAAGAATTCCAGCAGCTTTTGATTGCAAATGTACTTAACTACTGATTTTCCATTTCACAAATATTTTGAAAGTTGTCAGCTCTAAAATATGCATTTTGAGAGACAATATGGTTAGAACTACAGCATCAAACATGTAAATGGGGCTCTAGAACAAAATATTAATTCCTAAGCACTTTTGTTCACAGTTTCAGTAAATCCAATATTGCTATTTGTTTCCTTCTTGGTTTCCTTCTTTCCTCCACTGTGGATGTGGTGGTTCTGGAAGGTCCCTGGTCCCAGCTACATAAGACTCTTGAATTTCTCTATTGACAAAAATAGGCAGTGCTCAGGTCCAATCCTGTTGACGTTTTAAATATTCTTCAGTGGAAACTAGGAAATCAGTTATCCAGATAACCTGTCTACTTTGCTTATCACTATGTGCGTCTTCCCCTCCCTTGCTTGTCCAGCCACTCCATGCCATTTCTCTTCCTGCCAAGTTTTAATCCTCAGCTCCCTCAACTATTTCTTTCTACTATCTCTCCTATTCAGTTGTCAGTCCCTCGCATTTTCTTTCACTTTATCAACATTCTGTGCCACTGAGTTATCACTGCATTCTCATCTGTGTTGTCAGGATGCAAACCAGGACCCTGCGTCCATTACTTTTGAAGTTCTGGAGAGGAATTCTTTTTAGCATTTTGAAAAATATATCAGATTCCTTATTGCCTCATCATGCTTCCTACATCTGCATCCTTTCCTGTCTCACAGAAAAAAAGTGTGTGCGTACACCAGTCACATAAGTTAATTAAAGAATAAAAGCAAAAGAGGGAAGAAAGAATGGTTCAGCCATGTGGCTTTTGTTATTGGTGGGTAGGGAGGTCAGCTTGTGGGTAGGGAGGTCAGCTTCCCTTTACCTTGCCTATTTTTCTTTAACAACTATGGGAACGGCTGGACAAAGAGGACGGTTGCCATGTCAACAATTGGCTTGCCATTGGCATTTTTTAAAAAGTATTATATGTAATCCTACAGAATAATAGCCTTCCTTTCACTTTCCTTATGTGTACATGGAGAAAGAATTGAAGTTTAATATGTGGCAGTTTTTCCCTCAGACCTTAAGAATTCATTCAGCTACTATCTTCAATCTTTAAACCTTCTTTTTGAACCCCCAGTCCACTGAATGCATCAAAATTGTTAGTGAAAGAATGTTAATCTCATCCTTAAGTTTGTGCCTCTGGAAACCTTGAGGTTACCTCCATACATGCTGATATTTCCCTCTAGGATGGGGTCATGCGGTTTGGGCTATATTAGCATGACCACAGTAAGAGCTAAATTGCTCTAAAAACAAATGCAGTTTGGGGTAAGAGGACCTTTACAGATCCCCTTCCTTACACGTTGGAATCTTTGTTCCTGAGTTTATAGGAACTTTGGATGAAGGGGATACATTCATAGTGTGGTGAAGACATTGATCTCTAGCTGGTGCCATTTTGAATCTCCAGTCATTTTTCCTAGGATGTGAGTTACTGCTGCCTATTGCTGACTTTCCTACTATCCTGCCTTTCTATCATTGTTTCTTACACAGGTCAGAACTTGGAAACAGGCTATAAAGGGGGAAACATAGACTAAAATTTGGAAGTTGTTCAAAAATAGGGTCGCAAAGCTAATCTAGCTTATCAATTGTCCATGAGCACTGGCTCCTGCATTATTCTGTAATCCTAACACAATGCAGAAACACAAGATGATTTAAAGCTCTTTTAAAGATAATCCTAGACAGTTTTCAAAGAAAAAATAACTACCTGCATCAAACTGTGATCTTATCCAATCCGTGTCCCATAATTAGTATTTTTTTGTGATTCTGAGCGTCTGACAAAAGAATACCAAAGTTAAAAGAAAATACACAAATACACAAATGTAAAATCCACAGAGTTCAACTTCCTATCAGGTAAATGTTTATAGGTTTGCAGGTTTGTTTCATTTTGTTGAAACAAAATGAAGACATAAATATATAAAACAAACATAAAAGAGTTTATCCATATAACTTCCCTTCTGAAAACAAAAGGCATAAAACAATGTGGAGGAAAGTACTTCTACTCACTCTGCTCTATCAAGGTAGCCTTAACACATTAGTTCAAATAATTTTCTTTCCAAAAAATTCATAAGTCACCAACAGGGAGACAGTGCCCCATTGCCTTCAGTTTGCATCATGAAAGGCTAGAATCATTATTGAAGGGTTTAAATCACAGCAGGCATTAGGGACAAAAGAATGAAAAAGGTCATAATGTGCATAAATATGAGTATTTACATAAATAGTTTATTATGAGAGGTAAAGCCAAAATATTTTGTGCCACATAGTATCAGTCTACATATGTAAAAAGTATAAGCAACCTAACTTGTAAAAATGGGTTTATACATTTAATAGTTAAAGAATACCAGAAGATTTCTCCAGCACTATACCCATACTTACCCTATGTTAATCTCTACAGAAGGTAGTCACTGAGTAGAGTCAAACAGCAAACATTCACATAATTTTTATTATGGGAAGCTGCATGTAATTTTCCACCCAGAGTATTCAAAACACAGCAATTCAGCTGGAATCTGAAGAGAAAGACTCATGTCGAAAGGAAAGGGGCTTCTACACCTTCTGAATCCCCTCTTCTGGCAAGGCTCAGTGAAACAGGCGCCTAGATCTTTCCCCATCCTTGAGGAAGAGCATCTGCTGGGAAGATTTTCAAGCCAAAACTACTGAAAGGATTAAGAAGCGCATTCTTCCTAAGCATGGGCATGTTCCATTTCAGATTACATTCACCATAGCTGCATTTTGTGAAACACCCAGGAATGCTGTGTGATGCATAGTTTATCTAGGTATGCGCAGTTCAGAGAAAAGCACACAACCAAATAAAGTTGTGGAAGTCCATTTCTCCCGACCTTTTTATATGTTGAGTCAGTCACTACATTTTTGGGCAGAGCAGGACGCCTTTAGTAGCCAAAAACAAAAGTCATGAGCAAACGTGTGCTGAGAAGAAAATATCAGAGGCTGGGGAATATTAGGCACATTGAAATTCCTGGGACTGAAGACTCAAGAATACATGTGTTGTCCATGGGTCCACACCTTGGAATTGTGGCTATGAGATTGTTGCTATTCCTACTCCACTCCCACCCAGAGTTGCCAACTGAACAGGTGATGCCCTTCAGTTTAGGAATTGCTTTGTTTCCATTTGTGAAGTAAGAAAGGGAATGATCTAATTTCTGGTAGATTAGGCAGAGACTAATGGTTGTTGCCAAGCTGAACAAGGCATAAGTGTGCTGTGCCCACAAAAAAGGAATCATGGGAATTGCACTCTATTTGAAGCAAGATGCTCATTTTTTCTCTTTATTTGATTGTTGTAAGATTACTCTCACTTTTCCACTTGTTCCCAATTTTCTGGATGCTTGCGAACATGGAAAAGTGCAAGCAACCCCAATTTTAAAGAAACCAGTTGGCTGCCTCATTCCTTTTAAATGGACTTTGTCCCTTTTATCAGAGAGATATGTCCATTCATATCTCTATGCCCCTCCAAACATATCCACAGTCTGTCAGGACCATGGTTGATTATTCATAGAACAATTAATGTATTTTGATGGATTGTCCTTTAATCTCAAAGCCCATTTAAAGTCGATTTGCTATAAAGCGTTGGTATATGAATAGAAAAATACTATAGATATGAAGGAACCATAATTTCAAGAAATTCCATAACACCAATGATGTGCCCAAAGTGTTAAGTTCTTCTTGTGTGCTGCTTATATATTGGCAGAGATATATCATTATTTTGTGCTGAGTTACATTATATTCTACATAGATGCATCAGCAATTGATCCAGGGATGACTATGAAAATAAATAAATCTGTAGCCATGCAATTCAGATCTGGGACTGGGTTTCAGCCACAGAAAAGGCATGAATGTGTTATGGCGGTACATTTTAAGTGCAGCATTCTTGATATCTTCCATAGCTTCACCCAGATTTAACCACTCTGCCAATGCATCTTTGCTGGTAGGACATGCTGCATTGGTGAAATGTCCCACTGGCCTATCTATGATGGCAGTATTTATTTCTGCTGCTGTAGCAGAAATTCCATCAATATTATAGCCCAGTAATACCCAATCTAGTTTCTCTAGATTTTATTGAAGATAGGTTCCATAAACTCCAGCCAGCATGTCCAAAAGCCAGCAACACTGGGTGTTGTAGTCCAAAACTACTGGATGGGCACCGGGTTTGGAAAAATTGTTATACACTTCTAGCCACAGATCTAAAACCATATGTCCATTACCCTTCCCTCCCTCCTTCCTTGCTTCCTTCTAAACAAGCAGTTGCTACAAATTAATGGTGGTTTTGTTATTATAGAATGATAAGTTAGTGCACCATAACAAGACTCACAGGTGTTGGGCTATTCTAAAAGAGCCTTTCCTTTGCAACTTCTGCCACTGTACCTCTAATATTAACAGAGTGATCACTGAAAACATACACCCCCTATAGCTTTGCAACCGTTTTGTTGATGTGTGCAAATCATTGAATATATGCTAAAGTTATTCTGTACTACCTGCTTTTACGTAGTCATTAAAATCATTTTGTAATTGTTTGCAATAAAAGTTTTCAGGTCCTTAAAAATACAATTATCAAAATGCCTAAGCTTTTTAAAAAAAGTAATCAACCCTACATTGAAAAGCATACTTGAAAATAAAGTTTACCCAGCATAATCCTAAATCCTGTACACATTTCATCTTGAGTTCAAAGAAAGGATGTTTACCACAGAGACCAACATTTAGGGAATGAAACAATATTCTCATTAACAACAGGTCAATGAACATTTCTTCCCAGCATGATTTTTTAATTTATTTTTATTTAACTATTTAACTGTGTTGTTATTCCATCTACTAAAACATGTCAAAGGTGTTCAGTTTTTAACACTCAAACTCAGATTTATTTTTGTCAACTAAAATATCCAGTAGTATTTATAGTTATCTACTCTGAGCCAAATGATATTTGGCCTCCTAATGGGGTTATAACACAGTATGCTAATAAGAGAACATATTACTGGGAAAGACTGCTTCAAGTACTAACAAAATGTCCATCTATTTCAGGAACTCCTAGTGGAATACAATTCATGTATGGTTTGTTCACAGTGAGACACTCAACCCAGTTTAGGTCACTGTCATAAAAGCTAAGAACCATAGCAACAAGACCCTAGAATTTGAAAGTTCATCTGGATAAACATGACATATATTGCTAAATAATGATATAAAGTTTTTCACAATCAAGGTCAATTTTTAAGAATGATGAATGAGTTTGTGCTATGGAACTTCTTGAAATTCCAGTTCCTTCATATGTGAAGTACTTTTTATCCATATATATACTAAAGGCAATAGGAGATCTAATTAAATAGGCTTTGAAATTAAAGGATAAATATCCTGCTTTTCATTGTTTTTCCTCTTTGGTAAATATATGCTTTCTTTATTCTTATTGCTATACTTACCAATGATGTACTGTTTTTCATTTTAGTTTTATGAAAACTGTTCCTTGAGAGCCATATAAAATGGATACTCATAGTGCTTTTGTGTTTTTCCCCCCTGAGAAGGAAGGTTTAATAAGTGTTTATCTGAATGTAATTTTCTTTGCATTTGGTGAAGATATTTATCATTTTCTTCACTTTCATGAAGAAACATGTAGTCAGAATCAAAGGAATGATTTGCATCCTGTACACGGGAGAAGAGTTTCTTGGAACGACACAAATGGAACTCATCTAAATGTAAAGCTGTACTTCTGATCCCTTAGGGAAGAAGAAATCGTAGCGGTACTCAATAGTATTACTCTAACTTAAATACTATTGAAAATCTGTTATGGTTCATATTAATGTGATTTTGAAGAAACTTTTAATTAACCTTTGCATTGGCAGTGCACATGGCTTGCCTTTCCCACTATCAGGCCCTACTTCTAACAGCCATTTCTCATATTTGCATGTACTTTTTAGGAGTACATTCATACATGTGTGACTTAAATTTAAAGTTACATGTCCAAAGACCAAAGAGTCCTTTTTTTTCTTCTTTAATCTTTGTTGGGCTTCTGTGCTTCAGTATAATTATTTCTAAATATATCTGTTAGGAAGGCCTGTTTCCAATGAGTCTGAGGTTTCTCAATTTACACTTCTGGTAAAGTAACTTGAAGCAAACTCTAGATCTTCATTGTTTAACTGAAGCTTTATTGCTTTGCAATCAGCATGCAATTTTCATCTTAAGATAACATGCCTTGCTTTCTGGCAAAATTAAAGCAAGTGGGTTTTTCCCTTCAGGGAATTCGCTAAAGCATTTTCATTGTCACATCCAACCCAGCTGCTAAGCACGTAACACTCATAAGATTAATTCATGGTTGCAACCCACATGAGTTTCTAAGTTCATCAAAAATATTTTTAAGGCTATGAAACATTCCCTAATCATAGCAACTTTATGCCTGGCAAAGTTTCTATAGATATCAGAGATGAGCTGGAGATAAAACCAAAACCTAAACTAAAATTCAAAGCTTAATTGCTGCATAAATAGGGATTGTTTTAAGGGTTGCAGCATTCCGTGAACATATTTCCTTCCTTTCCAGCAGATATCTGTATGTTTAAGTGTGCACTTGAAATTGCCCAGCTGTGTTCTGGATACTTCACCTGATTCCGCTGCAATAACATTGGAGTCCTAATGGATGTAAGAAATTTTATTCCAGGATGTACCTAGCAAATATATCGTAGTGGGCTTCAGATTGCTCTAAGATATCCTTAGAGCTAGTGTGTAGTGGTTCCTGTATGACTCTAGAGCTCCAATGAGGTATTGGGTTTTTTGCCATTCTCACTGTCTCCAAGTATGAACAACTCTTTTTGGCCAATCTGGTTTTTAGTCTGGAAGTATAGTACTTGTTCTCAGTGCAGTTTCAAGCTTCTAGTACTAACTTGGAACAAGGATACCTGAGAGAGCACCTTCTTCCTTACCAACCCACCCTGTCACTGAGGTCAGGGCAGGACATTTTCCTGGTGGTTCCACATTGATTAGCTGAGTAGAGTCCACCAGGAGAAAGGCCTTCAGCGTGACAGCTCTGTTTCTCTGGTACTCCCTGCCTCCAAAGGTCAGGCAGGTACCAACACATTGCTGTTTTCAGTACCTGCTGGAGAGATCTTTTTCCTTGCTTACTTTCCTTGCTTTTATTCTTCCCTTTATTGTTTTCCCTTCACTGCTCTGGAATCCGCTGATATGAAGTGATACACAAATATTGTCCCACAAAAATAAATAAATAATAAAGGTATGTTTTCAAACACCATTTATTTATTTAGCAGTACACTAAGAGAACAATCCTATTTGGAATCCTATGGAATTGCATGGAATACCTTTCTCAAGGTCACAGAGAGTTCTCTGAACTCCAAAGGGGAAATGGAAGATCCGACCTCCCTTTCCTAACTCCTTGAAAGCTGGTAAGGAAAGTGCCACTTTGGCTGCCATCTAGAGACAGTAAACTGAGTGTTGAAAGGAGCCGTTTCAGTGGGTGAGAATGGGTAAAGATTAGAGTGGGTAGGATATGTGATATCCTGAAACATGTCCAGCCAGGTCCACTCTCCTTCACCACAGATGGAAGATAGGGAGGCAACAACTGGTTCCTTCCACCCTGCTGACTTCAGCCAGGCAAAGATAAAGGATTTTAAAAAGCCTCTAAGTTCAGAGAATTCCAAGCAGCATGAGAAGACTCAACAAGACTGCACCCCTGGACTTGTAATATGTATAGACATTCTGACCCACTAAGTCTTTATAGAATCAGTTTTATCAACATTTGGAATTGAACAGATGCAAATAAATTAAGTTATTCACATGAAAAGGAAGTAACTGGCTAAGGTCTAAGGCTAAGATAATACGTATGTCAGACTTACATTCATTTTTAATTTAATCATACTTATTATACATATTTAGTCCAAAAAACAATCCTACGGAAGTATAATGTTGATATGTTTACCTCTCTGAAGCATTTACCACTCACTTACATTTTCTTACTGGAAGACCACTGGAGACCCATTGACTGGTAATAAATGGATATGGATATAATGTATTGCCTTTACTCATCTCCATATAAATATAAACAAAAGACATACAGCAAGACTATTGTGCTTTTTCTTTCTGGTAACAGAAATACTGAAAAAAAATAGCTTCTTTGAAAATGGCACACTGATATAGGAAAAAATTGAAATGGATAAATGTGTATTATTTATTCAGTTTATGTCCTGCATTTCCACCAAAGGAAGACATTCAACATGACTACCATTCTTTAACCATTTCCTTAAAAATCTCAGTTAAAAACAATGAAAAAAATGTTACAAATAGACCACACATTACAAAATTGAAACAGTATCCAACCCCATACTGAATTTTATACACCAAAGGCCTGCTTCAACAGAAATGTCCTTTAACCAGCAGGCAAAGGCAGCAGAGATGGAATGGACCCAGCCTCCCTTGGCAGAAAGCAGCACAACCTGGAAGCAGCCACTGAGAAGACCTGTCTTCTGTTGCTACCAGCATGCTTTTTTGAAAGGGAACCCCAACCCAAAGATCCAAACTTATCGAACAGGTAGCTTGATCCTGTGTCATACAGGACTTTAAAGGTTCTAATCAGCACTTGAATGGTGCCCAGAAACAGACCAGTAGTCAATGAAGCTGTTGCAACAAGGGGCTCATATGCTCTCTATAATCCATCCATTCAATAGTGTGACTGCAGTGTTCCAGTTCAGCTGAAATTTCAAAACATGTACAGCATGTCACAGTTGTCCAAATAAGATGTAACAAAGGCATGCTTCCTGATCTACTTTTCACTTAACCAGGATGATCTCTATCTTATCTTTATTAAAATGCAATTTGTTCACCTTCTTCCACTCTATTACTGATACCAGATACTGCTATAGAACTAGGACATCTTCCTGACATTTATATGAAAAGGATATATAGATTTGGGTGCCATCAGTTTACTGGTGGTACCCAATTCCCAAATTCTTCATGACCACTCCCAGTGATTTCATGTATATGGTAAATAGCCTGGGGCATAAGTTGGAATGCCAAGAAACATCACAGGCACATGGACACAGCATCAAACAGGAGTTCCCTTCTGGAGCCTCCCATCCAAGAAGTAAAAGTGCCTCCCAATTGCTTCTCAGACTGGCGCCCCAGAAAGATACCATGATCAGTGCTATTGAAACCTGCTGAGAGGTCCAGCAAAACCAAAAGGTTAGTACTTATGTGTTCAGTCCTTAGCAAGAAGGTGAGCAAAACAGTCTTTCTCCTATAACCAGCTCTGACACCAGATTGAAATGGATCTAGTCAATCTGTCTCATCAAGGACTATCTGGAACAGAGAATCCACCTCATGCGCCTTGCCTAAGAATGGGATATTGAGAACAGGGGATAGGATACAGGTTTGGCCTTCCATGAGAGGAAAGACTCTGGCCTTTTTTGGGATCCTCTACATCACACCTCACCGCGTTCAACAGGGTTTCATGACACCCGGTTTAGCACTTTCAGGGGGCTGTTGTTGAAAGAGGAATATAATAGCACTTCTGTTTGAACAGTTGATCCAGCATCAATCTGGATCCAAATCATAAACAATCAAATTCAAGGTTTTTGAGGAGAAAGATTTTTTTCTATTTTTCTAACATGAACTTTCAAATAAAAGCAGTTAGAGGACATTCAACTAGGTCCACATGGACCTTATTTTTCATAAAGAACAGTGAAGCAGGCTGTCTGTTTCTTTTACTTTATTATACATTATTGTTATAATGGACAATGAAATACAGCTTACAAAGTGACATCTTAATGAGTTTGAGACTTTCAGATTAGATTTTTTATTATGCAAGTAATATAGTTAAGTTGTGTTTGATATAAATTTATAGATCGTTAGCTAACTAATTCTGTCTAATGTGAAACATGGTAATTCAGCTCTCATTAATGGCAGTTAATTTTGTGTTATTTAAAAGGTGATCATTCCATTCTACTTAATTTTAGTGCAGGGATGAAAGGGATGAAGTGCACTATAGCTTTAATTATGGTAATGTAAACAATTTAAATAATCACAAGAAATGTTCAGTTAATGACACACTTTACCCACTGAATGACAGGAGAACATCAGCATTAAAATGATTATAGCTAGTGTGCTCAAACTCTCTAGCAAATAAATATATCAGGCCTATAGTTACTTTTTAATTTTATCATAAAGATAATATACAATTTAGTCTGAAAAATAATACCACAAAATTATAATGTTTAAATGTTTACTTCTCTAAAGTATTTACCACAAACATACATTTTCATACTGGAAGACCACTGGAGACCCATCAACTGGTAATAAATGGATATGGATATAATGTATTGCCTTTACTCATCTCCATAGAGTAGTAAATATGAACAACAGAAGACATACAGCAAGACTATTGTGCTTTTTCTTTCTGGTAAGCAGAAATACTGAAAACAAAAAAGCTTCTTTGAAAATAGTGCACTTGCATAGGAAAAGAGGACCTGTAAATTAATAGTTTGTAGAATATTTATGACATATGGAAACAATTTTAATGTATATTTTATATTCTCTGTACAGAATATAAATGAATGAACATCTATTCATTTATTTCTTCATTTCACCTCTTACAGTCACATGTTTAACCACATAATTGTAAGGGCATTTATTTAGACTTGCTTCCAACTGTGTGTGGTTAAACAAGGAATGAAAAATCTACTTTAACCCGTATGTACAAATTTTTAAAAATGTTTCTCTTTAACTCATGTAAGCTTAGATAATTAAAAGTCCATTACAATACTGATTCACTTTGTTTTCTTTAAGCTTTGTTGAATAAAATTAGCTATAAATTTAACATATGAAAAATTCTCAGGAACATACTATCAAATGAAACATTTTCTACAGTTAGTTTTCCTGCATTAGCTGTACATTTTTTCTTCTTAGGGACTAAAAGAAAACATGCATCAAGGTTTGGATGTGTATGCCACCATGTAATATTCTTAAGTCATTTATGTATTTTAATTGCATATGCCCTTTAAGCCGAGATTATTCTAGCACTCAATATTAAAAGAATCAAAATATTTAATTTTATTATGTAAATCAAATCCTTATATTTAGTTGTATATTTAGTCTGTGGACTAAAATGTGTTTAGTATCAAAAAATACAAATATGTAAAAAAAGAGACAACAGAATACATATAATACAATTAAGAATTACAATGAAACAAAAAACTAAACATACATTCACAAGTAAACTTAGAGTTCATTTTTTATTTACCTCTCAATTATAGTTACTGCCAGCCATTAATTCATTGTTATCCAATCTTAATAGCCACAGCCGGTTTGTTCAGTTTCAATCTTATTTATGCTAGTAACATTTATGAACTACAAATGTAACATTTCACATACTTTTGTAACCGTAATATTTTTTTTCCTTTTTAATTTTATTTATTTATTTATTAAAACATTTTTATGCCGCCCCATTCACTGAAGCCTCGGGGCGGCTTACAACAATAAATTTTGGCAATTTCTGTGAATTCTACGTATAAATTAATATAAAATTAAATGTCTACTGAAGAGAATTGTTTGTGTATATAAGATATATAAATATCAATCAAGAGATTTTTTAAGAATCTGTAATGAATAGTGTCAACATGTTATGAACAACAATATAAGACAGTTCAGTATATATATATGATTAAATAGCTACCTTTAAGCAATCCTAAAAATGTAAAAATAAATAAAGAAAAAGCAGCAATTACATCATAGATTAAGATTTTTTTGAACCCCGTATAATACATTACTGGGTTCTGGGTCCAGTCCCTCAATCAAGCTTAGATATTTCTCTTCTATACAACAGTATATTAGCATGTTATCGGAAAAAGAATGGTTGTCACTTTTTCACCATTACTGCTCAGGGTTAGGGAAGCAAAATGTCTATTTTATGATAATGTTTTAATTTTTGGTAAGTGTTGTTTGAAGAAACAGCTTGCTCAGCAAGTGATTTGATACCTCTACAATATACCTGTAGAATTTGTCAGATGCAATACAGTATTTTAAAAGCTGAGCTATGTGCATAACTTAATGTATAATTTAAAAAGAATGCAGAAAATTAGAAAATACAAGAAATAAGTTGCCAACAATAGTACTTAGCTAAGTAAATATAAGGGACACATTTGTTATTTTGACTAGGTTGAAGGTGATAACTCACTGTCAGAGTACATGCTTTGTGTACAGAAACTAATCAGTGCACTTGGCTGAGTTTTATTTTCTTCTGATTTTCTGAAAATGTTCACATGTTGTGAATGATATTCCCCTTTCTTTCAACTGCCTTTCTTCATCTCATCTGTTGGGTTGCTGGTGGTTTTCTTTTGCCTTCTTAGTCGTTAATGGATTATCATACTATGCTTCCAAAAATGTACAATCCCACAGACATTATGGGACAGTTATCACAGAGGTTTTAAAATCTATTTTCAGGTTCCATACGATTCCGGGTTCATTCAAAATGGTAAGGTCTTTAGGTGATGTTGATGCATGCTTGCACCAGTTGCAACTGTTAGTAAACTTGCAGAAAATATAATTTTATTAAAGCACAATTACTAGAGGGTCAAGCTCAGTATGAACATTCATCCAAGAGCACCTGAAAAAATTTGTTCTGATGAACTCACTTAATGAAAACTTTGGACAACTCCCCCAATCATCATTGTAGAAATTGCCTCAAAGTGAGCATATGAAAGAAAAAAATGCATACTTATTTCTCCATGCTATCCTTGATATGAGAAAATATCATATGACTTTTTTCTAACATATGGCACGTCCAGTTAAGTATAACAATTTGAGACACAAATACAGCTGTTTCTAATGAGACAAGAATTTCAACCTGTACTGGAAGATGCTTGGAATTTTTAGCTCAGGCACTTAGCATCCTTTAACCTGGTTGGCATGACATTGGATGATACAAAATCATAGTGTCATTTCTAATGATACAGAAGGTTAAAAATTCATTATTTAAATTTCAGCTACATGGACACATCACTAGAACACATGCTTGAGATCAATGTTAAAATAAATTATGAAAATAGAGAGTACATTAGCCTGACCTTTCTCCTTTCCCCCACTCTACCTGTGGAGACTTTTGAAGAGTAACCCTGACTATATGCATGGAGGCTCTTCAAACAATCCTGAGTGCAAGAATTGAAATTGCCCACCCCACCCCATTTTTGCTCTGTTTTGTTTTCCTCCCTACTATTTCCCCAAATCCTCCATACTGTATTTAATTTAAATTTCTGCAGGTTAGCTTAAGATGGGCTTTAAATTTAAAACCTTTCAATGTTGATTCTGTATCCTCAGCATCTCTTTCTAATACATAAATGTATTAAAATAAGACTTTGAAGCCTCTACCTAGTTCTATTTCTAAACTGAGCATATGCTCAGAGGCGCTAGAGATGGGTGAGAAATTAATTTAATTTGCATTTCAATGTAAACTTAATGAATGTTCACATCACAAACAAACATGAGCCAGAACACAATTCACTGCTCAAACAGTTGTTTATGAGGTCAGTTTACATCCCACCTACATTTTAAAATAACTGAGAAAGTTTACAGTACAATACAGAAAAATACATGTATGCCAAAAAGTTTACAAAATATTTATATCCTCAAAAATGTGCAAAAACACTTTATTCAGTGGGAAACGGCAGTGAGGGAGTGTGTGTGTGTGTGCACACGCGCGTGTGCATGTTAAATCCATAAAGAAATTCTCAGGGTTTTTTTTAATATGGACAATAATCTAATGAGGAATTGGGACAGAATTACAAAAAAATCAAATCAAATCAAACAGTATTACCCATCCTGAAACGCGGCATCTTGTTTCACAATACTAGAGCCACAATTTTGCACATGGAGAAATTGGGTGGACCTCAAGTTCTAATGGGGACGAAGCCAATCCCATAATTTGAAATACAACGCAAGCAAGATGTAAGTGCCAGAACACCAGGTAGTTTCCAATTATGCCATTCTCTGTACACATAGAAATTATATTCTGAACTATGTGTAAGAATTATAGTTGCACTTGCTGTCTGACTAAAGTTACAGTCCATCCAATTGCACTTGCAAAAGTACTTGAGCAACTAGTTGCACAATGACTCCTACAACCAGCCGTACAAGTGCAATGCACAAGTGCTTGTGCAATAAGAAGACTTAGGAGAGGTCTGCTAGAGTTATTGAATTGCAGAATGATCTGGTTCGATACTGCCCTTTGGAACAATAGGTCAAAGTACCTTTGATTCCTTTGTATCCATGCACTAATAGAGTTCCTTCTCTGAAGGCCAAGGTCTTTGTTTCTTAATGTTGGCAGTTGCAAGATAATTCTGATCTATAGAGTTATAGTGTGTACACAGAATCTATAAAAATGGAATGCAGAAGGATTTATCTGAGCAATTTACACATTCATCTTTTTAGTCATCACTTATTTATGACTTTAGTATTTGCTGTATTTGTACAATTCTATCAGAATGATTTATTCAGAAATCCCCAGGACCCATTTACCAAATTTTCCTGACAATGGAACATCTTGAACTTAAATTATAAACAATATCTCCTAATAGCGGTATGTTCCTGAAACATTAGTTTTGTTTTGTTTTTAAACAATACAGATACTTTTGTCCTCATACATCAGATTTTTGCCATTGAACTGCTCTGTCATCCTTTTCTTTTACATTTACTTTGCCTTGGGAATTTTACACCAAGAAAATGAAGCTAAAATATTCTGTACATTCAGAATATCCTTCTTAGATATTCTTATTTCATTTACAATGGTACCCTTTTTTGCCCATACTTCAGAACTAAGGGTTAGGGTACCAGCTTATGAAAGGCAGCTCTGAAGCAGGCACTAGATAACCATTCACCTCATTGCTTGAATGTACACAGCAGTGCAGTCATTCTTGCATTCGTATATGACCCATATGGGAGTTAGCTAAGACATGCAAAGATTTTTCTTTCTCTCCTAATGTGATAGGAGTCAACCCAACCATCTAATCTAGTTTAGTATTGCCTACACTGACTTACAGTGGTACACCAGAGGCAGATGTCTTTTCCAGCACTATCTAAAGATGCCATACACTGATATCTGCCATCTCTTCACTTCTCCCAGCAAAATATCTCACTCTGGGGCTCTTTCCTCATAGAGCAGCTGTGCCATAGAAGCCCAAATGGTCACCAGAACCACACCACCAGCAATGTCTCATCTAACACTGAGCTCTCTTCGTCTTTTTAACATGGATAAATTACTTGCAATTACTGTCATCAGTAACTATGTTCCAGATCTCCTACAGTATTGGAAATTCCCACCAAGTATGGATGTGTGAATTCATCTAAGCAGAGCCAATGTAGCACCTTAAGAACCTTGCATTGTGCTTCTTAGAACAACTGGTTTCTATCTCTATGAAATCCATATCCCATTTCACCTGTAATAAGAAACTGATGTGTTAGATAGTTAAGAATTTTACCACATTAGCTGAAAATATAACAGTATTCTAAATTGTTGGATTACTATTATTATTGTTAGTAGTATTTTGTTCTTTTCAATATCATTAGGACATGCTTTATAAAACTATTTCCAGAAAAAGTGCTCTCCCAATCAAGAAATATCACTCAAGCAATTACACTGATTTTGAGCATTATCTTATGAAAATGAACTAAGTTCAAGAAACAATTTCATGAGAAAAGATGAGAGAATTAGAGTTAAACGATGCATTTTCCATTACATAGTGTAAGGCAGAGCTCATTTTTAACACTTGCAATTTTCAACATGCTTTAATTACGTTTGAACAGTTACAATCATTCTAACTGAATCCCTAATTTTGCTACCATCTTCACCCTGAACAGTGACTAACCCCATAAGAAGACCTTTGGCTTTTAAATGTTCCATATTCAAATTCACCCTATGTGATGGGAGCTGAGGTTCTTCCTTCGAGCAGTCAAGCTCTTCAACCCGATCGAATTTTTACTTCCAGGAACAATCCTTATGAGCATTCCTGGGCCCTCTCCCCTCAGGAGGAGCTCTCTGAAGTCGAGCACATTGCTCCTCACTGCACATTGCTCATTCAGTTGGGCCTCCTGCCTCTACTGACACCTTGTCTGAGAATTCCTCATGCTCAGAGAGGCCTCCCACTGTACATCTTGGTCTTTCCCAGAAACTACCTTACTTGGCAAAGCATCTTGCCTTGAGATAATCACTTCTGCCTCCTTCATCTCAGAATCTTGTCCATCCTCCACAATCCTACTGTAATTTGTTTCACATTCTGATTCTGAATCCTCTGGGATGTTTCCAGTTGTCTTTGAGAATGATTGCCCAGGACTGCCACCCTTCTTCCTCTCAACACTATGTGACTACTAATAATTTTGTTTAATTTGCTGTTTAGCATAATAATGGTATTCTAGGCCAGAACACCTGGGCAATGAAGCGAATTAAAAGTATTCTAACACAGACTGGCTTAAAACCCTGGGCTCATGCCGGCTAATATTCTATGCCTTTCTAGATCATGCCAATCACATGATCTATTAAGTAAACTGAAGTAAAAACAAAGTAAAAATAAAATAAACAAACTTCTAAGCAATTTATGCTTTAAATTAGTCACATGAACAACATGCTCAAAATCTGTCTGATTTCATTAGCTGTGACATACTTTATTGAAGAAAAAATCTCCCAAATCTCAGTTAATAAATAATTCGCATGCAGAAAAAATACAGGTTACAAAACTAGGCATTGAACAAGAGTTGTGCACAAAACTTCTTTCACAGTTTAAACTTGCATTCTTGTTGCTAGAAAAAGGGTTTTGAACATAATTCAAAAGAAATGGAATTTTGGAGAAACACAAAATCTGGAAGTTCCTGGGAAAGGTGCTAAACCCTGAAGAATGACAAGCAGAACACGGCCAAACATTCTCAGATGACATTTTTTTCTCCTCAGAAAAGAAGTGAGATCTTTATTTGCTTTATACCCTTAGAAATAAAAATCTGTTTTGCTGAATGTTCTCCAATGTTCTTTCCACCTGGTTTTAGTGCTGCATTCTCTCCCCTCCACCCCATCAATGCTGGAATGATGCTAGACATGGGATACTGTGGAAGATGCAAAATAAGAGCCGAACTACCAGTGGAGGTGACTCTGCTGCCACTTACCATGGCAATGCAAAGCAAAGAACACCAAAAGCCTCTTGAAGGGTGGGGCTGGGGAGGAAGAAGTGCGGTTTAAGCGCTTCTAAGGATGAGCTCTACCAATGAGAAATTATTGGAAAAGAATTGGTGAAATTGCCACCCCCCCCCCCCCCCCCGAGAGATACACACATAGCAGTATTTTTCTGCCTGAAAATAGGGTGCAGAATGTCAACAGGCCATTTAAAGTATATATTATTAATGGCATTACTATGTCTCCATAGTTTTATGTTCTGGATTCTACTGCCAAGTAGAACTTATTGCTATGAGTTAAAACTAGCTGGCTTTCAAAATGATAAATATTGTCTTCCTCTAATGCAGGACTAAACAAAACTTTTCAAAAGAACAGAAGTGAGATCCAAACCTGCTCTGTCTATGCAGAAACCTCAGGGAAGGTGGATATAACATTCCCTTCAGACAAAGTAGGGATATACAGATTTTGTTAAATCTATTGCATTGATTCTTCCTGTACTGAATGAATTAGAACTCTATGCAGGAATTTTGTTTCAGTTTGCAAATGCACCAATCCATACTTGCAAAAATCAGTCCCAAAAGTTAGAGAGGGAAAATCTGTTCAACCTAAAAAAAGCCAATCTACTGTGGAATACACAGGCTGGACTTATCTGAATGCATTTTAATCAAGTGAGAATTTCTCTAGCTTCCACAGATAGAACTCATTTGTATTTTCAGGGCACTATATGGGACACTGAACTATGGAAGATGCCATGAGAGTTACTGTATGAAAATTGAAGCTTAAATGCTCCTACAGGAAAAAGTAGCTTTTCTCACTTTCCGGGGCCCTTCTCTTCCTACCTGGTTGCATATATAGTCAGATTCTGAAGTATGTGACTGAGAAAACAAGAAGCTATATAGAAAGTATGAGCATTTCCCTTTTAAGCAGTCATGTTTAATAACCAAATACAATGATATTAGAGAAAATGAGAAATGTTTTTCATTCCTTTGAGAAATAACTGTATTTAAATATAACAGTTTAACATACAAATGCATCACATGTCGCAAGGTAAGTTCTTGTTTGCTACTTCAAATCTCCCCTCTCATCTGAGAATTTACGGACTGAATGGGAAATAAAAGCTGTGGTGGATTCCAAAGCCACCAAGTCAGCAGCTAGAGTAAGAGTGCTGGGACAGAGAGGTGGTTTGCCATTAAGAGAAGATGCTGATTTACATAGGTGAGCAACTGAATGAAGGAAAAAAAGCTAAGAATAAATTCCAGAAGACAGTACCCAGCATGGCTGCTCTTGCTCTGCTTGTTCCTTTGTGCACCTGGGAGTGACTGCTTTTGCAATGGGAATTTCATGCTTCTAAAAATAAAATCATTTCCAGATCAGAACGGCGCCATTCTGTGAGCTCTACTCTGCTGACTTGATCTGTTCCAGAAACTATCATTTCCACTCTTTTCAGATTCTTTTTAAGCAGTACAAAAGCTTTGTTAAGCATGAACGGTCTGTTACACTCCTGCAAACACAAGTGCCACGACAGGAAATTATCCATATTCTTACATAAGATACTCTCTGTGTTAAAGTTAATACTTGAGAAATTAGAGAACATGAATTCCAGTGTTAAAAAACGTAACAAATGCCTCACATGCAGAAAAAGATGAAGGAACTAGAAGCGCTATCTGAAAAAGAAGTTTCTATTTGGAATGTGTGTGAGAGAGAGAGAATTTAGCATTATGCACACACAAAAGTAGACAGTTTAGGATAGTGCCTCCTTTAGGATATCAAATGTACATGGCAAAACAAGAAATGAAAGGCAGTAAAAATCTTCAAGCATGCAGTTGGAAATAATAAGACTTACCTGAGAACAAAGTCAGCTTGTGCTGTCAAAGTACAATAATATCCAGAAAACTGAAACATGATGTGTAGAAATGAACTTATGTATTAGACAAGGGGATCTGATAGTCAAAGTTCCTGTACGTTTAAGGCTTATTTATTTAAAAAAGCAAGTTTTAATAGGCTCATACACTTGACCTTGTGTGACAAATGGACCTGTCAAAGTCCCCTATCTTTCTGTCTGATAACAGACTACCTACACAATTACTTTATTTTACATTTTCTGAACTCTAAACAGAGCAAGTGTGTAATGCATCAAAGCATGCTGTTTTAATAACTAGGTTTCAGTTCCTTGATGATAGTCTTTGTACAACTGTATATTCATACTCTTAAGTAAGCATTTGAAGCAAGCTTAATCAAACTGTAGGATTTCTAAAGGATTTATATCCCACTCATTCTGTCTGAAAATAGAGCTTTCATGGCTAACAACTGGCCACACTATAAATCAGTGAAACAACTTAAAAGAGTAGCAATAGCAAAGCAGAAGAAGCCTACCCAGCAACCCATCAGGGAGCATTTTCATTGAAATAACACAGGTAAAAATACCCATTTCAGCCTCCTGAGATAAGGAGTTTCCTGGACTTTCCTCTAATAATACTAATTTTAAAATCCCTGTTTTGCATCCTTATTGCCCTGTACCTTGCCAGAAGAGAAGGCAGAGCAGGTCCTTCCTCAACAAACACAATCTACAGGAAGTTGTTTTTTTCAGATTTCCTAGTCCAAACTGTTTAGGGCTACATAGCGGAAAAGGCAACTTGAATTGGCCATAGAGATGAACAGACTGGAGTGGGGTTCACCAGTTTAATGATCTGACATGACAGAAAAAACTGCATTTGCTCTTATAGGTTAAAGTATGAAAATGAAGATGTTAGGAGCAGTCATAGAATCATAAAATAGTAGAGTTGGAAGGGGCCATGAAGGCCATCAAGTTCAACGCCCTGCTGTTGCAGGACACCACATTACACCATCCCACTTAGATGGCTGCCCAGTTTCTTTTTGAATGTCTCCAGTGTGGGAGAGCCCACCACCTCTCTAGGCAGCTGTTTCCACTGTCATATTGCTCTGACAGTGAGGAAGCATCTCCTGATGTTCAGCCTGAATCTGGGTTGTCACAACTTGAATTGATTATTCCGTGTCCTACACTCTGTAGGATGTACATGTTTTCCCTCCCTCTCTCTTTTGAGTATATTTGCACAAAGCTGCATTAGTTAATGCAGATTTGGGAAGTTGTGCACATGTGCATGTACCTGTTAATGCAATGGGATTATCTTATCTTTGCCCCTGATTCTGATTCTGTCAGTAAGCAGACAATGGCACTAAAGATGCCTGACAATCCACACAACATGTACATGGTTTGCTAAAGGCACAGCGGCTGTCTATACAGTGGCATGGCCTTCTGCTGGTAGAACAGTCAGTGGCAGTGGATTAATCTTGGAAAGACATGGAGGGAGCACTTCTGAACAAAGGCAGAATTATAACAGAATTCACATGGCTGGCGTCACGTATGATGACAAGCAACCCTGTGCATCTGCAGTGGTTTCTGTTCTTCTCCCTCAAGCAGGAGGGATGGGAATCAGCTGGTGCCCAGTTTGGGACTGAGCACATCAGTGGATTATCTGTCAATCCCCTTTCTGGTTGGGTTGGGGGTAGCTCTCTGGCAACCCAGAGTGAAAAAGTGGGACAAGTTCCACCTCCCCTTTATTCCTTCCACTTGCACAAAAGGTGCTTGGGGACACCTCTCTCACAGGTGGGAGCAAGAAAACAGGATGAGAAAGGAATCCTCTGTGGTGTGCTGAAGAAGAAGCACAGTAGCAGTTAGGGCTACAACTGCATGACACCTGTATTTCAATCATGTTCCCTAGAAGAACAGAAGTAGTGACCTCAGCCACTTATGTGGAATATATTCCACATTTGATATTATGCAGCCAATGGTGACAATGGAGTAGAATACAGGCAGACAAAGGCAAGGTTGGGGAAAAATGAATTTAAATGGCATGTAGCAGAGAACATTGCTTTTCAGAGCATGCCATTAATCCAGTCAGCAACTAATACATATGAGGTTACTTTTGACAAACTCATGGGCAGCATGTACAATGTTCTGATCTAGAAGTACACAGGAAGTCTATACAGCAGCAACCTCAGAATTCTCAAGGACAAATTTGAATGGATACGATTCCCCATGTTAGTGCTTTTATCTTATCATACCTGTTGCAGTTCGAAATCCTGGTGTATACTGCAGGAAAGGGGGATTCAGTATGTCTCAAGAGATAGATGCTAGAAAAGATTGCTACATTCTCTGTCATATGTTTTTAGTGAAAAACAAAAAGGAAGGACCATGGAGAATTTTCCAATATCGAAATTAAGTTCTGGGTGTGTAAATCAGGGAACAATAAAGCATTAGATAATGCCTTGCATGTTGATCTCATTACAGAAATGCATGAAAAGAAACAGGCATGTTTACCTTATTCCTTAAAAAAAAAAATCTCTGGGACTCACAATTAACTTTTTCCAAACTATTTCCAGTATACATTTAAGCAGGAAAAACTTCTGCTAAAGTTATGTTATACTAATTTCTCCTTCCACAGATGAAGTATCTTTGGTTATGTTTCACCCATCATTTTTCAAAAATAGATAAATCATGCCCTACATTTTGTGTTCTCAAAAGGTGATTTATTATGGAATTAGCTTTGATTCCACTGTAAACAGCAGCTTTATTATGATGATAAATGGTTTCTTAACCTAAGTACCTGCAACCAACCCAACACTACCCCCACTGTTTATTTAAGTCCAGTGCAATTTTCTCTTGAACAAACCAAATAGTTCGATAAATGAACTATATCCCACATTTTTTCAGGGATGGTTTCCAATATATTTGGAAAGGTGATTGCAGAAGAAAATAGAGGTTTCATAATATTTTGCAGCTTAACTATTTAAACAAATTGGTAGCATCTGAAAATTGCAGTTCAGCACCTAAACAAAAAGGCTTACTCTTAAATTAGTTTGTTTACATGCATGTCCACAGTGCACACATAAACGGTGCTTGCCCTCTGGCCACTGGGGTTCTGATTATGGAACTTACTTCCTAGACAGCTGCACCTGCTGCTGACACTTTATTTGTTCAGGCCAAAACCTTTTTATTTACCCAGTTTTTTAATTGCTAAATGGCATTTTAATTATTTTAGCATCAAGTACTGGCACTAAGAAGTTTTTAATTGTATTATCACTGAATTGTTTTCTTTTTTTCTATTCTCATCATGAGATTTTTAATGAATGACAGTATAATTTTTAAATAAATAAAAATATGGCAAAGTCATTCGTGCTTTTGTCAGGGATGTCCTTAGAAGGGAAAGTTCATCTCATTTGAGCTTAGTGGACTTCCTGGCTGCTTCCAATCCAATAATCTGGACTGGGCCAAATCAAGGGGTTTTGAGTGAAGTTCTGTATCTAAGATAGGCCTTGCTAAGGAAATTTGTACAAATCATATTACAGAGGTGGCCAAACCAAGGCTTGTGAACCACATGCACCTCTCTGAGTTTATTTTGTAGCTTGCCACTTGCCACTGTGGACACCTGTGCATGCTGTTTTTTTGTAACCCATCCTGAGTGATGTTAAGGATGGGATAGAAATGCTGTAAATAAATAAATAAATAAATAGCCACCAAGTGCAACCATCCATGGGTGCCTGCTTGCCTCTCACTGCCTGTAGGCACCAGCTTGCAGCTCTCAGACATCTGACATTTACTGTATGTGACTCTTCCATTGAGCAAGTCTGGCCACCCCGTCATATTACATGTCCTATTTGTAGAAATCGGCAGTACATTATAAACCTTGAAGAATAGCAACTAGTACTCAGACATTTTTTTTCAAAAGATATTAGTTGTATTTCTCCTTTTTCTTACCCCTCTAGAAAAAGAAACCAGAACTCAGCTTTTCTAAAGCTGCCCTAGGTAAAGGTAAAGGTTCCCCTTGACATTACGTCCAGTCATGCCTGACTCTAGGGGGCGGTGCTCATCTCCGTTTCCTAGCCGAGGGAGCCAGCGTTTGTTCGCAGACAGTCTCCGTGATCCTGTGGCCAGCATGACTAAACACCGAAGTGCACGGAACGCTGTTACCTGCCCACTGAAGTGGTACCTTTTTATCTATTTGCATTTGCATGCTTTCGAACTGCAAGGTTGGCAGGAGCTGGGATGGAGCAACAGGAACTCACCCCGTTGTGCAGATTCGAACCAGCGACCTTTCGATCAACCAGCCCAGCAGCACAGCGGTTTAAACCACTGCGCCACCTGCAGTCCCAAAATCTGCCCTACCTTCACGTATTTATTTTGTGGTGGTCTTTCTCCTTTACAATGCACAGTATGATGATAGGTATGGTCATTGTAGAGAATGCAGATTGGTGGCCAGACCCTCAATAAAGTCGCTGCTTTTGTTACTTGTGGTGCTGATGCTGAAAGAAACTCTGTTTCTGGGAAACTATTGGATAACTTTTTCAGTCCTTGAAATTATTTGGTGACATGATACACCCAATTTCTCTGCTTATGAAAAAGGGACCTAATTTTGAAAAGCCATTTGAGCACAGCTGTAGTGATGGCAAGAATTGCTCTAAATGAGTGTATAAATACTTTGAATCAGTACTGGAGATCATGGGTGGAACTCTAATATGGATATTTCCCATTACCATGTGACCAGAGGCTTCTCCAGCTAGGAAGTGTCAGGTATGGAACAGACAGTGAGCAGGCAAGGAAGGAGAACTTTCATCAGTGGAAAGAATCTGTGCTAAATTCTCATGACATCAGCCCAAACCCCGTTGTCTAAACACTCAGGGGATGGTATCATGCACAGACAACAGTGGCTAGCCTGCACAAGCCTACACTCCCCTCCCTGATATATTGTTTTCAATGTGTATGCTCTGTGATTTTTCCTTGGAAGAAAAAACAGTTCCTTCAGAAAAAAAGGAGATAACCCATGAGCCACAGTGGTATCAGATTAAATCTCACACAGAAGGTACCACTTTGTGTGTTTTTCATATCATACATTCCCTCCAGACATTTTCACTCTTAAAACTGGCCTAGAAGAAATGCTCTATATAAGTAAAGAAATGCTCTGTATAAGTAAACAGAATTTTATATCTGTTTACAGATGGCTTCCTTCCTTCCTTCGTGTACTTTGACCAATGTCATGCCAGAACTAGCCCTACTTGCTGCTGTTACTAGTTTGGATATGACAACTTGAAGCACATGAGATGTATAATATTATAGGGCCTGTTTGTCTTTTCTTTACCCCTTCTATATATTGCTTTTGCAATGGACTTATATGTACAATGAACAGAAAGGCATAAGAAACCAGATACCTGCTTATGAGGCACTGACATTTGACTTCCAAATTGAGTTGGATTTCTATGTATTTTGACTCCATGTAGTGAAGAATTAAATGTGAGCACAGAAGCATCAACACATTACAGTTCTGATGCTTATTATAATTTTGAACTATCAATACAATAAAGAAAGAAAGATAATTAGAGTTAGCATGGATATGGAAAGTTAATTGTGGTTCCAAAAATATACAAGCCGACATCTTTATTGCTCTAAGCTATTTGAAATAAAATGACATTTTAATCAAAGGGAACAAAATTATTATGATGTTTCTTCTGCACAATTATTTTACCAAGCATGCTTCTTAAGTATTGCTGTCATCACTGAAATTCCTTATATATTGCTAATATATTTGGAAAGGCTGATGATAGCAAGCAGAATGAACAACAAAGCTATGAATGGTAATGCAAGTTTACTCCTTCCCAAAAATGAAATTACTTCAGCTTTGCACACTTTCCTGGATATCAATTATTAGCTGACAGCAACCAAAGAGTTGTGTGTGGGTGTGTGAATAAGATTGTGTGTGTGTATAGATTGACAGGTTTTTATTCAATAATTCCCAGTATCACTTAATAAATTAAGCTAGTCAAGACTAGTTGCACTTCCAGTTCTCAGTTGGAACTTGGATGATTCTTTAGTTCTTTCAACACTTCAGTTCTTATGGTACATGCTACACCAAGTGCTGTCCTGATTTCTCTGTCTTCAAGTTTGCATTCTAAGTTGCTTTAAGGTGAAAGTTTAATAAGTACCAAAACAGTTGGATTGCAATGCACCTTCAAAAATGCCACCTCTCATTATCATCTGCTCAGGAAATAATACAGTCTTCTCTGTCCCGGAACCACGTTCATAGTATTCATCACCCATTGCTGCCTATCTTTTTTGGCTTTTCACTGAATAGTCCTGGTAATTTATTTATATGTTAAGGATGTTGAAATTCGTTTTTGACTAGTCCAGCTTAAGTTTTTTTGACCTGCTTTGATTTTTAATGTAGCTGTTACTTTTAATATATTTGTTTTAAATTTGCGGCTGCTTTTTGTTTGTTTTATTTTAAAGCAAAGTGCTCTACATGTTAGAAAAATAATGAAGGAAAAAATAATTAGTCTGATCTGCTGTTGCTGGTAAATCTTTAGTCTTTTATCTATACACGAACTCAATATCATAGTAAACTTTTAACATACATGAATCAGATCCCATTTTGGAAAAGCTGGGCTCCTTCATTTTGTGCACAGTCCCTCTTGCATATAAGTTGCAATGTAATGCCAAACATAAGAAAAATAATCCATAGTAACATAGTTAAACTAAAATTAAATATAAAGCCAAGAAATGAAGCACAGGAATAACTCTAAGAAATGAGTTGAAGAGAACTTCCATTAAATATTGAGCACTCTTTCAAAATAAAATATAACAAATGAAAGAGTACAAAGGAATTGAGAAAAATAACTTGCTGATTAATAAAAAATAGCACAACAAAAAGTAGCTTTGAAAGATAAGAAAAGGTATCTTATATCTTGAAGGAATTTATTAATGTTTTATAGAATTCTTATATTATATCTTGATTAAAATGCCCAGATTTATTTATTTATTATATTCCTATCTGCCTTTTTTCCTTTCAAGGAACTCATTTTTATGTTTTTATGACCTAGCTTATTAATAAGGTTGGGTTTTTTCCTTCCCCATCAGAGGTGTATATATAACTTCAACAAGCCTACAGCCAATGTACAGACATGTCAATGAATTATTTTATCATGTTGAAAGATAATGAGGAAAATCTTTTTTGCCTTTGTGTTGGAAATAGCTAAGAGAAATGTATGGAAATTCATCATGAAGTCTCAGGAGAGAACATGCTTGAGGCAAAACACCATGTTCAAGTGACTATAATTTGGCTTAATAAAATAAGAGATGTGAACAATACTTTGGCCAATGAACAGAGCTCCTTTGTGCCTCCATGTATAGAACATAGCAAGCAGGAAATCTTGATTAATCATAGGCTCCACTTTTGTCCAAATTGAGAGATTATGATTTCCAGTTCCAGAACAAGCACATTCCTGAAACCAGCTTTAAACTTCAGTTGTATATCATGGTTTGTTTTGTAACTTATAACCATAATTTCCTAATGCAGAAAAAGCAGAAGCGTGTAACTAATTTATGGCTTCCTGGTTTGCTTGTGCAGCAATAGGAGTACTGAAGCGACTATATACCTAAAAGTAATATATTTAGAGTTAATAATGTAATAACTTGTATTAGTAATGAAGTTATTCATTCAGGATTAATTCTGAAGTATCTTGTGATTTGTATTGACATTGATGGCAAGCAAATATCTGTAATTTCACAGAGTAGTATAAGAATGGAAAATTCTGTTACACGGTTACTCAGATGTAATTCAATGTGTTCAATTGTACTTACTTCCTAGGAAGTATATCCAGGATTACAGCCTTCATAAAATCCAAAAAGTTAATTATATGACTGTTGCACCAACAGACTGGAGCATTTTGATATCTTTTCATTACCAGAAAGGAAATAACTATTCACATTGCTGTCTAATCTAGTGTAATTGAAATAAATAAAAGTACTCTATAAAAATGAGATAATGATCAAAATAATTACCCAGAGAGCATAAAAGTTTTCAGAATTCAAGTCTGATAAATAGATTTTTAGATGATTACTTGTGCTTTCAAAGGCTTATTTTAAATAATCATTCTAGAACTTGCCCTCTGATACTAAAAGTCTGCTGAAAACTCATAAGGGCAGAAATGACTACCTACTGTGGTAACCACAATGCTAGATGCTATAGGCATTTTAGCTTCTGATCTATCTGCAAAATCCATTTAGAACACATTTGCTATTGGGAAAAAGTAGATAACTGGCTTGCGGAGAAAACAGCCTCAATAACTATATTCTAAGAAACTTTCAGTTGTGTTATTCCATTGATAAATTATGGAATGATGTAAAGTTTAATGTGTCCCAAGGCTCCAGCATTCTAGTCACCAACCAGCTGCCCATGGGAAACCCAGAAGCAAGTAATGAGTGCAGCAGCACACATCTGCCTAAGTTCCACAGCAGTTGGTACATATAGCCATACTACTCCCAATACTATCAGACAGATAGCTATTTATAGTATTATCCATGAGGGATATGTCCAGTGCCTTTTAAACCCATTCAGACTGGTGGCTATCACTATACAGTATGTCAATTGATTCCATAGTTTAGCTATGCACTGTTAGAAGACATTCTCCCTTTTATCTGTCCTGAATATCCTACCAATCAAGTTCAAGGATAACACTCAGTTCTAATATTATGAGAGAGATAGGGGACACACATTCCCCTATACACTTGCTCCATAGCATGTATAATCCTGTATACCTCTCTCAGGTATTTACTTACTTCCCTTGCTTTCTAAGCTAATTAATCCCACATATGGAATGCGCTCCCCAGAGAGGTCCACCTGGCACTGTCATTACTTGTTTTTCGGCGCTAGGCTAAAACCTTTTTATTTAAAACTTATTTTAATTGTTAATTTATTATGTATTTATAGGATTTTAAATCTAGCCGAGATGTTACCGGGCTTTTTAATCTTTATTGTATTTAGTGTTATTTATATGTTTTTAGTTATGTTGTGAGCCGCCCCGAGGCTTTGTTGCGATGGGAGCAGCATAGAAATGTTTTAAATAAATAAATATCATATCCTTTTCTCACTAGAGGTTGTGATTATTTTAATTACTCCGTTCCATAACTTTTCTATCAACATTTTAAAGACATTCTACTCATTAGTCAGGCTAGGGAAGCTGAATTTAGGAAGTTCTAATGAACATTGCTTCCAACAAGCCTTCCAGACAGCTGTTTTATGCAGAAGCTTTCAGAATCACCCCAAGACTCAGCTGTGTCCTGTTAGTGATGAGTGCTGAAAAGGTCTTCTTGTGAGCCAGTCTCTTATATACAAGTAGACCTTTTTTCAAGGAGACTTCTAGATCAGTCTAGGACTTATGAGTGCCTTCTGTTCAGGCAGTTTCTTTCTCAAGGACCAGGGCAGGTGGGTTCTGCCTCTTCATCAGAAGCCAAATCCTTACCCTGTACCTGAGGGCCTTTGCTTCTGGTCTACTGGAAGATCCTGGGCAATGTCAGCGGCAAGGAGTTCCTGGTCCTCCCCTTCTTCATCTGAGTAGGAATCTTTCAGTGAAGACATAGCAGATGATACATGTTTCCCTATTGTACAACCTGAATTCACTTTAGTACTTTTGTAGAAGATAGAGCTAAGCAAAGAGAATTATATACATTAAAAAAGAGCACGTTTCTTCTATTTGAAGAGCAGTTAGAAGATTGGATTTTCCTATTCTATTGGAAGGACTTGCTAATCTATATCAAGTTTAAAGAGAGAGAGCTGCCTTGAGTGCCATTTTTCCTTGATAGAAAGAAGGGATACAAATCAAACAAAGCTGTAAGAAAAATCAGGTGTCTGGAAGCATGTTAAAATGTCCAAACAGAGATAACAGTGGGGATTTCTTCCCTCTATAACTTCATCCATTTTGCATCTTCACAGTCCCAACAGGGGAAGGTAGTGGAAGGCAAAGCTATCCCAGCCAAGGTTCTGGCTGGAGCAATTTGCCAGCTGAAAAGATCCATACATGGCACAGCCACCAGGTAAAGGATTTCCAGCTAGTCCTTCAGCCAGAACCCCAATTATTCTGTGAGTAGGACCTGAGTGCCACCTGGGAAGCCACAATGGCTGACTGTACAGTCTATCCCACCATCCATGCAGACTGCATGCAAGGGCTGAACTGTGTCTCTTTAGATGGCAGAAGGCATTCAGTCTGCCTTCAAGAGGAGGGAAGCCATAATCACAAATAAGATCTTCTGGATCATGCTTGCAGGGAAAGAAGCTGCGCACACACACCAGCAAGCAAGTGCATGCATAGGATTTGTCTGAAGTACTGCATGTTGTCACTTTAAAAGGGGATGATAGCACTCAATAAAAGGGAAGAAGTTATCCAGTTTTGAAATTCTGGACTACCTTTTACAATCATTCATTACAAACCCACAAACAGAGGCAGATTTAGGTGTCTTTTCCTGTATTTCAGCAGCAACAATGGGCAAATATTACCTGAAAAAATATAATACTGGCAAAAACATTATAGTTCTTCAGCCTAGAAATAGCAGCAAAGAAAATTCCAACAATACAATCAGAGCCCCACCAGATTCTGAACACCTCAGACCAGCGTAGTTCATGCAAGAAGATATTAGGTACATAAAAGAAAGGTGCATTCAAAACTAATAGTTTTAAATTATTCTATCCAGTAGACCAACATTATGTTCTATAGGGAATGGCAAAATAGGTCACTAGCCAATTTAACAAAGTAGGGATGGAACTGCTCCCAACCTCAAATGCAGCAACTTCAGACCTTCAATATAAGCAAAAGCTATTTACAAGAAGGAAGGACAGACAGACAGACAATTAACTGCATGCAAGAAGAAGAAAATGAAATGAAATGAAATGAAATTTATTTTATTTTAATTTAATTTAAATAAAATGGGGGAGGAGGGGAGGGGAGGGGAGGGGGGAGAGAATTGTAACCTCTTTAACAGATGCTCCCTTTCATGTTATTTAAGCAATATTGTGTCAATGAATATAAAATTGTCACATAATATGATTGAATTGCTGTTGTACAGAAAGGTTAAGGGGTGAAACTAGGTAGAAAAATAAATTTTAAACATGGATATGCTGAACTATATTCTTTCTCCCTGCCACATTTTCCATCCAGAGAGAGAGAGAGAGTGGGAGAGAGCTTTCAGTTAAAAGTGAATGAAATGGCAAAAATGAGAGCAACAGAGGAACTGGGAATAAAATGCAGTGCTGATCTAAATGATAAGAGAAAGCATCCGGATGCTTTGTACACTGTAGTACAAAGCACCATACTTTCCAAGGCACTGTCCAAATGAAACCAATCCAAATCCCTTTTCTGAAGTATTCACCTTCAGGGATGCTTCTGAAATCTACCTCATCTGGATTTATCTCCAGATTTTGAAGATCAAATTGTTTCATCTTGTTTCTGAAGTGGAACTGACACTTCATTAATACTTCATTATAAATTTGTTGTTTCTTTTCAAATGTCAAAGATGCAAATTTCAAATGTCCAAATGTAACTTCTCAGATATGAAGTATGCCACAGCTTTCAGTTCATTTGTGCTTTTCTCACTTCCACACCACCAATATGTAACTGTGTTTTGCTAAACTCTATAAGCACACAAAAGGCAATCCCAAACAGCTTGGGACCAGGATACCTAAAGGAACATATATTTCCCTACCTGCCCTCCCGCCCCTTAAGATCTGCATCAGAGACCCTGTTCCGGGAATCCTCCTTGAAGATTAGGAGAAAATATACTTGGAGGAGGGCCTTATCTGTGGTGGTGCCCCAGCGCTCCCCAAGACCTTTTTATATTTCCATAATTTTAATATTTAAACATTTTAGCTATGTTTTATGCTCAGTCGTGATTATGGGTTTATATGTGTTTATTGGGTGTTCTGTATGTAAGCACAACCTGAGACACTCAAGGTAATTGGATGGGATAAAAATACCCAAATAAATAAATCCATGATATGTGCATCCATGCTTGTATTATTAGTAAAAACAATTAAATGTACGCCAACTCAAAACCATTCCAGATAGCAATGGGCATTAAAGAAAATGCATGCATACTTTTCCAGATATACTCATCATTTGTACACATCTTTGAAATGTACACATTCTCAAAGCAAATTTGCCACATATACCTAGTTTGATGCCCTCTTACTGCTGCAGGCCATCCTGTGCGAAAATCCTAACCATGAATATGCTAGACCCAACACAGAGTATAGTATGGCATTGAATCATTAGTGACAGCTTGACCATTCATGATTTTCATCCAGCAGATTCCTTTAACTATATCTCAGTCCCTTCTGTTAATGGAAGGATTCCTTCTAGTCACCCATGGAGACAGCAATATGGATCTCCATTTGCCCTTCTAAACTGTCAAAACCAGAGGAGAAGTCTCCTTCCTTAAGCTCTGTAAGCACATCTGAAATAGCAGAATGTTCATCACCAGGTTGCCTTCATTATCCTTTGAGATACCCAGTTCTTTCTCAAGTCTAGCCTTGTTTCCTTGTTAGCTTCAAAGATTAATCCTGCCATTCTAGACTCACTTATCTGTCTGTAAGCCCCATAAACTCATTGGAGCCTACTTCTGATTAGACATGCACAGAATTGTATGTTGTGCTACTAAAGCCTAAGAAATACTGTTTAAATATTTTAAAATTAATTTCATCTAAACAACTAAAATATTTCTAAAGCTTTTATATGAATGATTTGATAGAATGTTTAACTTACACATACCAAAAGTGAGGTTGGGGGGTGGGCGGGGAGAGACCTGAAGTCTGCCTTCTTTGGCATTACTCTCTTCTTGTTCTAATGAAAAATCACAGTGTTGTAGTTAATAATGGCCAAAAACCTTCAATCACATGGCTCGTAGGATAAGAGTTGGGAACCTATTCAGCCAGACAACTGAATTCAATTTTGGAGAAACAAATAAGCCACATTCCAGTGGTGCCTAAGACAGAAGGAGTGGGACAAATCCAAGTGAAAAGGGATATTGTATATTATCACCAGTTACTGAGATTTAGAAGAAGCTCCTGTAAAGGGGAGAGGGGTGTTGCACAGAAGCCATAAAGCTTCCAAATAGTATTTGGGAGAAAGGGATGGGCTAAGGGAACACTCATATTGGGAACTCCAATAAACCAGACTGGGACACTACAGGAAGTTTGACTAAGGTTACCTTCTCTGCATTCTCAATAGTGTCTATACCAGTGAGATATTAAACAAATAGAATTCAAATGATACACAGTGCATTATGTACGTACAAAGGAGAAAGTGTTTTCCATGGTGGGGGACCTAGGAAAAAGGTCCCTAAGAAAGTCTCAAAGGCACTGACACTGCAATATTTTCAGTATGAATTCAATATATTTCTCTTTTCCCAATGATTTTGAATTGGGTTTATTTCCTCACTGCTATGTGGTTTTTTATGGTCTGGTTTTCTCTTGGTTGTGTGGCTAGTTCCATTGTTGTATGAAGAAATAATGTGCTTTGTTACATTGAATTATAGTGCTGTATTGTTATTACTTTATTGAACTTGTATTTTATTAGAACTCGGAATTTGTTAGGATGAAGGGCAAGTTAGAAAATCTTGATATAAATAAAAACAATTAATACATTTACAGCTGTGAGAAGATTCTAAGCTCTATAAGCAATGCATTCACTTACTTGCAGTGCTAAACTATAATATGACCTAGGTTTTTTTTAGTATCAGGTTGATGAATGGGAGTGAGATCTCGTATGTTGAGCCATTAATTTGTTCTTTATATTTCTTTTTCAGAGTTTACGTGATTCCCCCTTTTCACTGCCTTGTCGTGGCGAAGGGGCTTGCGTAGCTCAATGAAGCTATGAGCTATGCCATGCAGGGTCACGCAAGACGGACAGGTCATAGCAGAGAGCTCTGACAAAACGTGATCCACTGGCGATCTTCTGATGTAGTTGAGCATGAACACAGATGATTAACTCCATAGGAGCCAGATGAATGGTACTTGAAAAGGAGAAAGAGAATCAGTTAAAGATGCCTTGTCATATGAGCACCTATTTATATCCTCAGTAGACTTGGGTAGAAGATAAGCAAAATTAAGAGGCAGAATGGAAATGATCTGATCGCAGGGCTCCATACCCTCTTTGACACAGGCAGGAGGCTGGGACCAGCCATCCATGTTTTCATACCAACAGCTGGCACACTGTAGATGTTTCATGTTTACCACATTAACCACAATTTGCTATAAAGAAGCAGCAGTTAAAAATGCATGCCAGTTTGTAATCTGAGTTCAAGTCATCCAAACTGCCTGGAAGCAATTTAAAATAGGGAGTGGCTGAAATAAAATTTGAAAGGGTTTATCTGTGAAACCAATGGGTCTATACTCCATACATATATTCCAATTGTGCCAAAGGAAAAAAACTTCTTGAAACAAAGCAAACAGAAGAGGGGCCATGCATTGTCAATTGAAAATGTCAACATGTTTATAGCACAGGCAAGGTATCTTAAGAAATGAGGCTATTAAATGGAAAAGTATCTTTCAAACAATACAATACATGCACTTACTTTTTTTTAAATGTACTGGCAGAAATCAGAGAACAAACGTAATGTCAACTTGTATTATAGTTCCCCTTTTATTACAAGATGATGACTACATTTTTATAGACTGTGAATATGCTTAAGTGGGATGCTCATTTGCATATAGATGCATCTTACAGAGAGAATATTAGCAAATTGTAATAACTCTGATGCAAGTGCAAACCTCTTTTAAAATTGCTGTAGGCAAATCACTAAAACAATTAAATTCTAATATAAAATTGCTGCATCACATAACTTAAAGTGTACCGTGTGAAGCCATAGGCTATTAGAACAGTAAATGCAATATACATCAGTTGTAATAAAATTGATCAACATTAGTGTCTTGATACAGCTGCTTCTGTTTTGCATACAATTTATATTTAAAACTGAAACATACAAATTCATTTCAGAAGGAAAATATGATTATGTAGGGTTATTCTTGCTTAAACCCCCTGAAAACATGATGTTTTCATAGATAACTCTGACTGGCTGTTCAGGGTTGTATGTGTGTGTGATAATAATAGTAATAGTACTGTTTATGTTACAGAATAACCTTATACACCTTTTTAGTGTTGTGTTTGGTGCTGAATGATGCAAAGGAATCTAAAGTTTACAGCCAGGACATCTTGATTCTACAGAGGAGAAATGGAAGAGAGTGAGAGCGAGGATATGTCTTCCTTTCATTAAGCCATAATATTAAGCAAAGCAGTTTTTCAATTTTATGCCATAGTGTCTGTAGCTTTACCTTAGTGTCTAAAGGTCTAATTCAATGGAGTACAGAGTACAAAACATGAAAACAGAACAATGGGAAAGCGAAAGTGTGGGAAAAGGCTGCTGGTCATACATATTAGCTAGATATTATGACATGATTTGAAGATCTGTTAAAACATGTGTTTACTTTAGATTTATATATCCCCTATTATTTTTCTGCTTTCACAATAGGCACACAGGAATTATGATGCTGCTTGGCATTTTCGATTCCTCACCCCACCCCCAGGTAGCTTCAAACTCAAACATTTCATTACAAGTGACAGGACTCCACTCCCAGTCAGAAATGCATTGTTAGAGTTTGAAAGCTTCTGCCTAAAAAAAAAAATCATTAATCAATAATGATGCCTTGAGTTCATTTGAGTGAGTATCCTATGAATAAACAGCAGCATAAGCAAATCAAGCCTGACTGGATGATGTGTTAATCTTTGATGCAGCCAGGAAAACGACAGGACATGATTAGAATGAATAATTTACAAGTATCATTACAGTATAAAGAGATGAAAAGCAGGGAATGATGGAAAACTTAAGACATTCTTCCTTCTTCCTGTCTTGGTTACCTTGGATTTGTTAACTGTTGGTGACTAGAATCCATGTTTAGGGAATAATGCTATGGCCAAGCACTTTTCCATGAAACAGTTTTTAATTGTGGAAGTATTACAAAAGTTTTGTATACTAAAAATGGCTTCTGTCATAATTTTTTAAGATTCTTCTGGTTAACATCTCGATATTTTATCTGAACAAAAAATGGGTAGCAATTCTGCAAGGAAATTGCTAGAGAGCTGACAATCCCATTTAGGTTAATAGATTGTCGTGTGTGCATGTGTGTAGTAATGTAAGCATTACCAAACACCCTGTTAATTCACAGCAAAGGGAGAGGACAAAGATTATTTGAAACAGATGCTTCATATAACTTGCTATCTTGCAGAAGAGTATAGAACCTGGACTCGGATATCTCACAATCAATTATTGGGGGCATTGTGACATTGAGTATCATAACAATATCTTCCTTCAACCACTCCTAGAAGCACACTGCCTCTTTTTCAGAGGCCTCCACAGATGGAAGTGCAAAAGAAGCTTTGGGGATCTTGGTCCACCCAACTAGGTTATCTAAAGGAGCACTTGCGGCCATATTTGCCCTCCTGCCCCTTGAGATCGGCAGCAAAGGCCCTTCTCCAGGAACCCTCCATGAAAGATATTAGGAGGGTGAGTACCTGGAGGAGTGCCTTCTCTGTGGTGGCGCCCCGCTTATGGAATGCGCTCCCCAGAGAGGTCCGCCTGGCGTCGTCGTTATTTGTTTTTCGGCACCAGGCCAAGACCTTTTTATTTAAATGTTATTTTAATTGTTGAATTTATTTATTGATTTTATATTTATACCAGGATGTCTCCAGATTTTATGTATTTGTATAGTTATTTATTTGTATTGGAAGCCGCCCGAGGCTTTTGCGAATGGGGCGACATATAAGTGTTCCAAATAAATAAATAGGTGGCCATTACAGGGAAGTCAAGCATACCATATGCAGAGATTGTGCTGGGTTTTAAAAACTTGGCAGCAATTTTATTGGTTACACCTTCTCATAGCTTCACATCCCATATGGAAGGATCCCTTCACTGAGCAGCCACTTGAGGTCCAATCTGCATTCCATCCCAGCTGTTGGGTGGCCCTTTACTGAGAGTTTCTGATGGAACATAGCCATGACTTGATCCTGCCATAACAGGTACTGGCATGGTTCCCTGCCCTCCTGGCAGTGATTCCTGTGGCATCACCCCATGGACCCCCTACATCCTTGTAAGGCAGGAGGCAAGTATCTACTTCTCCTTTAATCTGAATCTGGCTTCCATTTTTCTACAATTCGCTCTAGTTGCAAGCACTTCAGAAGTGTCCTGTGCAAGTAAGAAAGCCAGATCTCTTGCCTCCAGTCTGCTAAAATACCGCCTGCCAATCAAAACTTGCTTGTCAAGCAGGGTTTCTGAGTCCAGATGGCAATGCTGTGACTACAAACCCACAGTATTGTCCTCCAAACATGTGGCTAAGCTGAAGAGATAATTTGTGAGTATTCTGTAAGGCTGACCATATGCTTGGTCTGCTGGGGACCTTCATCTTCCAATTTCCTTAATGGTTGCCTCAAGCAACCCCGTTTCCTTTGCTGATGTTGCAGCCCCTATCCCAAAGGAGTGAGCACTGAATTTCTTCAGTAGTATGCCCAATTCTGACATTCAAGATTGCATGAGTATGGTGAACTTGATAGTTTGATAGGGTATATGGAAGGATCATTTAACTGGGCAGCACAATAACTGCAAAGTCATATTTATGAATGAGGAATGGGCTCCTTTTGCCTGCCTAGGTAACCATGTAGGCCTGGGTAACTACCTTCCTTAGCTCCCATAGGAAAATATTGACCCATTGACTCCTCTGATCAGTTTTCATTGCTGTATATAGGCATTGACCTGCCCTGCCTGGACTGACAGATCTATATAGATCATGAGCAGTTTTGGGATGCTACAATTAAACCTCACCCTCACCAAAAGGCCATTGTAATGGTTCTCTGGAGTAGCTTCATCTAGACCATACACAGAAGAACAGCAAGAAGCGCAATGGTTATAGGCTTTCTGTTGTCTGGGTTCGGTTGTGCTGTTCTACTCTAGCCATTCAGCACTCACTGATCTTGGAAGGAAGTACCCTGTGACTTTCATAAATAATGAAATAGCAATTAGGTATATCCCCATGTTTTTCAGAGACTACTAATTGACTCTCATCAGTGCTAAACATTTCAAAATCATGGACTCTGTAGTCATCATTTGGTCTGCAGTCTGGCTCAACTCAATTGAAGGACTTCAGAGGTGAAAACTACACCCTTAAGTCCTCCTACATTTCCTGAAAATGATTCTAATGTGGGGACACAGTGGTGGCACTCTGGCTGTGGTCCTTGTCAGCCGAGTAGCCTTCCAGGATCCACTGTCCCACAGGTACATTAAGGTGCACAAAAGAGCCTGTAAGCCGCCCAGAGGCTTTTTGCAAATGGGGCGGCATAGACATGTTCTAAATAAATAAATAGTTCCCTCAAGATTCATTGTTGGTGCACCAGAAAGCCCTGGATGAGTACAACCACTGGCCAGTTTGTCAGCTGGAGGTATGATATACCCATCACTAGATCCTGTTGAATCCCAAAGTAAAATAACAGTGGTGCAATCCCTAGTCTTGTTGCTTGCCAAAGCTTCTGGACCAACTCCTAGGAGGCCAGCAAGTATTCCTGTCAGACTACTGAACTTGGTAGGCCAACAAACAAACACCATCAAGGCAAAAATGGGTATTGGCAGCATGGAAGGAAAGCCTTTCCAGCTTTCTCCCCTCACTCCAGCCCATTTGCACCCAATTGGGCCAAGGGAAGCATACCAGCAGGAAATTGTGCAAGCACAGGAAGGACCACCTCCCCTTTCCTGCCACAGCTACCCATGCCTCTGTGCAAACTGATGACCTTACAGCAGCTGAGGACTCAAGCTAATTGCATTAGCCTCCTCTCCATCTTCATGTCTCCCAGCCAAAATCCTCAGGAAAGGATTTCCCTAAAACATACACAGTTTCTGATGTCTTGCATTCACCACATTCAGGACAAGTTGTGTTAGCAGGTATATTAACTTGCACACCCAAATCTGACATCTCTAGATTTACATTTCTTTCTTGACCTAGAACCCTCATCACACAAACCCTATTACTGAATTTATATATTTGTTATATATTTGTTTTCATTTGAAAGCAAGATTGTTCTCTGCCTCTTTGATTGGCTTCTGAGTGCTATTAAACTGCTATTTAATTGAGAGGTTATTCTCAAACTGTACTAGGAGAGTATCCCTTTCCCACAGGTACAATATGCTTTCTGTTAAACGAAGTCCTGCTCATTCTCATCTATGTCATTGTGAGCAAACAAACTCCACAAAGGCTTTACTGTCATTGCTTCTACTCCCTAATGATCTGTCATAGTATCTGTCTGGAGCTCATGGCTTTTGAGGTGCATATGACAATTCAAAAAGAAGCAGGTGTGTTGACCAGCTAGCCTTAGTGAAGTAAGGCATTGTTTCCCATTAACTTAAAACAAAATGAAGGTTTATTCTTGTGATTCCGTTCTGGAAACGAAAAGATATGGAAAATGCTTCACTTCAGCAATATCTAACAATGTACTTTTTACAATTACAAAGGTAATAGTCTACCTGCTAGCATTTTCAAGTTTCTTAAAAATTCCTACAGATATTTTGTCTCATCAGAACCCTTCAAAGTTGCTTCACATTTTGCTTAAGGTAAATTGGACAGCAAATCTGCCCAGTCCTTGCAGTGTTTTAGGTAGCTGAGAAATTACATACAATTCCCAGGGTTCTCTATGGAAGTGATGACATAGTTGATGTTGGTTTGAGTAAGGCAGTGTAATATATCACTTCCAAATGCAATAAAGAAGTAAATAAGCACAGGGGTATGAGTTTCTTCTTTAACTAATATAAAATAGGAAACGAGTTCTGAATGTTTCCCTACATTGTAGCAAAGGCCATAAAATAAGTGTGAGTTACTGTGGCTTCTCCTACTTTGTGTATAAACTGGTCTAGAGGCCCTGCTGGAACTAAAAATATTCCCCCTGTGAACATAAACTGTAATTGTTTACATCTATGGCTATAGTAGCCAGAACAGGAGGGGAGAATACAAATGGAAGATTATAGAAATGTAGAGCCATCTTACAAAGACAAGATGGAGACAAGACAGAGGGAGGTAAGATAAAGTTGACTTTCTTTCTACTATGACCCTTGATTCACCCCTGCCTTGTCTTTCTGAGCACACATACAGGGAAAGTGTCCACATGTTTCCATTCCATCCAACTGCAAGGCTCAAACTAGAAGAAGTGAATAGCATTATCCCCTTCACTCATGTGTTGGCAAACTCCCTCCGCTTGTTGCACTTATCAGTCATTGCACAACCAGTGGTGCAAGTGGAGCTGAGCCTTGGGCCAGAGTCCAAGGACCACTGATTACCCCCCTGAGAGTGGCAGATGATGCAACAGCAGCAAGCAAGCCCAGTGTAAGCATTTTATAGTTGCAGGCAGCTGGACCGGCATGTACAGGATCACAAATGCTTGCCTTATTTTTTAATTGTTAATTGGGAATATAGATGATCTTATTTTACCACAAAATAATGCTTATTCTCCAGTTAAAGTGTTTAGCATCGGCACAGCAAAAGCAAATTCTATTTTATGGCCGTAGTTATAATGGTGTCTATTTCAGTACATTTCAGGTATGAAACTGCATGCTCATCAGGGTTGGCAAACAGCTTATTTTCTTTTCTTTCTTTTTCTTTTTTTAAGCCTTCAGCTGGAAGCTACAGTAAGGCAAACTGGGATGCTCTCCAGGGAAAGTGAGCGGAGGGTTTTTACCATTTATCAGACCCTCACCCATTGGATGTGTTGGGAGCTGTCTTTCCCCTCATTTGTTTCAAGCTTTCAAAACAACATTCCCTTTGCAAAATAGCTCTTTATTGCCAATTTTCAGCAAGCAAGCCACAGCCATCGAAAGACTAGTCTCGAAGCAGAACAGTTGAATTGTTTAGTTGAACCCAAACTAGAAACTTCTTCCAGAATCCCTCCTTTTCAGTAATACTAGGCTCCACCCCTCTGGGTGGTTCCCTCCAAAGAAGGGCTAAATTTCCAGGATCTATACAGCCCCCCTTCCGTCCCAACACCATATTATGGAGTCAGGGACTGGACAGAGCAAGAGCTCATCTTACCCTTCTCCTCTGTTCTTCCCTTCTCTTCCAAACCCTGTCTGCTGTCTGGTCTGTCCAAGCACCTGGGATAATGGCTTTCAGGCAAGCACACCTTCCTCTACCCTCTTGATTCCTACAATTACCATTTTCCAGCCATCACCTTCTTTATCCAAAGAGTCTGTGCAACCCTGATCTTGGAAAGTGGACCAAGAATACCTGCCGAGCCCATTCTAAACAGGATATATCATTCTTCCTGTTTTTGAAAAAAGCTTCCATATCTGACAAAGAAGACAGGACTTCTTCCAAGGTTTGATTGAAACACAGGGCTGCTATATTTGACCTTCAGAGAGTTTTTATCTGCTGGCCCAGCTACAACATGGAAGAATGCCATCAAAATGAGGGATGCAAAGGGCTTAGGGGGAACTCCTTTAGAGAGCTAAAGAGGCAAGGGCCCTTAACAAAATGACCCTTAAATTTGCCAACTGGTTGTTCAGCGCTCTTGCTGCCCCTCCATAGAGTCTGCGTACGTGCCTGGCAGGAAAGATATGGAACTAAATGGGGTCCAACCAGTGTAGTGCAGGGAAGAGGAAGACATGGCATCCAGAGAAGGGATAAACAGGTAAGGAGGATGCAGCCCGATTCATTATTGTTGATTTGGTGCGAGTAACACACCAAATGATTGCAGGTTTGGTGGTTGCCCTATCAGCTTGCCATTGTGTCTCTGGATGTCACTTCCAAAATACCAGATCAGCCTAAACTATGACTTCACTTATCTATGACTGAATAGGTGATAAGAAAGCTGGTATGCATTACTGTAAACTGGGTGAACCAATACAGAGCAGTTAGTCTTTCATATTTATGCCCACTGGGCTACTTGGTACAGCATCAAGGAGACTTGAGGATCAGGGAAAGGGGTGCCATGACATAGAAGATCTCTCTCTTTCTCCAGGCCTCCTGTCCATTTGACTGCTGGGCTGTGAAGCTCTGGTCTTGGAAAGTGCACAAAGTGTGTTTTGTGTTTGACCATTAGGACAGGTTAGGAATTCTGCTAGTGTTTAAATTTAGTCTTAGTCATGGGCAGCATAGAAATGAAGTAAGTGTATCATTGTTGTGTAGGGAGGCTATACGGTATCAGTAATTGAGAAGCTGTTATAAAGCGTAGAATTGTGGTGGTGGTAGGAGAATGGATGCCAGAAATGTTATTTATGAGCTTCACAGCTGAGGTATTATGCCTCCATATTTCCCAGGGTCTAAGATTACATCACTGCACATAGTTCAGGAAAAGGGAACAAGTGACTAGAATTTCTGGTAGACTGTTGTGGTGGAAGGTATGCTTTCCCAACTTCAATCCAGACTGGTTCACCAGTCAAAGTAGTTGTCATTGGAGAGAATTACATCTATAGTGAAAGACGTGTCCTAGAAGAGGACAGATGTCAGTAGCCTCCACCTCATTTCACACATATCATGTATCCATTGTCATTTATAAAGGTTTTCTTTAATCAATACAATTGTTTTTGTGAGGAGCGTGACAATCCCAAAGAGATTATTGGTGTTCCAGAATTAAGGTGAGCACTATTCAATCGATCAGTTAAAGCATCCCCCTTTAAAAGCTGCATGCCTAGATTAGCAAAACATATGATGGCAGAAAACTGATACTGATTCAAATCTAACAAATTATATTCTCTGAAGGATTTTTGAATGCCGAAAAAAAAATTATTTGCCAAACACTACTGAAGGACATGTACAACATTTGCAGGAGAAAGATAAATGAGTCTCTTAACTCTCAATTTAACTAAAATCCTGTCATTGTGGATGATCTCACATCTGATATTTCACAAACAATACTATCGGGATTATTTTTATGAGTTATCTAATACTGATACACATTTTCTTCCATGCTGCTTGCCATGCTGCTTGCACTGTGCTCCCATCTCACTGACAATGTAATTCAAATTCTAGTAACTGCTGCACCCGGAAAGCATGGTGAGTCTGCAGAGGGTGCCCAGAGGAAGCACAATTAAGAGATTAGCTTCTTTCCTCAGTCTCCCTGTGTCATCTCTTTAATTGTTTTTAAATCCACCTCTGCTCTCCAGTGTCCTTACATACTAATTGGGATTGTTCAGTTAGCTAAAGCTGGTAGCAGCATAATTTTTAGTTCTGAACAACTGTGAATATCACTGCACTAATAAGGGCTGGATCTGGAGATGGAAGCCACTTACCTGCCATTCAGAAAGTGAATTTGGATGATGTCCCAGAAATAATATCTTGAGTATACAGTTCTATGGATATTTAGACAGTTCAATGTCCTAGAATTTCCAGCATGCCCTAGTCAGCCATGATGGCTAGAATACGTTGGAACTTGTAGGACCTTTTGCTGCCTAAAGTTGTATAGGAGTACACCCTAAGTTGCAAATAAAAATTATCAAGGCAGATGAACAACTTCTATCAGAATGCTTTAATATCACACAACATATTTTTGGTACTTAGAAAGATATCTGTCAGCCAGGTTTTTTGGGGGGTTCATTTACATATAAGTGCTGATGTACTAGCTCATGTCACCCAATGTTTATGTACAACCATTCATTTAAATAAAAAAATGAAAGCAGCATACTCTGTTGTTTCAAAATTTAGAGACACATTCTATTATATCTGTAACTTGTCATTGCAAAGTCAGTATAGCCCAGTGAAATGGATGGTGCATTGGGACACAGCTTGGGAAAGATTAATTTTTCCTTCTCTTAAAATGGATAGCCTTGAACTAATAAACTTCACCAAGCAATTAATTCACAGAACTAACCTAAACATTTATGTTTTTATTTCTTTTGGAATAGGATAGCATAGTTTTCCTAGGAGATGAGGATAATGCATTCAAAAGAGCTTCATTGCACATCTGACTTTTCTCCTTTCAATCAATTAATGCAATGTGTTTATTTAAATGCTCAATACGTGTTATCATGACCTGAAACATCCAACAGGATCTATCTATGCTACATTGATGCTATAATGGAAACCAAGTTTCAGCAGTTCATCTCATTTTCAGAACAATCATTGTATAAAATCAAACTTCAGTCATGTTGAAGAATCCTTGAGCTGATGGAATACTACTAATTTCACCAATACAACAGTGATTCAGTTTGCACATATATGTTTAGGAACATTAACTGGCCAAATTCTGTGATTTTAACATGCTGGATATTTCACCTGTGGGTAGGGCATTATTATCTACTGCTGCATAGACCTCCAACATAAAAACTTCAGAAACATCCAATATTTTGTTAGTGTGAGCCCAACAGGGTAAAAGAAGTGAGTCTGTATTTTTCAGTTTCTCCTTGATTTTTACTGTCTTTGTTTTTCAATCAAGGACACAGAATGTACACTACCTGAAGGGCTATGGTACCCCTCCACCACCCAGAAATTAGGTGTGTATCCAAGGACAGGAAATTGAATTGGATCTTCTCCAATCCATACTCACTGCACCTCTAATATTTCCACGTTTGCTTTTCCCAGTGTCAGAGCTCCAGGGATGGTAAATAAAGGATGAGAATGTATCTGAGCATGGATTCCTACCAGCCTCTCCTTTGAGGAAGAACTTCTCATTCTGAATTGGCAGATTAAAAGTCATGTGATTCCTGGTAGGGTTGGATGGACTGTATTAAATCCTTTCATCTCATTTTGTATATTTTCAAAGACCCTTCTTCTTTGCCTGCCCTTTGAGGAACCATTTTTGCTGAGATGAGGTTGTACAGATTTGTGCAAAGTAACAGGAGCCAGGGTGGTGTAGTGGCTAAGAGCATGGGACTGGGACTCAGGCAATCTGGGTTCTAGTCCCCACTCGGCCATGGAGCCAACTGGGTGACTCTGGGCCAATCACAGACTCTCAGCCCAACCTACCTCACAGGGTTGTTGTTGTGGGGATAAGATGGAGGAGATGTAAGCTGCCTTGAGCCCTTTGTAGGAAAAAGGCAGGATATAAATCAGAATAATCAATAATCAACATATACAAATTCACACTTATGAAAATGCGCAAACAGTGTACCCCTACAGGATACATAAATTTCCCCAAAATTCACATGTTCATAGTTCAGTCTATGAAGAAATTCAGAAAAGTAAATACAATTAAATTTCAGCAAAGTTATGGAAAATGTGTGTGCGTGCACACACACAGAGAGTCTGTGAGTCTGCAGAATCCGAGAACTCACCAGTCAGATTCACAGAAATCTGAACTCATCTGAGTCTGTTGCTCTTAAGCCCCTGGGATTTAACACTGAAATCCTAATTCATTTTCCAGCTGAAGTGCAGTGTTGCTATATCTATGTGCTTTAGAGCAAATGCAGTTCTCTTCTGTTCCCGATCTAATGCTACGCCTTTTTCATACCCTTCTCCCTATTGCAACCTATTCTAGCCATTTCCTTGTTTAAACCAGGAGCAGGCAATGTACAACCCTTGGCTGAATTCCAAAAGCCCTGTAAAAGACATCTGCCCTGAGGCACAACTCATAGAAAGAGGCAGAATGTAATCATGGTGGTTGAATCTCACCTGAAACTTGGATTACTTCGGTCAGTAATCCTGAAGCTAGAGAACTGACAAGTAATTCCAGCAGGGTCTGGATGGAACTGACAAGTTTTATGGTTAGGACAAGAAACTATACCTGAAAGAGTACCTATTCAGGTACCACATCAGGTTGTTAAAGGGGTGTGGCCTTTTCCTGCAGGTGTTGGCTTTTCCCAGGGAATGAGGGCAAGAGGAAAAAGGATCCAGTTGTGGGGCTGCTCCACAGGGTGTCTATGATGCCTAGAAGAGTTTGGGGCTCACTCTTCAGTCTCAGGTAGCAGTGTCATCTCCTGGGGAATCACACAGATAAAACAAGGCTTCTTAGGCAGCTGATGCTCCTTCAGAAGGACCAGGAACTGGTTCTGATGCTTCCTCAGAGTCACTGTCACTGTAGGCTGCAGTCTCTGAGGGTTCCTGGTCCTAGGCCATGGCAAGTTCAGATCTCTAGCAAGAGCTATCTGTCCATCTTCTGGCGGCCTGTTGGGCAAGGAGGAAAGAGAGAGAAAAGGAGGTGGCAGAAAATGAGGAGGGGGCAGTCCCACCATCTTTGGCTCTGTTAGCATGCAGGTGATCCCCATGGGAATGCAACCCCTTGACATTCTTTGGGTGAACATTGCTCCTCTGTGTAAGTTGCTTCTGATTTAGAAGGTGATCATATTTTTTAAAATAAATTGTAATGCATTTGTGTGCATGGGGGGGAGGGGTTCACTCACATGTACAAACTTAACATTTTTCTTGCAATGCACATTGACGCTGTATGTTTCTGCCTAGTCGTTAATACCTCTCCTTATGCTTCACTCCTTACAGAAGCCTGTAGAAAAAAGATTTTTTTTCACTGTATGATGAGTTAATGGGGTAAAATGGCCATAAAACATTAAAGTAAGGAATCACATAAGTACACTTATGTAGTCCCTTTTCAACAAGTATTTATGTAAGTATCACGGCTGCAGGCTCAAAAAATCTGCCTTAACACAAGAGTATATATTTCTAAGCCTAACAAGAAGTCTGCTCTACACTTAGCCAGAACAGCTTGAGCAAAGAATGGTGGTTTGTGGGTGTGTGTCAGTGTGTGTGGGTGGCGGGAATCCATGAAATTCCCTGGGCTTGGCTCCCTGGATTTCAGTCTGCTTTGATGCAGCTGTGAGTCTGAGTTCCTGGCAAGTGAGTTCCAGCATTCACATTGCACCTCCAGAAATCAAGCCCCGCATGCTGTTCAGTTAGGATTCTTCTTCTGCACACATGCAGCAGCCTTTGCTTGTGGTGCTGCACCTGACTTGGAAGAAGGTTCCTGGATGCACAACCTTCAGGAGTGCTCATGGACTAGCTTTCAGCTTGCTCACTTTCCAAGACAGGGAGGAGCATGAGAGAAAGTCCGCAAATGCTAGAGGGGTGGATTCTGTCTACTATCTCTGAAACTTTTCCCCTTGTAGCTAGAAAGGTCATTGAATAATTTACCTAAAAATCTCCCATCTAGCCAGTAGATCAGTGAACCATCCCATCCCGTGCAAGTTGTGCTCCATACAATGCACATTGTGTGACACCATGGCAAGGGCACATTAACGGGCAAGGGTGACATAAAGTCAGTCTTCTGCCTCTTCTTGGTTCACCCAGATGGTTTAGACCTACTTTGCTTTGCATTTCAAAGAAGCCGCTGTGTTGACAAGCACCTCTAAAGGGTTGCTCCATATTGTGCTCCACTTTTGACTGATGTAGCATCTTTCTGGATGGGCTTGGAAGAAACAGACCAACTTTGAGAATTCTGTGCATTACCTTAAAGGATTTATTTTCATGTGTGACACACTGACTTAGCCACCCCAAAGAATGTATGAATTAATCTGAGCCCTGAGCCAAACAGGAGCTCCCCTGGCAGCAGAGAAGATAGCAGGAATATTAAAACTGGGAAAGGAATCTCTATCTAGTGGACTCAATTGATCAAGCTAGACACTAACCAGAGTACTTGAAATCAGAGATGGCTGGGGTCTGTTCTGTATGGAAGGTCTCTCTTCAGCAGTTTCAGCAGCTAACAGGGCACTTTCATTTTTCATGCAGGGTTGTGGGTCCTAGTGGAGTTTTCCTTCATCACGTATGTGATGCCATGTGGAGGACAAACACTTTCACCATTGCATCCAGGTTACAGAGGGAATGAAGGATGGTCTGGAAGGAGTTCCTAGATCAATTATAATTGACTTTTCTTTTGGAGCACAATTTACTCCTAGAGGCATAGCTCCAAACTCACTCAGTTGTGGCTTCCACAGTTTTAGAGGAAAATTCTGGGATCTCTTATACACTCAGTCATGGTGAGCATTGGAGAAATTCAGGCATTGTTTGTGATTTAACTTTCTTGGATATGTTCCATATTGTAGTAGTGGTTTGGCTCTGGGACAATAGTTCTCCAATGTCTTGCTTTAGTTTTGATGTGACAATCAGGCAACAGTTTGACTGGTGAATTCCTTTTCTTCTCAAAAAATGTGGGTAGTGTGTCCAGTTAGGACTTCAACTAGGTGCTGCTTCTACCTCCACCATGTCTTTTTTCCATGACACGTATCAGGCCTAGATAATGGAATTGTCAATGCCCTGTTACATAACCAGATATCCAGATTTTAGGAGCTGGCTCCTTTGGCCAGGCTGCATCTGGATCCAATGCTTGTTGTGCTCTGGTACCTTGGAAAAGTGATGTGGATGACCCTGAATGTGGTCGCTGGCCCCTAGTATGACTGGACAAATAGGGAGTTCAACACATTCAGGACTGTTTGGGTGGTCCCTTGGTTGTGGCCTATTCAAGTGGACCAGTTGCTGGAATCCTGTATAGATTTGCACCATGAGGGCTGTCTTGAGGGGCTACCTTTCCACATGAGATAAGGTATCAAGGATGGCCTTTCTGGCCAAATTCAAAGGGGTTTCTGATTCCACATGTGAGCTAGAAAGATGTTGGGGAAAATGGTCTGGGATAACTCTCAATAGAGTAGATCACTAGCAACCATTCTGCCTGACATTCTAGCGGCCATGAGAATCGAGGGTTTCCTTGATTCAAGGAAAGTTATTTCATGACTTCACTGTTTTGTTTTGTTTTGTTTTGTTTTTTGCAGATTTTCAGATTGGAGATGTGTTAGGTGCCTTGAGGTTGGCAGCTCAGGTACAGCATTTCAGTTGTCTGAGACTGTTTTCTTTCCTAGAGAAGTAACCCTTCTCTCTTTAGTGGACAAAATCTGACTAGAGACATTGAGGAACGTAGTCTTCTTAGTAGTAGCATTAAAAGAGAACATATGCACAGCAGCTGTTTTGAGAACATATTTTTAGTGCAGGGATAGTGCCTCTCGTTATCTGTTTTTCCAAGAAGTTGATGACCCATTGACCAGGATGGGTAGCTTTGGGCAGTAGCTATGAGGCCCTCCACCTTACCTACTTTGTACTGGTTTTGTATTAGTACGTGGGGGTGACACAGGGATGCTCCCTCTTACACTCAGGTGTAATCTAGGTAAAAGGGGACATGTACCTGCATCCTGGACTAGGCAGAGTGGCTCACTCAAGAAGTAGGCTAGACGTCTACATAAAACATAGCCAGATTCCTACACTTGTGCTCACAGATGCTGAGGGTAGTGAATTACTAATGTTAAATAAAGATGCCTAGTTCTAGCTCTAGTGTCTGTATCTTGCTTTGTGGCAGAAACATTACCCTGCCAACAAAAGTGCGTATAGTCAAGGCTATGGTTTTCCCAGTTGCAATGTATGGCTGTGAAAGCTGGACCACAAGGAAGGCTGAGCACTGAAGAACTGAGGCCTTTGAATTGTGGTGCTGGAGAAGACTCCTGCGAGTCCCTTGGACTGCAAGGCAATCAAACCGGTCAGTCCTAGAGGAGATCAACCCTGACTGCTCTGTAGAAGGCCAGATACTGAAGATAAAACTCAAATACTTTGGCCACCTAATGAGAAGGAAAGACTCCCTAGAGAAGAGCCTAATGCTGGGAACAATTGCAGGCAAAAGAGAAAGGGGATGGCAGAGAATGAGGTGGCTAGATGGAGTCACTGAAGCAGTCCGTGTGAGCTTAAGTGGACTCCGGGGGTGGTGGAGGACAGGAAGACTTGGAGGAATATCATCCATGGGGTCACGATGGGTCAGACATCACTTCACGACTAACAACAACAACACTAGATTTACCATATGACTTTGACATTTCTCTGGTCTTGTATCCCTGTTAAACTTTCACACAAAAATTCCCCTGCTTGCTCACTCTAACTCATTCCCCCAAAAGAGACAGCTTTGTGACTGTGCTAATCTCAAATCACCAACTGTAGACTATGCTCCAAACAACCAGTTCCTCTACACTGCAGGCCCTTAAACATACCCTAAGGTTACAGTAAGCATGTTTCTAGAGAGCAGGCATCATTGGGGAACAAGCATAAAATAAATGATGAAAGCGGCACAAGCATTAAAAGAATTCAAATAGACTCTTTCAGCTTCTGTATCCTGAGAAAAAGCACAATTAAAACCAAAATGGCGCAAAAGTACCCTGGAGAGTTAGCAGAGAAAGATAGGCAACCTTCGACAATTCCACTAGAGTTCAAAAGCTTTCTGCATTGAAGATCCTCTATCAGAAATGCAGCTCTCAGGCTGCATGCTATCTGGGCAAGGCAAGCAGGCAAATCTAAAGTCTTGGTGCAGCCACAAAAAAGGACCCTGTTCTTTGATCCAGTCAAATAGAAGAACATAGAAGAAACATAGAAGAAAAGCCTTGTCAGTTACCTTACCCTGCATCATGTTCCTAGAAATTTGGCTATTTGTGATTTTTTCAACCCAAATCCATATTCCCTATAGGGTATGAAATGTCCCCATTCTCCCCTCTCCTACATTCACAGTGAACTGTGTTTAAAATACCAGAACACCCAGATCCGGACAATACACAACAAATAAAGTAGTGTGCTTGTTTGAATGCATAACAACCTCCTAATTTTGCATATAATGTAATGAACATTTCTGAATCTTCATATATCAAATATTTCTATTTTCAATTAAAAACAATAACAAAAGATATGAACCAAAGAACCCCAACACAAACTGGCATAATCTGAGAATATTTATAAGTCTGAATACTAGCATATTTTTTACCAGGATCATTTTCTACTATATGGACAAAACTGCCTTTGGCAAAGCTAATCTTTCCATGAAAGGACATGGTTTGACTGATTCTTCATCACATCAGTCTCCAATCACTGTAACAATGCTCTTCTTCTTTTGCTTTCAGTCAACGTAAATGAAAGATTTCAAGTTCTCAATTTTTTGGTGACAGAGTTTTGCTCTACCTCCTAACAGACTATGATGGCCTCTAGTAACATTAAAAGAACCATGGGCACTTTGTGCCTAAATACACTTCCTTTGTCTGGGGTAATAAAAAGACCCCAATTGCCATTGCTAAGCAGATTTTAAGCCACATGCATATTTTGGTTTAAAATAAAACTGTATAAAATATTTGGATGGGATTTGGAGACTTTGTTTACTACCATGCAGGTGTGACATTGTTTTACAAAGACTATGTTATTATGTATTTGTAATTCACATAGCAAAATATGAGCCTGGGGAAGAAAAGTCCTCCAAGATGATGATGAGATGATGTACAGGAAGTCTCATACTGAAAAGTTTCTTTTACAGATATTACAACAAGGAGTCAGTAGCAGAACCAGTATCTTAAGAATCCTCTTTGCACTTTAAGTTGTAAATGTCCAAAAGCCACCCCAAACTTCACAGGGAAATTAAAATAAAAAAGAATCAATAAAACTTTGTAGTAGTCATTCCTATATGCTACTTAGAACATCAGTGGCTTCAGAGGGCAATAGAGGGATGAAATGAACTATTAGCTGAAGTGAAACCACAGTAGTCTCCAATATGGCATTGTAGACCTTTAACTTCTGACAGAGAGTTGAGTCCAGACCCAACATATTGCACAATTTCAACAACAGGAGGACCCTAATCAATGTACTTCTTTGGGGATTTTTCCTCTTAGTATCTGGAATGGAGGTAGCAATTCTCTGTATTAAAGTTATGATGACCATTGCTGTACCAAGCTTTGATAGTGTGGAAGCCTAGCCAGGAGCTGCAATCAGAATGCCAGTTCTATTTAAATATCCACGGAAGATCAGCAGGGGCAGAAGGCAGAGGAAAGAGAGAGACATATTAAACAAATGGGAATGAAGGATGGGCAGAGAGAAGCACTGAAAGAATAACAAAGATAGGAATGGAGACATGATGAAAGCAGGAAAGGAGAAAGCATTTCCAGAAAGCTAAATATGGGAAGAAGTGAGGAAAGGAAATTTAATGGGGTGGGGGGGAGATGATATCAAGAGAAAACTGACAATGGAAATAACAGATAAGAATTAAAAAGAAAAACAAAGAAGGGGGAGAAGAAAAGTTATGTGGAAAGTGAGAGGAAGGAGTAAGTTAGCAGAAAAAGACTAGAGGATGTAAAGTAGCCTTAGATGGTCTACAGATGGGCTGTCTTGGAGAGCAGATATAAAAGTAATCACTTAGAGAGAAGTGCAGAAGCTCACCTAGTAGGAGTCAGGATGATTGACTGATGTCAGTGCCACTGTTTCTGGAAGACCAACTTTAAAAGAATAAATGAAAAGCTCAATATATTTTCCAACTTCTAAGTTTACATTTCAGGACCTATTTTAGTTGAGGATAACAGTTCGAAACAGTATAGACTACGTGCAACATGCCAGTTGGGGCTTGTCTGTAGTGCTTGTGAAAATGGTATGGACATCACTGTAATTATATGAATATCCTGAGAATGAAGTACATATTATATTTCAAGTATACAGTAGTTGGCAATCCTTAAGCAGGAGGAGCTTACTGAATAGAATCCAGAGCAATAGAAGCACCAGATTTCATATACAGTTGCTTGCAAAATAGTAATGTTTACAGAGATGTTTAATGAGAAGTCGTAAAATCTAAGAAAACATTCTCTTTTTGTAATGGAATGCTGAGATAAGCATTCTCTATTAACTTCTCTGAGAACTTCCATTCCCACATAAGTGAGCTCAGTGATTTGGGGACTATAGCAGAATTAGAGCATTCAAACATTTGTTGCCCCCTCCAGCCATTTTGTGACAACCCCTGTAGTTCTGAAGTTGGAAAGCAAGGATTGTGAAAAAGGTCTGAAGTTTATCCTTTATACTTTCTCTTTCCATATAGGTCATGGCATGCCGTGATATGGGACCTTCACTTGAAGTAAATTATCTAAATTGGTGACTAGCAGGGGCTATTCACTAAGGTATACATATAACTAGGATTATCCAAGAATAATATGTCTAGCTATTTTCACTGTATCTACTGCAAATATTGTAATTATCTATTTTATTTCATACAAGAAGATATTCTGAAAATATTCACACACACACATATCCTATTGGCAAATTACATCTATGAAATGTTTTTCAAGTTATTTTGTTTTGATATTTAGATGGCAAAGATAATCAAAATAATCTTTAATCTTTTGATTAAAGGGATAATCTTTTGATCAACCAATCCTGCAATATCAAGTTTCCCTAGATATTTATTAAAAGAGTAGTTCATAGTATTTATTTACAAGTATCTGAATATTTAAAAATCTACTGAAATTACTAATTTTAAACTCCAATGTTTCCCATGAATATTAGCTAAAAATATTAAAAGAAAACATAATTTGCACAGATCACACAAGTCTAATCTGTGCAAATTGCATGATCTATGGAAATTGCCTTAGTACTATTCAAAATATGAAAAATTGAGACCCATCTCCATCACAGTAGTCCATAAAAATGCCCTAATTCAGCCCGGCTCTGATCTTTAGACTTTAAGCAGATGGAAAATCCATCAAACTGATATAAAGTTAAATTCCCAACTTTGAAATATCCCTCTTTTGCAGTGCTGAATTCAGGTAGCTGTCATTTTTTTCTTCTGACAGTCTTCTAGTCTTTAACAGCTACATGGCATATGCAACATGATCTGTTGTTTGCTAGGAATAGTTTTACCTATGTAATTTGGTGGTGCAGATGGGTGAGAATTTCATTTGATCCATTTTATAAGAACTTAACCAAATGCACATATTTTCCCCTAAAACAGGGCAGGAAAAACTAGAGATTTTTGTTTTAAAAATCACATGTAGAAGAAAGATAGTAGATTCATACATACATCCTTACTCCCAGCCACCCTTATTTTATTCACAAGTATTTGCTTTGCAGTACTTCATCTTGCTTTGCAAATACAATGTGCACTTCTCACTTCTGTAAAGCACCAGGAACTAAAGCGGCACTTCATGGATTTGAAATAGTAGTAGTAGTAATAGCAAAATTAACTGAATGTTATGCCAATGATGTTTTGAGAAGGATTTGAATAGGTTTTCTAGAAATACCTTCTTCAGTGTATGTAAACTATAATCGTTCATGATCTGGTTAGAGATGAGGAGGTCAACACAAAGGCCTGCCTGGGAGAAAATAGTGGTTCCATATGGGCACAGGCCCTCCAAGTCATGGAGTAGATAAGAGAAAGTGGGCAAGGGGTGGTGTGGCTGTGATATGTAAGAATACCATCTGTTTGACCAGCTACCCTGTTAAGGAGGTGGAATACATTGGGTGTGTGTACTTGAAGTTGGGGTCCAGAGACAGTCAGAATTTTTCTGGTTTATAGGTCACTTCTCCAACTGTCTCTCTTCCTGAAGGTGAATAACCTGATAACAGTAGTGCACACAGGGGTAACATCTAGGTTTGATTTCTGCAATGTGCTTTACATAAGGATACCCTTGTGCCTACTCTGGGAAGTTCAACTAGTAGAAAATATGGCAACCAGGCTGGTCTCTGAGACATCATGGAGAGACCACATATCACCTATTTTAAAGTCTTTGCACTGGTTGCCAAAATGTTTCTGAACACAGTACAAGGTGTTGGTAATTACCTTTAAAACCCTTCCTGGCTTGGGTCCAAAATACCTTCAGGAGCACCTTTGCCCATACATTCCACTTCACCAACTAAGGTCCTCTGGGGATCAGCTTCTGAAGTCTGCTTCTGCAAAATTAATGTCAGCTACCCAGAGGACTTTTTCAGTGGCTGCCCCTAAGCTGTGGAATAGATGGCAGGAGAGATGTGTCTGATTACCAGATTCTCACACATTTAAGAGGGAGTTAAAAACATATATCTTCTGACAGGTCTTCCCAGATTAGTTGTCATGTCAGTTTTACTTAATATGTTGTCTTAGTCAATATTACTCACAATTGGTTTTAATTTCTTGTAAACTGTCCAGATTCTATGGGAATGGGGCAGTATATGACTATTAAGATAGATAGACAGACAGACAGACAGACAGACAGACAGACAGACAGACAGATATCTTAAGGTAGGTAGGTAGATAAATAAATAACTAAATAGATATATGTATGTAAAAATGTAGGACTCTTTCCTTTCTTTTTCCTGCTTTTGACTTACTTTATGCCTAGATAAAGAAATTATGAAGGTAGCTGAAGTCTTACAGCAATCACTGTAATGTACTTGCCATAGAGGAGCACCCAGAACAAGGAAATGATCAACAAATATCAACAGGAAATGTATTTTTATGGTCAGGGTTTCTGGGAAGGAAATAAATTGATGGTGGTCTGAGTACAGCAGTCATTTTTAACCTTTTAGCATTCAAATGCAGGTGCCTCCCCACATCACAGTGGATCTAAAACTCCTTCTGAATCTAAAATATAGCTTGTGGTGCAACATGCAGGAAGTGTACAATGCCCATTCATGGACATCAAAAGAAGTCTTATGCCAAATCAGAGCACTGGTCCATCCAAGCCCAGTGCCTCTGAGGCTGACTGAGAGAGGTTCTTCAAGCTTTCAGGCTGGAGCTTTTTCTTGCCCTACCTAGGGATACTGCAGGTTGAACCTGGAACCTTCTGCATGCAGTGCAGGTGCTCTAATATATAGGACACTTCCCATTGAAGAAGGCTTTTTGAACTATGGACATCACACAGCAGAATGAGTTCAGATAACAATTATATTGCCATGTATTTCTTTTGGGAATTCTCATTGTGATGAAAGGATGGTCCATAGCTCAGTGACAGAGCAGTCTGATTCATTTACTTTTGTTTCTCCAGTGACAGAGAACAGCTCTGTTGCAAACCCCAGTGAACCACTGCCATCTGAAGGAGGCAATACTGGACTGGGCAGACCATTTATGTTGGTACAAGGAAGCTTCCTATGTTCCTCGATAAAGAAATTGAAAACCAAGTATTTATTTATTTATTTAAACATTTCTATGCCTCCCCATTCGCCGAAGCCTCGGGGCGGCTCACAACATAAAATTAAAATACTAGAAATAACAATATAAAATAAGTCGCCCTGGCCAGATAAAATAAGCAAATAATATTAACAATTAAAATGATGCTTAAATAAAAAGGTCTTTGCCTGGCACCGAAAAACAAATGACGGCAGCGCCAGGCGGACCTCTCTGGGGAGCGCATTCCATAGATTGGGCGCCACCGCAGAGAAAGCCCTCCTCCGAGTACCTACCCTCCTAATTTCTTTCACGGAGGGCTCCCGGAGAAGGGCCTCTCCCGCAGATCTCAAGGGGCGGGCGGGCGTATATGGATGTAAGCGCTCCTTCAGGTAACCAGGACCCAAGTCGTTTAGGGCTTTATAGGTCATCACCAACACCTTGAATTGGGCCCGGACTTCAATGGGAAGCCAGTGAAGCTGACGGAGGACTGGAGTCATGCGAGCATAACGCCCAGTCCCCCTCAGCAGCCTGGCAGCTCTATTCTGAACCAATTGAAGTATCTGGACCGTCTTCAAGGGTAGCCCCACGTAGAGCGTGTTACAGAAGTCAAGGCAGGAAGTTTTGAAGCCATTCAGGATACACCTACAGTGACACAGGATTCTGCCCTATAAAGTCTTCAACGTTTCATTGTGGAATTGTTCTGGAATATGTAATACAATGCTAATCTGAGGATATAGAGTAATAAGTGGAAATCTGTAAGGAATTGTGATAGGAGCAAAGACAGGGCAAAGGAAATTAATTCCTTTTTTCTCTTCTTCTAGTGTCTATCTCCCCGCTCTTACTCCGACTCCCAAGCAAAGGCTGACATACATAGAAAAATCCTCTTCATCTTTATTCCTAATGTTATTGTCCTACAGCAAGCAGAGAGTGACACCATACCAGAGCATTATAGCATGGTAGCCAACTACGGCCGCTACCAAGACAGCTCCCTCACTGTTTGCCTTCATAAAGGAAGGAGAGCTCTGAGTTTTATCTAATGGAGTGAATCTGCCATCAGAATGTACATTGCAGAACTGAGTCCACTGCTTCCTATAGGCACCCCAACCACTTTCAACTCTGTGTCTCAGCCTTTTGGCTAAGATCAAGTGATGTGTGTAACTGTTTCTCAGGGCTGGAGGACCCCTTTGAGTGGATGGAAGAACACATGGGCAGGGGAAGAAGAAGGAGAAGTCGCTTCGCCTGAGTGGATGTTACTCACATGATATTGGCTGTGACACTCTGTTTCAAAAGGAATTAGAGGCTTTTGGGGCTCATGGTGTCAGAGGAAGCATACAATCTAAAACTGGGATATGTATATTTAGGTACAGCTATATATTAACAGGACAAAGTGATGCACACAAGGGGATATTCTATGAAAAATATACATTCTGTGTTCGAATATAAAAATCCTTTGGAAGCTTTCACTCCAAGTAACAGCAACAGCACATTTATCCATGAGGTCTCCAGAATCCCTGAAGATGCCGAACCTGTTAACTTTCATTGAGCAGTGTATTCCATCTCCCAACACCATACCATTAGGCATTATGCGTCGGAGACTCTGCATGCTTTAAATCATTCCTCTAGGTCTTCGTTCTTCACTAACATTTTTGAGGCAGTCATGTTTCTATCTGCATATACCATTGGATTAACTTCCTTCCCCCTGACATATCTTTCACTCTATAGTCAAAAGAGGAACAAGCCTGGGCTCTGAGGACAAGCATAGCAGCCTGCCACTATGATGACTGAATGTAGTTCTGACAAAAGAGCAGTCCAGCAGTGGTCATCATAATTTTAATAAAGATAAACCACTGAACCTACACGCAACAATTGCACCATTTCTAAGTGCCATATCTCATGACCAGCCAAGCTACATAGGTTACAATAGCACAGACAGATGCAGAATTTGTAGATTATAATTTATGCAATTCCTGAAAATTAGTGAAGTTAGCGATTGTTTAGGGGAGTTGTATTCCAAAACATCTGGAGGACAATGGTTATAGACTGATCCTGGCCATATCCTTAGCTAGTGATTACTTCACTCTTATCTTAAAACCCATGTAAATGTTTTCTTGAGGATACACCTAAATATAGTTTCATTAATGCATTTCACTGAATTCTAATCATCTCCTTTGTAAGTTGCTTGCATTCTAGTAGTCCAAAATATTTTATTCTGTTTTTTTAACAAGTCCTCCAAAGATGAGTTCTCGCTAAAATACTTACTTATTGATTCATTCTGTTTTATTCACATCTTCACAGGTTTCAATAATCATATGTGACCTGCCAGAGTAAGGTGGTTTTCAAGGGCATATTCAGTTAGATTCTGATTCTGAGCTGATTTTGAGGAACTCTCCTTCATGCTGCATTTAGGGCCATGATTCAAGCTGTGAACTCAATAATGTCTTCACAGTTTCTGTACAAGCTGGAATCTATAATCATTCTCTCCTCTTACTTGTGAAGATGGCTTTAGATACTTTTAACACCCTAAGGCATTTATAGCAGAGGAACCACAAGGAATCAAGAACACAATAAAGCTAGCTCTAGTTAAACTAAAATCCTTGGTCCTTTTTTGACACTGAATTGTTGTGGCTGTTTCTTCAGGGTGCTTCACTTTAAGATAATTCTTTTTTGCAACATCTTCTCCCTCTCAAGGAAAAAAAGCTTGTGTGTGAGGGGGATATCACTGCCAAGAAGCACATACAAAATAATCAAAGAGATGTACTTCAGATAATGCAGTGCCTTTTCTACACCTAAAGAAAAACTAAAGGGGTAACATATCTGAGATTTTCACCATCACCAACTTTCCATAAATAATGCTTATTCTGAAAAATGGAAGTTCCCTGAATGCAGTATCTTTGGTTGCCAGCCTTTAAAGAATAAAAAAGAAAAAAGGAAAGAAAGATATATCCATAAGGGAACTTCAAAGATGAAATGTTGGTAGGGGGAGGATAGCTTAGCAAAAACTATCTAGGACATACTGTTACTAGAAGATTCCCTTGGTACCTTACCACTGACAGTTCTACTAGTTTAAAACTGTCTGCTTGAATCATAATGTAGGATATAATCAGAAGCAAAAAGTTTTCTGCATTATCTCTGCAAAATATTCTGTTGGTAACTTCTTAGCAATAATGACAGATCTGCTTTCACATCTCAGTTTTGTACAGTGACAAATAAGATGCTTGAGAAATGTAATTTATGCAAATCTCTTCCTTATATGAAATAACCTCTGGGACTAATATCTGGATCAGAATTTAGCTATTCACTGGATTTTGTATTTGTCTAAATGTTGAAACATAGTTGCTTGCAGTTTAAATTTTTGAAAATAATATATAACTTGTATTTCATATGTATTTTAATAAGATTTCATAGCATGTATGTGCTGTTATAAGAGAAAATATACAATATGATACTGCAACCACTTATGGGGAAATGAGTCCATCATTGGCCAATCCCACCTATGTTTTTTTGGTTGGTTGGTTGGTTGGTTGGTTTTGTTTTGTTTTTACATCAAAAGCTTATATCTCTGGACCTCAGGAAGTCTCCACATTAAAACTCAGGGCTCTGCAAGGTGCCCTTTTCCATTGCCACAAATTATATGAGAATACTTTAAAAATTCCTATTAGCCCAGTATAAGAAGCTTAGCATGAGGTGGGCCTCAACACTAGACACAGGTTGAACAATGAAATAAGTTAAAGATATACTGTGTACATAAAGGAATACAGATTTTTACTCTGAAGTTTTCAAAAGACTGCCTTAAAGACTCAAGAGACACTGTTGTTGGAAATCTCTTAATGACTTATTTTACCTCAGGCCAAATTCCCTAAACTCTATTCCAGCCAAATATATGCACAACAAGTCCAGCTCTTGGGTTATGTCTTCATCTGAGCCCAAGCCTCTTTCTGTTATATTCCCAGCTGCTTGGACGGTTTTCCCAGTTTGTCTGCATGAATAACATTCTTTAAGTAAAGTCTTTAGGGTAGTCTCCTAGCACAGCACAGTCATCTGATTCCTACGCCTAACCTTCAGAAGCCATGTGTGGTTTTACCACAAACTAAAATGAGCATCCAACTACTCAGTCCTTACCTAACTGCTTTCTCATCAGGTTTTCCCTGTCCCTGAAAAACACCCCCCATCAGGTAGAAATCTTCACCTTCATTCTTCACAGACTGACTAGCTTAACTCTTATCTTCTTTCCTCCACTCTGTCTACAATCCCAGCCAATCAGAATTGGATTTACGTGACTGAGCCTTCATATAATAATTCTGTAACCTCACAGATGCCATACAAGCTAAACTTTACATAAGAGCAGCAGTTATATACTCCACATTTCCTAACATACACATTTCAATATACCTGAAAGTATGGATGGTATCCAAGTCTACTTGTACCTACTACTGATGCAGTGGGGAGCAAGAGGGCCTGTGATTGGTGGGTGTCACTTTTGCAATTGATTGAATAAGAGCAGAACAACAGTATTGGAGACTTCCATATTTTTAAAAAGAAATGTGTAAGTAGTTTTTGAATTTGTAGTCTGATGTGCAAACTTAATGGAAGTATGGGCAGCAAATATGAAAACTGCGTATCTTGGAAACAGGCAGATTAGTTTTTCTCTAGTAGCGAAGCAGTAGGAAATATCCCATAGTGGTTCAGTTGCCAATTTGTGGAAATGCTACTTAGAGATTAAGTCCAATTATATTGATGATTACATGGAAGTGACTTTCAATGAATTCGGTATTAATCTGGTGACCATATTGACAGTATGTTTGGGAGAAAAACACACTCTGCCTTTGTAGGTCTGTATACTCCTGGTATGAAATGTAATTCTTCCATCCTGATAATCCATCCCCAGATGACTATATTAAGCAGCTATAATCAACAAGGAAAGTGTTCCTTGAAATCAGTGCAGCATCCACTTACAAATATTTGCATTGAAAGCAACAAAAGTCTGCTAAACTTCATGTTTATCGATTTATATTCCTCTTTGGGATAACCACTAAAGAACAAGTAACGTCCTCTAAGGAACTTGGGGAAAGCTTGTTTCTTCTTTTTGTGACTAAAAAGAAAATTCATTAAGGAAGTTCCAAAAGCAAGTCAGAGTTTTTCTTTTAAAAAAAGTTTAAACATTATTGCCATAATGCTGTATTACCTACTTCAGTCTGGTATTCACACACTGTATATTTAGGACAAGGGTGTGAAATAAATTGCCTGTGAGCAGCACGTATCTCTCACCATCTGTAATGGCCTCCTCCAAGCTCTCTTGCTCCAGGCTCCATGTCAAAATTCATGATAGCCAAAATTAAGTCACAGTTAACTACTATGGAGTATTAAATAGGTTAAAATTAACTTGCGTTCAAGGTAAATTTGATCTGATCTCTAAAGAGTTGTAAAAGGGTCAAATTTAACCTGAGAACAAGAAAAACATCCTTGTAAGACTACTGAATGGCATATAAGTTCAATAGATGGATTGATGGATGGATGGATGTTAGCACTTTGCTGCTGAATTTTGGTAGCAAGCTACTTTTCCCCTCTGTCACTTCTGGAGCTACACAGAATTCTACAAAATGCTGACAACTATAGGAAAATGGTTGACAGGGAAATGGATAGAGGACAAAAATGGCCCTTGGATCCCCTGAAATTGCCCATCCCTGCTTTAGATAATCCTGCCCATGTTCAGGCAATGCAACATGAACAGTTGCAATAGATATTTTGTGCATTTGGGAAAATTCTGGGACATCTTCATTAATTCTCCCTGCAAATTGAGAAAGCATCATAGAATATGCTTGGAACTTTTCTGTTACTGTAGATTGTAGAAAAATGTGGTTATGATAGGATGGCTATGTCTTGCTATCACCTGCCTACTTTTTATTATGACTGTTAAAGCTTGCAGGGAACCCAGAATGCAGTCTGTTGCCATAAACATCTTTCCATGACTATGAGCAGGAGATGTTGTGAGGTGCTATGGAATGAGTAGAACTGGTTTGTTCCAAACTGTTGCAGTACTCCATGGAAATGTGTTTTGGCAGCCACTATATGGGCTACAGTTGAATCTTTCTTATTTAGAATATGCTAACAATTAACCAAAACCAATAAAATAGAAACACAAAAGAAGTCTTTAAGACATCTTCCCATTTAAAATGATGTTTCTGGATTTCAAGCATACAGAAAGTGTGACTCAATGTTGCAGTTCATCCATTTGTAAGTGTCTATGAACAAACTAAATTTAAGAAATCTATATTTTGTAGTAATCATTTAGGTTTACTTTGTCAATGCTGCTTATCACTGTGACAGCAAAGACAATTTACTTGATCCTTGAACTTCAGTCATTTAAAAAAATATGCTAGTCAGCACATTTATGGATGGATGCATACAATAAAATAAAATACAGTTAAGCTTAAAGATAGGGAGTGTGAATAAATGACCTAGCATATTCGTTCTGGTGTTACATCACTATAGAATACTGTAGGTAGATAATGATAGATAGATGCATTTCATACAATGGTATCTTTTCTTTAAAATCTACATAGTCTAAGCAATTACATTTTTTCATGGTATCTTTCTGGTATCTCTTGAAAGTACATGAGAAACACTGAATACTGGAGTATAGTTTTATCGTTTTGTCCCAGCAGCTTTTGATGCCTTTTCAACCACTACATATATCATCTTGAGTTTGTATGTAATTCCTATCCTATAGCGACTTCTACTCTGTCGATATGCCATGGTTCTAACTGTTCTTGCGGTCTCCACATAATTGGTATTCATTCTGTCATGATGCCAGCTTCATGCTACTTCACAAGAGTGTCTGAAGCAGCTGCAAAAGGCAGTGGTTCCTTCCCATGAAAAACTTAACCATGAAAGTATGTACATTTTATTGAGTCAAAGGCAGACAGGAAGAGCTGGAACCATTTCCTTACCTTTCTCCTTGTCTGGCAAAAAGCTTTTCACTGTCCTGCTTTCCCTTCCTTTCCATGTTTCAATTGTTCTTAGAAACTAGTGTGGAGTAATTCCTGCTGTTGTGCACATAACATGCCAATTCAAAGTTGGCAGAGGCTCACATGAGCGAGTAGACCTCATTTTCCAAACTAGTGAACATATATTGGTTTGTGATACAAGAATATAAAGATTTTCAAAATGGATGACTATAAACAATCAATGGGCAGTGGAAAGAACTTGGAATACGCGTGATAATAAGCTACAAACTTAGATCTAGTAGGCATAACTATTTCTCAAAACATACTGAGTAAAACACACATATGCATGCTAGCACACTGCCTATAAATTTGTTCTATGAGGTGTAAATTTTATGGGCTATCTGACATCACGAGTAGCAGTAAAACATGTATTACGTTAAAGGGGAAAAAATGAATCTTTAGTTGCACATGCATTTTGAACTTTGCTTTCAAAATATAATGTTCCTTAAGATAGTCACAGAACAGAAGATAATCACAAATCATTCAAAACAGGGCTAACAGAACTGCATCACTTAATGCCATATTTAATAAGGAGGAAAGCAGCAGACTAGCACAAGCAATTGATCATTTGCAGACTACAACAGGAGTATAACAGGGAAAAGAAATGGCAAACATACAATTGGAATCCAATAACTATTTGAAGAGGATGCCTTCTCAATTTATTATGGGTACCCTGGGGTGAAAATGATGACTTGCTACTTTGTCAGTGGTTTAGGCAATTTTTCCTATACTGCAACGTTCTCTCTTTGACAGGGAGTGTATACAACAAAGTAATGTGACAGAATCCAGACTTGTGGTATGTACTTGCTTTTAAGCAAAAATATACTAAGTTTTTAAGTTCTACAATATAATAAAGTAGTCATGATTTCTGACTTAATAAAAATGCTCTAGGGTGAACAAAATAATTGTAAATGTGTCTGCTGTGTAGTCTAGTAGAATATTAAAAATCACAGCCAACCAATGCAATAGATATCAAGAAATACATTTTGGGGGGAAAATGATAGTGAATCTGCTCAGAAGCTTTAGGCATTGACAACATTCAGAAAGACTGACTCAAACTTCCACAATACTGTTTATTCATATTTAGAATGTGTTTCTCTTTTAAATACCTCTCATAATTTCTTGATATCCATATGGAGTGTGGGACTTACCACATGTGAAAAAATAAATTAAAAAGAGATCATGGCAGAAGATGTGACAAGGCAACAGATTTGAAATTCATCAGTATCTCATATAACCTGTATTAAACTCATATATAAACAAAAATAAAAGAGAAAGGAAATCTCATTGTTTGCATATGCACTCAATGTTTTATCTAGCTCATCAATATTCCTTTTAAAATAGAAGGAATTTAAAGTGGAAAGGTAAGTGCATGCTATGAATATACCATTTATGAAGGTTTTCTTTCCTATCTTACTATTCATTCCAGTTTTTAGATATATAAGCACATAGAAAGGACAGTCACTTTCCATTTTCCCTTTTCCTTTATGAAATGACCTTCAGCTTTCTTAATTTAAATTAGTTTATTCATTTTCTTTATGGCAGTTTCTTTCAACTATTGCAATTCTAAGTAGAACCCTAGCCAGATCATATTTATATGAATTGAGAACAAAGCCAGTAACCATATGCAGATTTATATCGGATTGGTCCTAATGTACATAATTCAACTTCCCTGCAAGTGAAAACACTTAGAATTAGGGTTGGGCAGTGTGGGAAATAGAATGAATCATTCAGAGGGCAATCCACATAGGAAATTTGTAACATTTTACCAGCATTATGGTGCCAGACTTACTGGTGTATCACATGATGTTCACCCCACCCTGTCTTCTTCATACTGTTTCTGCACATATATCCTACATTTTTTATCCTGTTATATCACAGTTTTTTTATATTGTGTGATTTTCTTTCAGTGTGTCCTTCTGCTAACACACTGTTCTGGGTCCAGGAAGAGTGGCTTTGGTCAGCTAGTGGGCTAAGAGCAACATGACAGCAACTTGGAGATCCTTCAGTTCTCCTACCTCCTTCATTCCCCCAACACTTGTGATGCAGGTTAAGGTGAGAGTCAGTGAGTGACTCAAAGTTACCCAGTGAGCTTCATGGACGAGTAGCGACCAGAACTGAGATCTCCCATCTCCAAAGTACAAATCCCAAATTACTACCCCGCACTTGCTAGCTAACTCTTGCTAGAGGTCACATGGGGAGGGACTGCACTTGTTTGGCCTTGGGTGGAAGGAAATGGAGGTGCTGTTGGTTCAACTGGCTTCACTCTGTGGACGTTGGGAACATTGGGAACAAGGACTAAACCTTTTCTTCTTCATGATTTTTTAGAAAGGAGCAGGAGAAGCTGACAATTATTTCCAACCTATCTCCACTGCTTTGCATCTTTGATAAGTAATTTAGCAACATACACACACACCAATCCCAACAAATTAAAGGAAACTTAAAAGACATACATACACACAAAGGACCTGCAGACATCTGCTTTCTAACTACTCTGACTTCTCCTGCTATTGAATTTCTCGGTGACACAAGCTCACATTTTCAAGTAGGCTCTACACGTTAGCATGGCTGTAGCAAACGTATTTTGCATAAACGTCATTACTGCATACTCTCTTAAGTGGAAGGGACCCTAGAGTAGGTCCGCTCTCATATGGGCCTTTGCTTTGATGCACTCTGGGACCAAAGTACTTAAGACTAAAATGTTAATATGTTCTAACAAGCAACAGGAGTGAAACAATTATGGAAATTGCCTTTGTTACTCCCTTGGAAGGTGTTCAAGATGGTCAGTGCTGCTACGGGGGTATGAAATGTCTAGTTTTTTTTACGGTATAGTCCAATTCAAAAGGAACAGCACTGTTGTGTTTGTAAATTATCAAGTCTGCTTGATTCTATGCCTTCTTTAGTTGTATGAATGGGATACAACCAAACCATAGCCCTTTTATGCACTGAGAAAACAATTGGTGACTTTAGGTGGATATTGGGATGATTCCAGCCCAGCCCACTACATCTGGATTTGTTCTGTCCCATTTAGTACAGACCGTGCTATGTTGGGCCAGCAAGAAGTGAAGAGTTCCGCTCACCTTCAAGTGAATACAGTTAAAACTCTCTATAAGATTGTGAACCAAAGTAAGGAAAGGTCAAGTATATGCAAAAAGAGCTCCTATTCACACCTTATCAGGTCAAATCTCGCCCAGAGAAATAGTGATCGGAGCAAGTATGTATCGTTCTACAACGGTGCACACTTTAAGTTTTCACATGTTATCTTGGATGCCTGAACATTCCCATTTAAGAAGCACATGTCCCTGGATCACTAAAGATAGATTTATCCCCAAGATGAAAGTCATTTCTTTAGTCTAGAATACATGTAAATCAGTCTTATCATTATTATGGAATAATTAGAAATGCTTGATTAACAAATAAAGTGTGATCTTTCTCTGCTGAATGCTATATAGCAACGTATGCCACATTTTTAAAAACTATATAGGTAAATCAGAAGATGGATGACAATGTTTGCCAAACTCATTTCATTTACAGAGATCATCCTCAGCTCAGAAAAAAAAAAAAAAGTTAAGAATGCCCAGGTTCCAACGAAAGCAATCTTTTCTGGATTGTTCTTATTAAGCTCATACTTTCTCATAATCCCTCAGGGTGCCCATCAAGTTTAATAAAATGAGGCACCATGGGAGAAACAGTTTTTCTATGTTGTTGTAGCATTTTAGACAGGGGTTGTTTTAGCTGCAGTAGCCCATAGAGAAGCTTCTAATACACCATTGTGTATTAAATAAAAAAGAGGCAATGCAGCTCTTTCCTCAGAGTTGCTGAATGTTCTTACTGGCATGCACTTTTTGCATTATTTAATGTTCTATTTATTTGATACATTTCTAATATCCCAATAACTGATGTTCTTTGGGTGATAAGAGATAGTCACATTCATACAGAAAATGGCATACCTGTCTAATGGCCCCTGAGAAGCTTCACAAAGAACTAGTTGTTGCTTGTTGTTTCTCTTCTTCTGAGATCTTCATGTAATGGTTGGTCCTACTGGGAAGGTGGTGGAACCCCTTCACAATCATTAATTCAAGCTAATCACTTGGTAATTGCAAACTGAAATTGTGACAAATGTGTGGAGGGTTGCCCTGTGCTCAGCAGCCGCTTTTCACAGTATGGATGGTGCTTCAACCATGATCTTTCCTGAAAAAAACAAATCTTATTGCAGCCACCCAGGCCCTGGTCACATCTGCATTAGATACATACAGTCTTGCTTCTGCCAAGCTCTCAGAAACTTCAGCTGATGAAAAAGAAGGAAATATTGATTAGCAGTAAGTCTGCTGTTTTAATGCTGACCCACCCCATCTATTCACTGAACAATGGAAGGAGAGCCTGAAGACCTGTAAGGAACTGAAGCAAATGATCAAGCCAGGAAGAATGGCAGCCAGAAGCCATCTAATTCAAGGATACATCTATCAGTGACCATAAGTCACAGTGGCTATATGCTGTGTCTAGATTCAGAGAGAAAGAGGAGGGTTAATAAACTCATGCCTTGCTTGTGGGCTTCTTGAAGACAGCAGAATGACCACCATAGGGAACAGGGGCATGGGCTAGATATGCATTTGTTCTGATTGAACAGACCAGGGTACTGATTTACTCTAAAGTAAATAAGTTTTATATACTAATACTTTTCACACAGCATCTTTTGAATGCTACTTGTGCAAGGAATTTAAATAGGTCACCATTTTACAAAAGATATAAGCCAGCTTATTCATTGATGTAAAGAGTTGCCTCAGTCAGCCTACTACTGTAGAAATGCTGCCTCAGTCAGCCCACTACTGCAATGCTGTTGCTGCATTAGCAATGTGCTCTGTCTAGGCTGCCCTACTGAAACAGGAAGCAGATATTGCTGCCCTACTGAAACAGGAAGCAGATCTAGGAAAAGCCTGCTCCTCCAATATAATAAAGAGAGAATTCACAAGGCAAGCGATTTCTCCTTTTTTTCTCCACCCCTGCCCCCTTCGGGACCTCCTCCTTATTCTTCTCTTTACCCTCCTTTCTGTCCAGTTTTGAGAATTTCAACTCTACATGTTCCCAATCACAATTACGGATATATTGTTATAACTAGAGAATCAGCAGAGAGTTTTATAACTTTCTAGCCCTTTGGCACACTTCCTGGCAGTCTCAGTAATGACTATACTTACTCTTAATTGCCTTCAACACACTTACACAAGAGTTACATTTAGTTGAATTATTTCCTGGATTCTCTCTAATTAATCTGAAAGCAGCTGCTTTAGGACCTGGACTGATTAATAGTTGCAAGACAGCTAAATGCCTTGTGGAAGGGAAATCTCTGTGAAACATATGTACATATAGCCCCATTGTTGTCAACTTGGCACAGCGATTCTGATGCAGGCTAATTTCAGTGGAGCAGGTACCATCCCAGATAATCAGTTCTAGCTGAAGTTCAGAACTGTATGCAACTAATTAATCTTTTGAATGAACACAATTCTGTACCATATGTTGTACAATATTTTCAGAACAAATATTATAAATATGTACCTTAGATTCAAATTACCAAATTTGGGGTGTGTAAGTTGGGAAATAAGGAACAGTCGAAGTATGACAGGAACCCCCTGGTTTTCTCCCTTACCCAGGAATTGGAAAAAGTAACAAAAATGAGCAGGGGGCTGGAGCAGCTATGACAACTGGGGCTGTTAAACTTAGGAAAAAAGGTGAATAAAGGGAGATTATAAGGTATTTAAAATGTTGCATGGTATGAAGAAAGTAGAGAGGGAGACATTTTTCTCTCTCTTCTCTTACACTTGAACACAAGGTCATCCTATGAAGCTAATTGGTGGGAGGTTTAGGCAAGATAAAAGGATGTACTACTTCACAGAGTGCATAGTTGAACTACGGAATTTCCTGTCACAGGAAGTGGTGATGGCTGCCATTCTGGATGGCTTTAAAAAAGATTGTGCAATTCCATGGAGGAGGTGTTATCAGTGATTACTAGCCTTGCTGCCTCTCTACTACCTCATTTCCCAGAGGTGGCATGCCTAAATGCACCAGCTGCTGAGGAACGTGGGCAGGAGGAAGACTTGCACCTGTCCTTCCTGAAGGATCCTGTACGCAGCTGCTTTGTCATGATGTGTTCAGTGTGTTGGACTTGAGCCCTTTGGTATGATGCCAGGATGGCTTTTCTTATGTTCTTACAAGCTGTCCTTGGTACTCAGGTTTTTGGAAAGCTGAGCTTCATAGAAATGTGAAACAGGGATGTTACATATCAGAAAGGGATAAACAATTAGGGATGTTGACACTGGCTCTTCTATTCTCACTAACTTTTCTGCACTGTGGAAATTTAAGGTATTTATTTACAATTTTTAAAGTCAGCAAGTTATAGGGGCCAGAGATTGGACTGGGACTGAGGAGATCTTTATTATAATCTCCATGAAGCTCAATAACATCATTTTACAAGATTTCATATGGAAATTATTCTAAAGGTGTATTCTTGTAATACATATTTTCTTAAATACATATTTTCATGCTTTGCTTAATACACAAAGTTTTGCAAGCACTTTTCCTCATATAATGCAATTCTGAAAATTATTTTCACTAATATATACATTTCTCTTTGTACCCTTCAGTATTATAGAAATTTTGTATGCAGTTTGTAATTAGAGAACCCCATTACAACAATCTGGAAATTATAAAATTTGAAAGATAATTGTATTCTGGTGCATGGATTATTTCAAAATACAAAATTAGGGAAGTTTTAATTAAAATGTTAACCCAATTAATTTCTCTCCAGTTCTAAACTATTTCATCCCTACCTGGAGATGCCAGGGAGACAATTGCATTTTTTGACAGGCAAAGAGCAATAGCCCTTCCATCTTTTGAGAACAGAATTTTAAAAATACATTTATTCCATATTCCAATTTAGCAAGTTGAACTTGCAAATATTCCACCCAGATTACAAGTTTGTCTCCAGGGAATCACTGGAATAGGAGATCGGGGGTAAATGGTCTACAGGTGGGTGGTACTAAGCAGCTTTGCTCAGCTGTCTGAGAGAAGCCCCTCTTGCATGACTGGGAGGGGACAGTGGTGTCCACTAGAGACAGCATCACTCAGTTGATTCTCCTGGTGCCTCCCTTTCTCACTCCCACTTGTGAGAGAGGCATCCCCAACCCAGAGCCAACTCAAGGAAACTTCTTGCAAGTAGCAGTGATGAGGGACCTTTGCCCAAGGCTGGGGATATCTCTTTCACAAGTGGGAGCAGGAAATGGCGGGCAGCAGGGGATCAGCTAAGCAGTGCTGCTCCTTTCCACAGTGCCACCCACCTGATCCCCTGCTCCTGCTCCAAGGAAGATCTTTAGGCAGGAGGTAGACAGAGCAGTGATACCTCTTACAGCCACACAAAACAGCAGCTCTCTAGCTAGACATTCAGCAAGAGTGGTAATATCAGCTTTTGATGAGCTCTCTGGTTCTAGCCTTTGTACCATGATGGATCGAGTTTTATGGGTTTGGATAACTCATCAAGCCATCATAATGCAGAGAAACCATAGAACAGACTGTTGCCTCTGTTCATAATTTATAATGACCATACCTACCATGCTGAAATACTCTGATGGGGTACAGATGACACAACCAATCAACAATGGTAAAATACTACCACCACCACATGATATCATTCTTAGATTCTTGTCCCATTTTTGCTACAATAAACATACATTCCCCTTCCTCCATTAACTTAAAGAAATAGCTAAAGCAGTAATTGTACAGTTAGCTAAGGAAAAATGTTCCAGTGATTAAATTTCATGTCGAGGGAATTGATTGATTGTACTAAAGAGCTTGGTTTAAAAAGCTGACAACTTGATCACTAGTTATAATTGATTTAGCAAATGGAGGGTTTGGGCAGTAGATAGATATGTCCCAGTGTAAGTTCTATGGGGAAGAATATTGGCATAATAAAGTTGATAAATTGTTCACACAAACATCTTAAATAAGAAATTAGTAGGAAAAACCCTGATTAACCTGGTAATGCTATGTCAATATAGCATGTACTAATACTATTATATACTATGTACTAAAAACAGGCAGGCAGGCAGGCAAATAAAACACCAAATAAAATAAAACAGGGGAAAAAGCTGACTTGTGCAACCTGTGGACAGGATGCTAATTCAGCAGGTTCTCAGGTAATTGTGCAATATATTCTGCTTCTGCTACTCATAAACTTAGAAGAAGTCATAAAACAGCTACTTAATCCATTCTATGACCTGGTCACTAGAAATCTACTCTCCCCATCCCTGTCCCACTCACACCTCTGATAACGTCACCAGGCTGTACCCTCATTGTTCTGAAGTGGATGCTCATATTCTTAAGTACTAGAAACTAGTTTGTTGGTTGTTATTCTTTTCAACAACAATATTTATGCATTTATTTATTTATACTGCTCAGTAGCCAAGGCTCTCTGGGTAGCTAACAAAAGTTAAAAACACAAACAAAAAAGAGAAAAAATAACATACAAAAACACCACAGGAAGTGCAACTGAATCAGCACAGAGGTATAGCAGCAAAACAGGATAAAGTGCAATATTGAAATTAAAGTTTCAAATTTAACTGTTATGATACTGGGAAAATAAACAAGGTTTTCTCCAGATGCTGAACAGGTTTTCACTGGATGCTGTGATTACAGAACTGCAACTTATGAGTAACCCTGAGCAATATTGAATGGACATTTAAACAGACAATAGATGGGCACGGGCATGCAAGACTTGAGAAGCACAGGTCTTTGGTGTCTGATTTTATTCTGCATGCATGCAAACAAAAATGAATGTCAGGGTCAACAAATATGGGGGATGCACATAAAAGAAAACAATGTGACAGGGTTAACAGTCGGGGAAGGGTGAAGCAATGAAAGGAGCAGGGACCCTCCTGCTGTGGAAGTAAGTTGCAGTAACAGGAGTAGTTGATACAGAAGCTGCTTTGTGAGCTGATGTGGGGTTTTCCTCTCAGAGCCCAGATTAGATACAAGGTGGGCTCTGGTATGCTTTTCCTGACAGGAGAAGAACCCACATACACAAACAGCATTTTATATCCTGAAAAAATTAATGTTTAAGTATTAAATCTGAATAATATTGTTCACTTTGGATTACATCGTATATATTGAATGTATGCTAATTATTTCCTAACATTTAACTTTGCAACCAGTATAGCAAAAGGTTTATTTATTCATGACAAGAAGATGCAATTAAACATACCAAGAAGCCACACCATAATGCATGTTATATTTGTAATACAAACTACAGAGAGGGAGAGAGAGCACACAACAAATCCACATTTCCTAACTGGAGAATTCCTGTCCATGTTTCCAGCCAGCCATGCCTTCCTCCTGAATACAATAAGCTGTAATAGTCGCAAACAAGCCAATTCACACCCTCTCAGTTTTCAGCTTCTTTGTTTCCCCAACTAATGTTCAAATGCCCCATGCTACCTGTAGGCCACTGGGCATGCTCTGTTTTCTTACAGGTGGTGTGTGTGCATGTGTGCCTCCATGCAGGATATTTCTCCCTGAGATTTCTTCTGAAATATTTTGTAAATTCAGCACTGAACGACCTGGATTCATTATTAAAGGGTGTAAATATAGAGTGGTCCATGCACATGATCCTAGCCACTCCTTTGCTTCACATGAATCTATTGATAACTCCAGCTTCTATGTGGGTGCTACTATTTTATTTTCATTTACTTATTTTATTGTTACCCGAGAAGTAGCACTCTGAGACCTGAGATCTCTGTGGGTGTGCCGGAAGGCGCTGTTCTATACATGTTCTCCTTGTAGGTTTGATATGGGCAGCTGGATGGCCACTGTGTGGACAGAATAGTGGGCTAGATAGAGCCTTGGTTTGATTCAGCAGGTTTGCTCCTATGTTTTCATGAGGATTTCAGGTAAAGCCACAAGTATTGCATTCCTTTTATTTCAGGTCCCTTTAGAAGGGATCAATAGCCATTTTCTCCTCCATCGTGTTTTTACCTTTCTCCATATAAACTAATGTTTCCATGAAGTCAGCAGACAGTTACTGGTGGACAAAATTGGGCAAGGTGTCAAAGATCTACACCTATGTATTATCCATTTTAGACTGGCCATCAGCACCCACTTTCTGATTTCACCCCTACAGTGTTTTCTCCAACTTCTTAGGCAGCATGTATTTCCCTGGAAAGCTGAAAACACTCTTGAAATGAATCCTCAGACACTCTTGTTGCAGAGGGACTACTCACATATTTCACTTCACACTTTTTGGAAGAAATTCTGCTTTAACTTAGCATAATTTCTGCTGAAGGCTGGCCTAGCTCTAGTTATCACCGTTGCAGTTGCTATTGCACCTTTTTTTGCATCTGGTGCACTAACTCAAAAAGCATCAGTTCTCCTCTGCAGTCAAGATTTTTCAAAGGTCACCAAATGCAGATCTCTGCTTAAAGTATAATGATAACAACACTAATAATGCATTAACAACAATAACAAAGAAAATTGCAATCTAAAGCAGTTGTAGACTCAAACACACACTCTGAAAGGCAAGAGGAAAAAGCTCACTGTTTGCAGTATGTGAAGGGACAATATTGTGAAAGAGATAAATTATTTTCACAAGCTTTCCAAGAAGGCAATATAAATAACAAATGGCAAATATAATTAACAGCCTAAGAGGATGAAAATGGGAACTTATTTCACATGGGCTGCTCAAGCAATAATCAACAGGCTCCTTTTTACCAACTAGGCAAAAAAAAATTAAAGACAGAATAGAGCAATAGGATAGCAAAATGAAAATATTAGTCCCATGGACATATTCGAGAAATGAAGAAAACACATTATGTTTTTGGCATTGCAGATTAGTAGCAGCAGCAGAATATATATTTTCCTAAACCAAGATGATAATGGCACCAAACCAGTGATTACACATGACAGCAAGGTTGAACATGTGAAAAGCTGGTTCTTAATCTGGTGTGATTTAGAGAGTTAAATGCAAGAAAGAATCTAGCCAAATGGCAGATGGAGATTCCCCAGTGATAATGACAATCTAAATCAACAGCCAGTTAGCTTGCCAGTTTTAGGCAAGTCCATTGGGGTTTACACTTCACTGCCTCACTGTCTAGAAAAGATGGAGAGGACAGGACAAAATACAGACAAAGCCTCTAAAGTCAAGTTAGGTGTTTAATGTTCCTAAAAGTATTGCTACATTTTCAAATAATTGTAGGAGACTAGAAAAAGTCAAGGCAGAATATCAGAAGAGAAACATGTAACAATTAGAATTATTTAAGTTCAATCATAAAGAAATTATATACCTCCCTTTATTATTACAGCCAGACTGGACTCTAGATTATCTAGTTGGCTTACCAATTGGCAGACAGGATAGGTAATAGAGAAGCTTTAGCATCCTAGAGATACTGGCTAGTCCTTCTCCCTCCCTTTTCTGTCCACCAGCACACAGCTCCTCCTTCAAGAGTTTGAAGCTGAAACTTCATAAAAAACTCTTTCTGTGGCAGCTGGAGTGAGAAGAATTGTTACTGGATCATTTCTTCCATGGTCATAACTCTGTCTATATCAATCAAGGACTAAATCAATACTATGCATCCCAGATAGTTGTCTGGATGCCATAGGATTGCTATGCAAACCTTTCTACATTAAATAGACAAGCCTTATACTAAAGTGCAACATGAACTCTAGCAAGAAAACTGAGGTCAGTTTGTGTCAAACTCAGGTATGTTTTGTCTGTCCTTTTTTTCTCTTGGTCTTCCAGTGGCAGTATAAGAAATCACTTTTAGCTGCTTAGGGATTTCTTCTCAAGCCTAATAGTTGTTTCTTTCTCATGATATTATTTCAAAATCTTTCAAATAATAACACCACTCAAATGAATAGGAAAAATGCCAGTTTCTTCCATTATCATGACACACATAATAAAATATAAATATGAAAACCCTAAATATAAAGTATAAGAAAAGATGGAATAGCCTCTGTTACCTGTAGATGCTGCTGTTTTATTGTGCAATCTATTAAACTATTCAGATTAAGACAAATCTGTAGCCGTAGAACTAGGAAGACCAATTATAGAAACCATTGAAAGGAAACAATGATCGTAACTACACCTTAGTTGACTTCCCTCAAAGTAAAGACCACCTTCTGCTTTTTGAAACTCAGCATGCCGCATAGCCTGTGGATTACAGAGAAGCTAACAACACTGTGAACTCTTACTGTGAACACTGGATGCTTGAGAACCTCAGAGAAAGATGTATCATGGGTTGGTAGAAAATCACAGCAGGCATAGGTGGGATAAAAGCAAACGGAAAAAGAAGAGTCTGATAAAAAGGAAAGGGTCAGCATCTGCTTTATTTTCAAGATCTTATTTTGGTACAAGTCACATTGAGAGTTAGAAAATGCAGTTATTAGAATATGAATCTAATCTTTCATATCATTGAACCCTTTACAAAAAGGTTCTGATTCCAAGATGGCGTCGGAACGAGACGGATGTGATTAACGGAGTTCTTTTATCACGCCGGTATTACTCGACAGCGAGTCATGGGAGACTCATCTAAGCCCTGTCGGGGTGAAGACAGATTGCCTGGGCACGCTTTTGGCTTGATGTGAGATGGCAATCTCATATCTGCTGAGAGCAATTCAGGTACTTCTCAACCGAGTAACACAGGGGGTGGTTTCAGCCCCTTCAAGTTCTCGACAGCAAAAGACCAGTTTCAATAACACTGATATTAAAAGCAGACTCTCCAATGGAAAATTGAATAAACCCTGTTGAAATGTCAAATATCATGTGTGTGTTAAATATATCTACTAAAGAAATTAGACATATCTTGCTTTATGTTGATATCAGTCTCATGTATAGTGTTCAAATTCTAACACACACATGATAGGATTATTACTGTCATCTATTTCAGGGAACCAACCTAGCTGATCATTAAAAATTTTTGGCAGAGGGAAGAACAGCTAGTAAGGCTATCTGTAGTGAGGATCACTGGACCTTCTTCACATAAAGTCTTAAACTGCCTGGACAAACCATTCACAAGTCCTCAAAAAAAGCTTTCATACTTAATGCGTTGTGTGCATCTGACTGGGCTTAGGGATCTATTATTAGTTGGACTTTTTGAGTCTTCCATTCTAACACACAAAAATCCCTGTGGAGTACCTGCTACTTCATCCATCACCTTCATATTCCATAAGAATCCCACTTAAAGTTGGATTAAGTTGAAAAGGCTGAAGGCAGCAGGAGCTCCTATTGATACCTGAAGCAATACCTTTTCTGCACTGGGAATCTGGAAATTTGTAGTCAAGTTTAAGATTCCCAAGGATAAAAGGTACTTAAAATACAGGATTTTCTGTGTTGATTAATAGGGAAATGCAATTAGTGATTGATCAGGAAATTAAAATTTCAGTGTGGTGCCAGTGTGGTGCAGTGGTTAAGAGAATGGGACTGGGACTCAGGCAATCTGGGTTCTAGTCCCTGCTTGGCCATGGAGCCAACTGGGTGACTTTGGGCCAGTCACAGACTCTCAGCCCAACCTACTCACAGGGTTGTTGTTGTGGGGATAAGATGGAGGAGGAGAATGATGTAAGCTGCCTTGAGCCCTTTGTAGGAAAAAGGCAGGATATAAATCAGGGAAAAAAATTTGATGTGTTGACTTTGTAAGTATCCCTGCTTGACAATAATATGAACCAGATGGAAGTGGTTGCAGCCTATCCTTTGTCTCACTTCTTCTTGCACTGCTGCCCAGATTCTCCTGCTTCTGCTTCTCCTCCTTATCCAAGAGAGAAAAAGAAGGGGTGGAGAGGGGAAGGAGAAGAAAACTGTGCCCAAAAATTAAGAATCCATGATGTTTTAACTCATATATGATAACTTCATCAGGCCAAAATGAACTTAAGGTCAGAAAAATCAGTGGAACTGAAATTGATAGGTTTGTTCATCCTACTAAAGAGTAGTATAATGAATAGAAAAATTCAGGATCTTTGGATCTGGTCCACAGATTCATTAGCACTACATTGTTAAAAGAAATGAAAGTACAGCTCCGTTTACTTGAATAGAAACTATTACAAAATTTGATAAATTGGCACAGGGTTAGATATATTTTAGACATAATCAGAACTGAAATTAAAATATACAGAATATAATAATAAAGTATACATCTTGAAATATATTTGTACAATTAGAAGCCAATTTATAAATACCTTTACAGGTGCCTAGCTTGTCTGAGCGTGGGGAAGACTGTGGGTTGTGGGGGAAGAGGGACAAAGGGGACAAAGTGAGTGTCTTCCATTCACACCACATTGGTAAAGGATGGAACTGATGGAATAATATTAATTTATGGAGCCCCTCTCTCACCTCTTTCACCTTCTGGCTCTGTGCCCTCCTGTATATAGTTTGGGTTTACAAGGTCGCCTTTTGGAAGACTGAATAAGAATTTTTAGTAGGTAGCCTTGATTAGCATGTTTGTTTGCTTGTTTCTTTTGCCTACACCACACTGTTAGATGGAGCAGTTATCTATTATGATTGGTTAATTGGCTTTGTGGTTGCATCCAGGTAGGCAGGCATGAGCATATTTCAAGATGGTTATGGCTGGTGAACATCCATAGCCAGTGTAATTCCACAGGACTGCACATGTAGGGATCTGCAAGCTAGGTTGCCTTTCAATCTGGTTCCCATCGCTTAGATGGCATTTTGTAGCTCTAGAAATGAGTGACATGGGAGCACCTCCCTACTCCCTACCAGAAACGATGTATTTAGCTCATTATTCCTTCCCCTTTAACTCATGACCTACAAACTAGACATGTGTTTATTTTCATTAACATTCATAAAAGGGCATAGATATCTTTTCCACTGATGACAGTGAAAAAGGAGTTTTGCATACATTATTTCCTTTTATATGTATAAAGTGATTTATATGATTCTCCATAGCAACCTGATGTTAATTTAAAAGGTATATTCACATTTATATGTGAAGAAAAAGTCTCTTTGGGTACACTTAATTAATTGTGCATTGTTTGCCTGGATTTATTGGCTCCTTCCCTATTTCCCCCAGAACAGAAATGGTTTGCCTTTAAAACACTGATGCTTATTGTTTTAGGCAGAAAGAAAAATTGTCATTTGTGCAGTTCAAGAAGAAAGGAGGTATCTACCATATCAGAAGACAATGCACAATGAAGGGAAAGGATGTAGGAAGAGATGTGGAGATCCTAGTGAAATGGTAGCAGGCTCAGCAGCTGTGACCTTCAAAGAAAACAAAAGACTCAGAAAAAATGAGCACACATTGGACTTGTCAAATGTACTCCACACTGCTGATGTTGCCATCAGTTGCTTTTAAATTATGTAAGCAAGTACTCTCCTTCTCTTGGACGATGCCAGCAACTATACTTGTTCCACTCCCAGGCTAATGGGATCTCTTAAGATTAATGCTAGTCACACAGCAGACTGGATTTCTTGCTATACTGTGTTTACAGTTATGGAGATTAAGTAAGTTCTGCTTCCCAAATTGAACAGAATTGCCTACAGCAGGTATGGTTTAATACCACTAGCCCATACCGGCGGGATGGTCAGGGCAGTATATCGATAATATACTTGCCACCCAACAGAAAACTACAATCACCCAGAAATGCTAGAAACAACTCTATGTTATGGCACATTCGCACAGCATACATTCCTCCTCTCTGTAATAAAGTATATGATCCAGGACAATTATCTCAGAAAGCATATATACTGATCACCATATTTTTGGTTACAACTATATCCTAATAGACTCATAGTAGGCAGCAGTTCAGTTGTGTGCAAAGACATTGGCGGACATGTAACACTGGGTGTCAAAAACTATCCATTTCCAAGGCAATTAATAAATAGCAATTTCCCTTGCTGAAATCTGGTAATTATGAAAGAAAAAGGTAAAATATTGGTAGTGGCAGCAGGGGTAAGAAATAGGAGTACTGTGTCTATTGTTCTTAATATAAGTCCCTTGGAAGTGGTGTAGGTGATAACTGGACAGGAGATGGGGCTGACAGGTAGGGGCACCATGGCACTGTTGATGTGTGAATCTGGGTCATAGAAAGTGAGATTGTACAATTTAAGCCCATCTTAGGTATTCCTCCACCAAATAGTCTTTATTTCCCTGATCTGGCAACTATTATTGTTATGTTTAGTGTTGTGGTGGTGGTTGTGCAATGCTCGTATAGCAGAAGCTCCTGCACATTAGTTAAAAACCACACAGAAATACTATTGATTCAGTTGCCCCGGGACTCCAAATGTAACTTCTGCCACCAGTCCGAAGGACAAAGGCCACTGTGATCAAGGGCTGATCCATCTGCCCATGAAGGGAATATTGCTCCAGTGCTAACTTTCATCTCAATTCCTTTGGTGTCATGCCTATTAGATTATGAGTTTGTGGACAGGAAGTGACTTTCCTAATGACTCTCCGAGAAAACTGTCAGATATTTACAAGGGACAACATGTACTGAAACAGATACTTTCAGGGGGTGGGATTGTGGTGCTGATTAAACAAATTCTTGAATATGGATACTTCACTATATTTCTCCATTCAGTTTTGGTGGAAGAAATTGCATTTTATAATATACAAAAATTGCAGTAATGTAAAACAATATCACTGTATTGTCTAGACACTTTGTGGCTCGCTATCTTTTTGTTATAATTATTCATGTAGGATGAATGAAGAAGTCAAGATTGGTACTCTGGAAACCATGAAAGAGCTAAACATTATAACCATCATATTCTATAAGGAGAGATTTAAAGGAAGTTAGAATGGAGACTAGAGCTCTGTTTATCTCTAGAAGAATGTCAACAATATGGATATCAAACATAATTGTTATCTTAGTTGTTTCCTAGTCAATTAAATGGTAGAATGTTGAGAACAGTCTTATGCCTCATGCAATGTATTCCTACTTGTGGGTTGTAAATGTTAATTAGCTTTGGACAAAACTGAACTTCATGTAAAGGTATGTATACAAATTCATTATAGACTCATAGAGGTTCAGATCAGAAGTGACTATCCCCTACCATAATAAAGAAATAAATAATTTCTTTTCTGGAAATGTTCAAGCACGAGAAAAGACTTTTATTGCAACATTATTTAGCAGGTTTACGGGAATGTAGTCAGTAAATTAGAAAAATTAGCCTGAAAGGGGCTACATGCTTTGAAAAATGCTTTATCTTCATCTCTGCTAATAGCAATTGTATGCTGCATTTCAGACCTGAGACAATTTCAAAGATAGTTCTTCACATAAAGGAAAAAATTCTAAAGTAAAACATTAATGTTAAAGAAAACAATGTATCCCTGGATAGTCAAAATAGATGTCAAACACATCCTACTTATACACCTGAACATATATGACATGTATAGAAGAATTAAATCTTCTTTTGAGTGTAATCCCAGTATCTGCTGTTATTTTTAGGCCTTTCCTCTGTCTAAACTTGTATAGAATTTCACCCTTACTGGCTTATTGAAAACTTGAAGATGCCTAGAATGTTTTGTTCCAAAGAAATATGCCATGGAGGTGTGGTTAAGCCTTGACTCCCAGAACATCATTGCCCCAATCCAAATCCAATATATGGTTAAAGAACCACAGCAGCTATGAGAGAGAGCACAGCCTGTTTAGTCATAAACTTTCTGAACCTTACTATCGGATATAGCGGTTTAAAGGCCTGCCATCTTTACACTTACAGGCACTGTTCCACAGAATGGGTCCTACCAATTGCTTCCACTTATTTCATTTTATAAAGGGGAATAGACATACTTGAAATGTATATTTATGGGATATGTTCTATATATTCTTGTCTTAAGAATATGAGGACTGATTTTTATCTTCAGGTTATCAAACAACAGCAGTGATAAATACTGGCAGGCTGTTATATTGTTAGACCTGAACCATAGTCAATCATTATCATGCAGCTGGAAAAGAACTATGTCATTGGAACAGAGGCTTTCTTTGAGAGGGAATGGAGAGATGTAACCAGGAATATAAACAAGAAGGAAGAACCAGGGAACAATATAGAGATAGAAAGATCAGCCACTTTTGCCATTTTTCCGGCCCTGTACTAGGAATCAAAGAACCAGTAATCTTCAAGTTTTCTTTGTTGTTGTTCATTCACACCAAGGAAAGTTAGTATTTTGAACAAGAAATGTATAGATTTAAGTCCATATTTTTCAAGACTATACACTTTACCCATTGGTTAAAATATGAAAATACATTTTGAAAAAAAAGAGTGTTTCAAAGTATACTTTTTAACACACACACACACAAGCATCTTTTAACTTGCTCACAATTACAAAAAGCACTTTTGCTCATGTTCAGTATTGTTAAGGGAATGTATATTTATGTATTAATGTATTAATCAGATCTTTTGTAAACAGAAGTAATATTCTTGTATATCCTTACCCAGGACGGGAGTGCGGGATCTTTCCTGATTGAACACAGTCAGACTTCTTCTTGTTGTTAGTTGCAAAGTCATGTCTGACCCATCACAACCCCATGGACAACACACATCCAGGCCTTCCTGTCCTCCACCATCCCCCGGAGTCCACTTAAGCTCACATTGACTGCTTCAGTGACTCCATCTAGCCACTGCCATCCCCTTCTTCTTTTGCCATCAATTGTTCCCAGCATTAGGCTCTTCTCCAGGGAATCCTTCCTTCTCATTAGGTGGCCAAAGTATTTGATTTTCATCTTCACTGTCTGGCCTTCTAAAGAGCAGTCAGGCTTGATCTGCTCTAGGACTGACTGGTTTGATTGCCTTACAGTCCAAGGGACTCGCAGGAGTCTTCTCCAGCACCACAATTCAAAGGCCCCAATTCTTCGGCACTCGGCCTTCCTTATGGTCCAGCTTTCACAGCCATACATTGCAACTGGGAAAACCATAGCCTTGACTATACGCACTTTTGTTGGCAGGGTGATGTCTCTGCTTTTAGTATGCTGCCTCGATTTGCCATAGCTTTCCTCCCAAGGAGCAAGTGTCTTTTAATTTCTTGGCTGCAGTCACCATCTGCAGTGATCTTGGAGCCCATGAAAATAAAATCTGTCACTATACAGTCAGTCTACAGCCTGATAAAATTTTACTTCCCAGGAAGACAATCTAAGCTACAGTGTTTGTGGCTTACCATCATAACAGACAAACACAGATGTTTACCAGTAGACTCAATAATGTATGTTTTGACGATTTTACTTACATTATTACTATAGACTATGGAAGTCTATCCCATAGTTCTCTCTAGTAAAGTGAAGCAAATCCTTACAATGAGCACCTTATTATACAAAAAGAGAAAGACAAATAGTGTATTTCACAAAAAGAGAATAACATAGGTCACAATTCACGAGAATAATTCACAACAGATGTGTAATCTTTCAGTCACCTCTTATAAATCTGTATACTTTTTTGCCTTCATGAAGGTCATTAATGGGAATGTTTCCCTGTGTTCTACCAAGGAAAGGATTTTTGACTAACACACTTATATGATTATTAGAATAGGAATTTAATTTAATTTATTTTTAAAAGGATGCCCCTGGAATGTTACATAGAAACAGAGCAAGTCAGATGGGGCCTCCCAAGTCCGACTTTCAGCTCCAGCCAGCTCCACTCATGACATGCCTACCATGTTTTTAGGGTTAACTGACCAATACAGTAAATTTTCTTCTCCATTCTTCTTTGTAACCATTATCACTTGCTTCATTCGCAGAGAAACTTTCATAGCTCTATATTGCTGAGGTTCTACTAACAGACATTCAAGACATGCATGACTAAGACTAATCTGGCAGAAACTGCAGACTCCTTCAGTCACACATGGAAAGTTCAGTTTGGTTCAATTCAGTCCAATAAAGATTTATTTATTTATTTATTATTTATTTATAACCCTAGGTCATCACAATGTAACAAATGGAAAATGAAAATACAGAGATATGACATCATAAAAGCAGCATAATGAACATTGCCTGTTTTTTCTTCTAATCTTAGTAGTGCAATTGGAACATTCTTCCTCTCCTTATTACCCTGCATATAATATATGATTACAGCTTTATTGCATAAAAGCCAGTGCATTATGATGAATAGATATAGACAGCAGCTGTTGTGCTGCAGTTTACTATCCATAAACCAACAATCTTTCATGGCAGCTCTGTTAAACCTTGAGTTCCTACTGAATACTGCTTAAAGTAGGATTTATATTTGGAACTGGTATTTCTGATAAGTTGGACTAGTATTCTGAAACAGTATTTCCCAAAGTGCTGAAAACACCCAACAAAGTAAAAGGGTGGGGAGGGCAATAAATAGTTCCAGACAGCTTCATGACATAAATGGAATAAAATGGTTCATATAATTTTTCAACTTCCAACAGGAAATATAGTATCATTTTCCAGCAGTGCCCTGTTACATTCTACACAGAACAAACATGTTAGTCTCTATGCAAAAGAGTACATGTACACAGAACAGACATCAAAAATGGCAATATTTGGGGAGCATGTCAACCTCCCAGTACACTTGTCACTGACTTCAAAGGAACTTCAAAGACAGATTTTAATGTAAAACAACAGAGCTACTGTGATCATCAGCTTAGACTCTCTCCCTGTTCAAGCTGCAGAAGATGAAGGTTCTTAAAATCATACCACATGCATTAATCATTTTGCCTATGTAAGGATAAATGTGTCATCACCCAACCAGTGTTCTGTAAATGGGCATTGTAAATAAGGTAGTTATCACTGGGCAGGTTCACATGTCTTGAGCAACTGTGGGTGGCTACCATAATTTTTATTCTCTAGCATGTTCTGAAACACATTCCAATTTATATCTGTGCTCCCTAAAAAACAAAGATACTAGAGTTTTAAAAGGTATTCCTTCAAAAGCGTATCTTAGCAGTTACATCTTTCTTGGTCTTAAGGCGCAGGACTTACAATCCAAATCAAGCCCATAGCAGGAATTATATGGAGGCTTTCCAGATCTGGATTAGGCACCCTGTGTCTACTGTAAACATGACAATATGATAGTCAGGATGAAATGTTGCATATCCTTTAAGAAGGGAGGAAGGGAAAAAGAAAAAAGAAAGGTCTTCCAATGCCCAGAATTCCCCCAACACGCACACTGAATGTTGTGAAACTTTGTTCCTGCCTGAACATGTATAGGATTGCACACTTAAAGAATATCTGTTTTGGTCCTTAGATACACTTCATATTGTTGCCATTGTATCTGAAAATATAGAACAGAAAAATCTGCAAAATTAAAAATATACATTTAACATAACACTAACTCCTAACAGAATCTTTGATCTCTAAACAGATGGAAAACAGCTTTAAATCACATTAGCATGCAATGACAAAAAGGGAAAAAAAGAAAGACATTAGAAAGTATTTCTTTCCAATGAAATACTTGAAAGGCATCTCTGCCTTTTCATAGGAGTGAAAATAGAGGACAAAGGACAACAGATATGTGACACAGTATGGTCCACACCCTCAACTTAGCTCTTTGTTTCTTTTGTAGATAGGAACCCCTGTCAGATCAGCTTGTGAAAAACTGTGCGCCGTTCCAATTGTCATTTGGACTAACAAGACTCTTCACAAAAATTCAAATCCTATTAGCAATGGAGCAGGTAGGGAATAAGAACCATTCCAGTAATTGAAAACCTGGCCAATGTGAAGCCTGTGTTATGTTCTTATCTATTATACTAAGGGTGTTCCAACTTTAGAGTCAGTGGGCACATTTGCAATTTTGGGAGAGTGTTAGAGATGCTTTCAGAAAATGGCATACCCACCACAAAATTCTTATTTCTTAGAAGGTAAACTGCTAATACTAAAATAAAAATCAAGTATCCAAGAACTTAAGGACAAGACAGAGGTTAAGGCTGTGCTACAAAACACGAAACTATTTTTTGAAGTATTGCACTGGAAGATGTGACATAACTTTTCAACACATGAACCTCCCAATTTTAAAAGAAAGCATGCATGGGCATATCAGTGTGCATGGGTACCATGCTGGAGTTCCCACAGTTATGCCACATCTTCTTATGGAACTACTACACCCATTGAAACATTAAATAAAAACTGTTGGTGCTTTGCAGATCAGTGTAAAAACTGTTGGTGCTTTGCAGATCAGTGTAAAAAGTTAAGGACATCGATTTGTTATCGAGCAGGCCCCATTGCCGTACCACAAAATTACCTGCTGACTTCACACATTGTTCACATATATACACATGGCTGCTGGCTACTTCAATTTTCAGCCTATTGCCTCTAAATAGAACATAAAATTGGAAATCAAATGAGAGGAACTTTATTTCCAAACGAAATCCTGAAGTTGAATTGTGCTACAAGCAAAAATAGCAAAGGCACTGAACTGTCACTGATGTCAGTGATAGCGCCAATGTCAATAACAGTTAGCCAGGAGTCAGCTGTAGTAAGATGTGGTGCCACCAAGACAATATGTCTGTAAATATTCTATCTGCAAAATACAATAACTAGATGCCAATCATACAGGATTGTTCAGATCAACAGTACAAGTCCAATCCAATTCTAATTGAAAAATTGGCTCTCTTCCTATAACCCATTTAATATATTTACTTGAAATAGCAGCAAAGACTTTAAAACTGAAACTACTTTTCCACACAACAGCTCTGTCTGTGCCATTCCACAGAATTCACATGGCTTTGGCATGACAGTCTCCCAGTGCCTTAGATGTGCACAAGATTCAGCAAGTAAAAATGGCTTAACAATAGCTACACCGTGTGGGGACGCATAAATAGTCATATAACACCACGAAAACATTTGATTGTATCAAAAAGTCCGCTAAGAATGACTATCACACTAAAACAACAAACAAACAAACATTCAACTATTTAAATTATTAAAATATTTCAATGGTTCATATTACTGTTATGCAAGGAGTTGGTAGGGGAAAGAAATCAGATAAATTATTAAAATCTCTTAAAGAAGTAGATGAAGGAGAGACAAAAAATTAACAATTCTTTTCTCTGAATTAATTTCATTTGAGATTAAAAACCACACAGAAGGTAATATTGCATTTATTTATTTGCAGGATATATACGCCCCTCTATATCTAATAAGAGTAATGAGCAGCCAACAGTAAAAAGAAAGAAGGGTGGAGGAGAATGTGGGCACCACATTGCTTAGAGCAGGGGTCTCAAACCCAACGTACCTGGGGGCTGCTGGAAGTAGAGTCTGGGTGAGGCTGGGCCGCATCAAGTATTCCAGCACCGCGGCGGTGGTGGGCCGCTCATCCCGCGTGGCTCCCAGAGGCCAGCCCGGGCACCGCCAGCGCTTTGAAGGCCGCAGGGCCCCTCCCCCGTGCTCCGCCCATCCCGGCAATTGGCCCGCGGGCTGCGAGTTTGAGACCCCTGCATTAGAGTATTTTTCAAGCTAAGCCAACTTGTTGAAACAACACAGCTTGAACACTCATGTTTTATTGTGGTCTCCTAAATGATTTACCTACATACAATGGAAGGCAGTTGATGCACAGACACTGAGAGACAAGGCACACATAAAAGTAGTTTTATGAGTATCCTTACATTTATTCTTTCATGTTCATAGATTAACATTGTGTCCTGTACATGACTTAAATAGATCTTCTTGAAAAGTATGTATTGTACAACAATATATTAGGTACCAGATATATAATAAAGGATACACAGCTCAATACATTTTGGATGGTATATGTCACCTATTGGCACTGCAGTCCTGTGTTCAGAAGTAGGGCCGGTTAAGCCTTATTCTCAAGACTCAAGCTAGTGCTTATTCTCAGGTAAGCATGCATAAAATTGCAGCCTAAATGAAGCATGTATGCCTAAGGACAAGCTACTCACAGGGACATGGCTGGATACTGAGAGATCAGCATAGGTATTCTGGCTAAGTCCAACATTATGTAAGCAGACTTAAATTGACATAATGGGAGTTGCTCCCCACAGCCCCCTGTGTATCTCCAAAACCATTCCTGAGGTTTGTAGAATCTGCAGACATCAGTTGATTAAAACAGAGATGCTTCATTATGCCTAGCTAGCTAACGCCATTTAGATCAAATGAGTATATATCCCAATGTAGCCTTGCCAAACATTCCTTTCTTCTTTTTATAATTTTCTACTTATATTTGTCTCACTGAAACTAGTAACAGAAACTAAGTGCTTAGCTGAATTTCACATAGTTTACATGACATAGTAATCCAGAACCACTAGGAAGGCTCTATACTCTGATTAAAGAAACATGTTCTGTAGGTTTCCAAAGCTCTCTACATTACAACTTCATATTTTACAGTGCTGAAACCTGGAGCTGTAAATAGGTTCTCAGGCTTGGCCTTAATGATCCAAGATCAAATTAAGCCCTGCTTGAAAAGCGTAAATACCTTTGCTTGCACTGAATTTTGTCTGTGTCCTTGCCTACCAATATGTTAGACATTGCATTAAGCTGTTACAATGGTTCACAACCATTGTGAACTCTGCTTTGAGGAATTTTGGACTTGCTACAAAATCTCTTTTTCCAGACTTCTGAAAATTCAGGAAAACAATACATAGGGCTAACTATAAGTCCAACCCTTGCATGTCTCTGATACAAAACATGTTTGCACCCACCCACCCACCCACCAACTAGGGTGGGAAGGGGCTTGTCCCATACTTTTCTTCCCTTGAGAATAGCAGAAACAGAAAGGAGGTGATACTGATCAGGAATATGGCAAGGAGAAAGGGTTGAAAGTCCCTTTACCCATGCCACTCTTCCAATCTCTCACTTATCCCACCCCAGCTATTTTTTATAATCATGTTTTAGTTTAAATCAGCCTTACAAGGGCTAAAAAGTTTAATACCACCTATAGTTTGATCCTTAGAAGGCTGAGAGAAAGAAATGGAGCTAGGTTTTTTTCTCCCTGTTAAAAAGTATAACGGGGGTGAGTCCCACCTATTGAATATTGAAAGTTCCCTGCCAGTGTAACAGCTGCCTTTCCAGCCACAATTGGCCAATTAAAATTCAGACAATGAAGGGCTATCTCGTACCTTATGCAACAACAAATGAGTTTGCTTCACATCACACATCAACAGAGATTTTAATGCATATGCCAGGGTGTTCTTTTATGCGACATTAGTTTCTTAAATCTATTCTTTCTGCTTTTAACTAGTTACTATGGGCACCTAAAAACTAAGACAAACAAAGTTGTCCACACATAAATATTAGTTACCTTGGAAGTGAGACACAGATGCAGATACACTTAAGGGTGTATCCAGTGTTCTTATTCTCCTAGTTCTGCCAGTGCAACAAGGGCAATTTTCCCCTCCACAGAAATTCTCTGCTGGTGTTATACATTGGATTTGTCCTTCTCACTTTATTTGTCCTTTGGACCAATTCTGATCATAGGTTGGAAAGCATGAAGTAGGATCAGATATTTCAAATAATGTTTCTAAACCTTACACCTATAGGATCTAAACTCAGAAAGAGAATAGAACACATAATAAATTTGTATGTACACAAACCTTAGCTATAACAGCCATAGAACAGCAGGTAACAATTTCTTAGACTTAGCTTAAGAGTGTGAATATGCTAAACTGTCTCAGTCCATCAAACCACATGATTCTGCCTAACAGAATTTTTCACTATTTTTCATCTCCATCCAGAAACTCTGACTGTGATGGCAGCCATCTTCTGAGACAGGGATTTCAGAAGTGTTTAGTGATATGATGTGAAGGCTTGTTTCCAATGATAGACAGGTGATAGTCAGATGATAGTCAGATGGATAGATAGAGGGATAGACAGATAGATAAGATACTGGGTTGCCAAAATGGTGTTGGTTTTTGAAACAAAATGAATAAATTGTGCCACTAAATATATTATTGTTAATTTGTAATCATACAATTAACAATATTATAATATCCATAGAAGACCACATGCTAGTACTAAATGCTTTTCCTCACTGAACTGCCACCAGAAAATGAAAATAAATTTGAATTCCCTAATTTGAAACTTTCCTCAACATTTCTTTACATAAGACACATTCCTTTTCACAGAAGGAATCACAACTATGGATTAGTACTGGAACTGTTATCTCACCTTCATGATTAATTGTTTGTGAAGATCTGCTAGGAAAGATTGGGATGGAACACACTGTATGCTACAAGGTTACAATGTAATCAATATGCAGATTACATCAGGCTTTAAATCATAAGGAACAGACAAACAACCTAGCTGTCCTTGTATCTGAAAGAAGCTGCATAACAGAAGTTGCTAATCGTAATTAAGATGAATTGGATATTAAAGATCACATCTCCTATTTAAGATTCTACTTGGGATAAAGAAATTGGGGTTTCTGGATATTGCACTCAACATATTAACATGTCTTATTTCCCTCTATATTGATCATGTCTTTTTTCCAGTGACCCTCAGCTAGAGCTGCCTAGTAGATAATCAGTACTTGTTCATCATATATACTATTTTAGATTAAAAAGGTGCAGATACTTGCACATTTTCCTTCAGGCATAGAGGGATGGCGCAATTAGGCTAAGCACAACATCTAGAGGAACATTGGATATTTTTGGATTCCCAGATCTGAGGTTAGAAAATTGCTCTGGAAAGACATGGTCTCAGATTGTCCTCAACCACTTGCAGCTGGTATGGAAAAAACTGAACCAGCTGCTTTCCTGACATTGGAAAAGTGACTTCAGAGAAGTGGGTTAAGGGGCATTCAATCAAGCAAGGAGAGAAAGAAACTGGTATCGTGAATGTACAAGGCAGTCTTCTAGTACTTCCTTTCTTCCCATTCTTAAGCAATATCTGCAGTCTAGGTGGTTTGCAGAATTGGAAGAACACAGAGACAATGTCTGCCTTCACATTCCTAGCACCCTTCATAGGATGCCCACAATCCTCTGAGTATGGAGGGCTAAGGCCATTCTCACTGAAATGAATGAAAAGAAGGAATTAGTCAGCATTCCTTCTTTTACTGTTTAAAATGAGAAACACCAGAAGTCAGCTGTTAAGGCAGGCTATTCAACCTATCTAGTTCTCTAGTTGATCAAGTGAATTCTCTCTGTGTGTTTAGACTTTACTTTAGCACCACCGTTCAAAACTATGCAAAACCCTTACCTGGGTGCAAGCTCCACTGAACAAGTGGCTAAGTTTTCATAGGGTTGCTCCGTGTTACCAAAGATGCTAGGGGAAGCACAGAGGAAGGAACCAACTGCAGATAGGAATTACTGGGTAGAATGTAATTCCAGTGTGCTAGGTGCATCATTTTCCATTGGGATCACAGCTCTGCTGGATGACAAAATGCTCTCTGTCTGGAAAGTTTGCTCATTTACTCAGCTGCACAGGAACATACAGTGAATAACTTTGGTTTGAAATCTAGAAGTGAAAGAGTCTTGGCAACTTTTTAAATGTCTTCCTTGCCTTTTAGAAAAAGGCAGCTACATAGTCTAATTTTCTTTAGCACCATCTTTTTGATGGTCTGCCACCATCCTTTTGAATGATACTTGATCTGGACCACTGGTGAAGATGGGAAAAACATGGCCATTCTACCAACAGAATTTCTGCTGCTACTGCTAGAGGAGAGGAGAGGAGGGAAAGCCAAACTATGGAAAATACTTATGATGACATCATTTCAAGAAACTGTTGGAGAAATCTTCTGTCCATACAGAAATACAGTGAAATTATCCCCCAAGTCTTCAGTCTACATTGGAAAATTTCAGAAACTTGTGTACTGTGCTTAAAAGGACAGTTAAGTCTGAATCAAGGAATGTAGGGTCCAATCTTATGCAAGCTTAGACAGAAAAAGTCTGTCTAACCCTGTTTTCTGTCTACATTTATAAAGGACTGAACCTTTATAAACTCAGATATGTATTGTTATTGTTGTTGTTGTTAGTTGCAAAGTCATGTCCGACCCATCGCGAGCCCATGGACCACACTCCTCCAGGCCTTCCTGTCCTCCACCATCCCCTGGAGTCCACTTAAGCTCACACAGACTGGTTCAGTGACTCCATCTAGCCACCTCATCCTCTAGCGTCCCCTTCTTCTTTTGCCATCAATTGTTCCCAGCATTAGGCTCTTCTCCAGGGAGTCCTTCCTTCTCATTAGGTAGCCAAAGTATTTGAGTTTCATCTTCAGTATCTGGCCTTCTAAATAACAGTCAGGATTGATCTCCTCTAGGACTGACCGGTTTGACCGCCTTGCAGTCCAAGGGACTGTCAGGAGTCTTCTTCAGCGCCACAATTCAAAGGCCTCAATTCTTCGGCACTCAGCCTTCCTCATGGTCCAGCTTTCACAGCCATACATTGCAACTGGGAAAACCATAGCCTTGATTATACACACTTTTGTTGGTAGGGTGATGGCTGCTTTTTAATATGCTGTCTAGATTTACCATAGCTTTCCTCCACAGGAGCAAGCATCTTTTAATTTCTTGGCTGCAGTCCCCATCTGCGGTGATCTTGGATCCCATGAAAATCAAATCTGTCATAAACACTACAAATAGCACAATCACAGTGATATCAAGTATTTGGGGTAAATATAGACTTAACGAGTTTGTTCAAGTAATAAATCATTTACAAGCATCACTACCTAGAAGACACTGACTTGCTTGTCAAGCACTGAGCATAGCAAGAAACTTTGATAGCATTCATATTAATGTTGCTGTTGACAACTACTTTCAGAAATTTTGGAAGCCATTTTCTGTACCAACTATCTAAATTTTAAGTGTTGAAATTAGTTTAATACCAGAGAAGAACACTTGCTGATTTCTTAAAATGAAGTATCTGTTATAGGAATTTCCTATAAGAACAGGTCAGAAGCACTATCACTTTTTACATAAAATTTTATCCCAATATACGGATGTGACACTACACATACTTGGAAATGTACCTTATCAAAATCATTGGTGCTCACACCTGAGTAAATATTGTTAGAAACGTGCTACCTCCAAGAAAGGAAGTATGCCTCTGTATACCAATTGCTGGGAACAGAGGCAGGATGTTCTGTTTCACTCATGTGGCTAGCCTCTCTGTGAAATGAATGCTGGACTAGATCAAGCCTTGATGTGGTCCAGCATGATCTGATAGAAAAGAGATTTTCTATTAAATGGAAAATGCAGACAAAGGATAGAAAAGCGTTGGATAAATTTTCATGCAGTGTGTTTGGGGTTCTTATGCTTGCCTCACTTATGAAATAACTCAGGAGTATACGTACATGTTTTGTATTTCAGACTGCATGGATTTCTCTGGCAGCCTGTAACCTCCTTGGCTTCCTGCAGTTCAATTAAGGTCCAATTCCTGCAGGAAGCTGGAGAATTAGTAGAGCAATGGAAGGTGTGTGAAAGAGAAAGCACATCGCACCTTCAGTTCACCTCAGTTCACAGTGATTACATTCAAAAGCATGATAGAAATGAATTTAGAATAGAAATGTCTCATGAATGAAACAGAAAAATGGACTCCTCTTTACTGAACGAAGACAACTTTCAGGAAATGGAGGGCTGATATTGGCTGCAAAGAAATGCTCTATCTCTGCCCTACATCTGGACACAACACTGTCCCCTACAACACCTGAACCTTCACAATGAGGGGTCCAAATGGGACCAGGCTCTCAGCATGGCCAGTGCTGTTGTTCCTTCAGTGACTGTACATGTGAGCAGGTGGATAAACACCATCCAAGAACCCCTGTGGGGGTGGAGAAAGATTTGTGCCATAACGCTATAACAGTGAGCCCTACTTGTGAGAAACTTGTTAGAGAATGTCCTCTCTCCCTGAAGAAGCTTGGATAACATGTTTTTTCCCATAAATACCATGAGAAATTTTAAAAAGGCAATTTGCACATTGTTTTCACTGTTTTTCATTATGTTGACAAATATTGAGCATCTTCACATATTCAAATGTATCAGGAGTGTGTCCTGACTTTCTTTGCCTTCTATTCCATTTCTCCTATATCTCTTTGCCAAAACTGACAATGACAGTGGTTCATTCAGCCATTCTTCATTCAACATCTTCAGGGGAAAGACTGACTTCTCTTCAGTTTAGATCAGGCTTGACCAATAAGTGTGTTTCAGTTGTTTTAGACTACAAATCCCATCATTCCAGGGTATATCTGGAGAATGGTCAAGTGATAAGAGTTTATAACCTCCAAAGGCATCAGGCTGAGGAAGGCTGGTTTAGAATGATCCAAATGACTATGTGGGTAGCTGTGACAATTGCCTGCTACGTTCACATGGAAATTACCTTTTAACACATTAAACATCCCTATAATTGCAATAAAACAACAGAAATCACTTCAGAGAAATTTGTCTGCCTATTTTATTACTGAAATATAACTTACTGAAATATAACTTACTGCTACAGTCCTCTACTTATTGTCTCAGTTCTTAAAGGGAAATACAACTTTTCAGAAAAGAGATAAAAAAATAAATAAATCTGGCAAAAGCAGTGATAGGAGATGCATATTTTACATAAAGACAATATCAGCAAAAGTCACCCTGAGCAAGAGTGTCAGCAAATTCTAGTAATGCAATATAAAGTAGAACCTTTTCCTTATATGCTAAACTACTACTTAAAAGGTTTTGTGCATACAATGTGGGAAATTCTCTTCCATTTTTTTTCCAGAATAGTCATGCTAATGCATGTTTCATATTTAACCTGGAAAAGGTTTTATGAAGTCAATCTTAGCAGAAAACTCTTTGCTTGGCCTGTATCTGTTGAATAACAAAACTTGCTTATCAAAGTATATTTGAAAGTAAATGCATATCTTACTGCTCTGGGACCACGAGAAAATGGAATAATTGGGAAATGAAATAACTGTGCACATGTGTGAGTATCTCTTAATTGATATGCCAGTTTGGTTCCTATTGTCTATGGATGTTATGGAAGAGCGGGGTAAAAATTACATAGTGCTGAATAATAAACAAGGAGAGCCTGGGCATTTTAAAAAATGCAGCTAAAATAAAAAATAAAGAGAGAAATAGGTTGAAGAAAGGAAGGAAGCAGGGATGTAGCAATGCTACAGAGATCATAAAATAGAGACAAAGTGTAATGCCCCAATGTATAGTGTCGAAACATGAATACAAAGAAAAAGGAATGACTGGTTTGGGGTGGGTGCAGGGCGGGGGCGGTTCATGTAGTAGCCTGACCGTAGTTACACCTGAATAGTCTTCTCAATATTTCTTTTACCTCCCATACTTGATTTTTTTGATACCAATAGATATGAACACCTTTGATCACAACATATGCTTTCCACCATACACAAAATAAACCTGCCTAGATTATATACACAATTAAAGATTTTTCTACCTGAAAACTCCTTATCCAAAAATGCAAGTGTGTCTCACAAGCAACATGGAGACATCTGCTTTTAGGGTTATGGAAAAAGAGATGGAAGGGGCAATAGAATTAGGGGAACAAAGGTCTCCAAAACCATCTACTAGCAACATGTGACTCATCTCAAGTGACTCTGCAAACATTTTCCAACATAGAAATTGCCAAAAAGCAGTTGCTACTGTGTTCAAAGCAGCCCATTTAGGTGCAAAACAGCTCTAATGGAAATACTACTTGGCAAATTCAGGAATTGTTCATAAGAGTTTTGTCACATACACAGAAACAAAGAAAAGGGGGGAAATATTCACAGGATTAGCAGCATGTAGTTAGCTTGAAAACCCAGAAATCTAATTGCATTTTCAAAACAGATTTGCATTAGTTCATATAAGATTCAACAGATTTGTTCTAGTAATTGTCCCATATTGTTATTTGCCTATCTATACTGCTTCCCTTGTTTTTAGTTTTGTTTATTTAGTGTCTTTGCAAAACCACCAGATGGCATTGCAGTGTTCAATTATGTTATTAAGCATTTCTTATAGACAGAATTGATAGAATTCATTTGAAGCTTCTTTTTCTGGTCTGCTTCACATATGATTAGTATTTCAGCTCTTCATTAGTAACAAATCCCAGTTCTCCATAATAGGTACCTAGTGGCTCAATCAGGAGAAGGAATATAATAAAATTTAATAAACAGCACTTTTTTCTTGGGATGTATGCAAAGGAAATTCTAGCAACCATGCTGGAGTTAAACAAAATTCTTGCAAATTACCAGAGATGTAAAACATGTGCCTACCAAGAAGCACATTTGTTTTTATTTGGGCTCAGAGTTTAATTTGAATTGCACAATGAGATACCTTCAGAGAAACCATGGGAGCCAAGCTATTTAGAACACACTTCAATAAAGTTGGCTAAACATAAATAAGAGGCATAGCTAGTTGCTAATGGAACCACCACAGGTTTTCTTTCCGTTTTAGAAATAGGCTCTTTCAATACTGATGCTTGCTTAAAAGGGGAGGGAGGAATTGGCAAAGTTGTCAATGGACTTGGGTACATAATTTGAACTTGAAATACCTTATCCAGCTTCAAAATGAGAACATGCATCAATATGCTGTGCACTGTCACACTTAGGATATTAGGTATAAAATGATGCCACAGTAGCTAACATGTAATTCCAGCATCATCCAAATGCACCTGCAAAATATAACAGTTCCCTGAACTTCTTGTATTATTTGTGGGTCACAAATGGAGTATATAAAGAGATTTAATTAGAAACATTATCAAAATAATACATTTGAATTTGTGATAGGAAATTATTTTTCCATTTCACCATTTCCTAATTGGATTTCAATTTCCAAAAGAAAACTGATTTTAGCACCATACAGGAAATTTAGTTTCTGATCCTCATGCGTATGTGTCAAATGACAGTGCACAGGTATAAAAATAACCCATGGTAGTTTATATAAGCCAAGGTAACTTATTTATATTGTGTGGCATGTCAAACTTTTGGAAGACCTGCTAGATTCAGATATGTGACAAGCTGTGCCTAGGTAGTCATAAGGGAAATCACACTCCACAAGTTGAACACCCTCCATCCAGTCAGAAGAAACACCCACTAACAGCATCTCAGTCTTGTCTGGGTGGAAGTATAATCCATTGTCACAGATAAGCACTGCTTTGGCACATCCATAGCCTCACCTGATGAAGATTAAAGGACAAATAGACTTGTGTGCCATCAACACTCCAAAACTCTAAATGATCCCACTCATATAGGTATTGAATGGCATAGGGGACAAAACTGAATTTGAAGAACCACTTGCTGGAGAATCCATTAAGGTGAGAAATGTGCCCCAAGAACTAAGTTCTGGAGCCAGACATCAAGATAGGAATGAAATCACTGAAATCCAGTGGCCCTGTTGGTCAATAATATCAAATGCCACTTAGAGCTATTAAGTCACGGGAATATTAATAACATTAAATCTCTCCTGACATTTTCCCAATCTAGGTCATCAAACTGTCCAAATATTTTCCTGTGCCAAAACCCTTCCTGAGCCCCAAGTGAAATAGATCCAGATAATTAGTCTCATCAAAGAGTGCCTATTGCTGGTAGGCAGCCACCCACCCAATGCCCTAAACCAGGAATTGAATATTTACTACCAGCCCAAAGTTGATAAAATATCCAAGTTTCAGAATGGTATTCTTCAGCAGTGCTCTCTTTCAGATGGCACAGGACCACTCTCTGACTGGGCAACAGTTCCCTCCTTACTAAGCCAAGAGGAGCAAGAATTTAGTACAGACCTGGTTGCAGAACCTGTCCAAACATCTTGTCAACATCCTTGAGATGTATCAACTGAAAATCATCCAAGAAAACTGGCCCAGGATGTGCTCTGGATACCTCACCTGTAACATTGGAATCAAAATGCTAACAAGTGCACGATATTTTGTTCAGGAAGTGCCTAGCAAATATGTTACAGTAAACCATAGATGGGTCTACACCAGCCTTAGGGCCAGGTTGTAATAGGCCTTGGACAAGCCTGAAAAGCTCCACTGGGCAGTAGAGAAAAGACGGAAAGGATCAGTGAGATGTTTCTTTCCCACCCTCACTGCCTCTAAGTACACCTAACTATAGGGACATGCAAAGGTTTGATTACATCAGCTATGAGTTTATCTCAGTCAGAACTCAGGGTGTCTTCTGTTTTGTTTCATTGCTCTGTATCCTAGATACAAGTTCTACTACAAGATAGTGCTCAGGAATGATCATGTCAATCAGCTGCATTAGCTCTGTGTTCCAGACACTGATCAAGGTCTTGATGGGACCACCAGCCCTAACAAGCCTAAAAATCTCTGGAAAAAAATCTGGATCCATTATCCTCTGGGGTTAATATGTCTCACACTGTCTAAATAACAACAGGTGATGCTCTGAACTTGGCAAAGGAACCAATTCAAACTCTCCACCTTCAGAGCTGAAGCCTATGTCTTAATTCTATATCCATACCAAGCTTAGAGATGGGATTGAGGGTGTGCCCTGCTACCCAAGTTGGGCCAACGTCATGTTAGGATATTCTCATGGTTGACATGTAGGCTGATGATAAGGAGGCACTTCAAATAAGGTGCTTTCGGCATTAGTGTTAATGTCTCTCAAGACAGCCTCAGCATCACAACTGAGACACCTTCAGGAAGCAGCAGATATGGCATTGGGAGGAGAGCAGACCAGGTAAGGGCAATGCAGCCTAGACAGTTGACTGTTGCAATGTTCCAGTCCTCCTTGCAGTGCAGGTTTAGTGGTCGCCCCATCAGCCTTCCTTCAAGACTCCAAATGCTGCTTTAAATAAGCTATAGTGGGCCATATGAATCCAGTCAATTTCTTTATGCAAATTCTGCATCTATTTCCAAGACAGCAGGGGTGAAATCAAAACTCATATAAGTGCATATCCACATGCACAACAGACCAATCCCCTTGCACACTCACCCTAAATCTTATCTTGGTCCCCACACAATTTTGAAAGTACACAAGAGAGGGAACTCCTTACTTGTTCTACTGCTTGAAGTCATTCTGTAGATGGAAGATTGGTGACTACCCCAGGGCCCTATCCAACTACATCAGGATATATGAATGATTTGACAGGATGACAAAATGGTAGGTACAATAGATACCAATATGTACATTTAGACAGAAGGTTTGGAAAACTTAGCTTCTGGTAATAGAGAGAAACAAATGAAACCACAATAGGAATGTCTTGTCTTTTCCTAATAGAGGTCTAGGCTGCAATCCTATATGCACTTCCCCTGGAGCAAGCCTCATGAAATGTGGTAGGTCTTGCTAGTGAATAGGCATGTGTAGGATTCCATTTCTGGCCTGCAATCCAGAACAGTGATAATACTTTTCATTCATTGCAGAGGAATTCTGAGATAGCTGAAAAAATATGTTTTGGATTACAGTTTGCACCTCATGGTATAATCCTAGGCATAGTTACCTCAGACTTAATCCAATTGGACAAAGAAGGATGAATTTCTAAATAAATGTGCAAAGGATTAGTCTGTACATAGAAATACCAGAAAATGATGCAAATTCTGGACGATTAAAACAAACAAACAAACAAACAAACAGAATATAATTCCTTCAAGCCTAATCAGCATTTCTTCCATACCCAGGCTTGATAAGCTGCAGGACAAAATGCTAAGGACTAGAACTAAGTCTCTACAACTTAGCAATGAAAATGGTCATGAAGAAGTTTCAGTGTTTATATTATCCTAGAATTGCAGCCCTTCCATAGAGACATGAATTAAGTTATTACACTGTTTCAGTCTAGATGATAACAATGATGATCTGCAAGAAAGAGCTGAAAGGACCTGGACAGGAAGAGGAAAAGATGAGTTTAATTCACTGATGAATCAATAAATGGTTTTTAAATGAAGCATCTGTATATGATTGTAAAGGTTTGTCTTGAAAAGAAAAGAAACATCAATGCATGTTGTATGCTTTCAAATCCAATGCTAAGAACCATTACAAATACACTTGCCTGTAAATCTTAGCTTTGAAAGAAAATGCTGAATTTCTCATTCAACAAAGACACAACTGTGGTTTTCAGATGCTTCTTTATTAATAGCAGTGGGCAAGAACTCAGTGTTAAAAGAAACATATCATTTGACATCAAGATCTGGTGAATTATTTTAGGCAAGGAATTTCTTAGGCACATATACAGCATTAATGCTGCCAGGCGGCAAATTTTGTTTGGAAGGAGATAGCAGCTCTGGGGAGTGTGTATGTATGTACATGCATGGAGAGCTCCTTTCATTAAAATGAACAAGAAAACACGGGAGCAGGAAATCTTCATTTACACTGGTTGCTCAGGGAATGTAATATGGTCTAATTTTTAAAACCCACATACATATGAATCACCCTGGAAATGGTACCATGTACCAAGTTGAAAACACATTCTCATTTATTATCTAGCTATTCCTTGCAGTACATATTTGCCTCCATTTCTTCCCATAGATTTCAATAAATTAGGGAAGTCTTTCCTAGCTTGGTGCTTTCCAATAGTTTTGGACTTCAACTGTCAACATGGCTAATAGTAAGCAATCCTGAGAATTTTATTTATCTATTTGAGGGGAAAATAAAAACTTTGTTACAAGATCCTGAAACAAGCCACAATCGCTATAAAAGCAGTACAATGAAGACCAACTGACTAGTGTCTAGAAATTCTATTGCCTGACAAATATTTCGCTATAACACATAAGGCAACATATTGCATGAAAACACAGTTGAAAAACTGCTTTCACCTACCTCTGAAAGCTCACCAGTGTTGGCACCCGGCTAACCCCAGGAAGTGAACATTCCATAGATAGGAAGAGACTACTGAGAAGACCCTCTTCCAGATTCAAAAAGGGCAGGTTTCATTAGGTGGTAGCATAAGTCCCTAGTAAATCTCAACTAATGGGCAGGATAGCATAGGGGCATCTTAAGAAGGTAGACAACTCTAAATGGCTTAGGAGAACCTATGTCCAAGTAAGGAACTGGACTTGCTGACAGGCAGTCAGCACAACTGTTTAAGGATGTTGTTATATAACTACATGAAGCTGAACCTATCAAACATGTGGCTCCATTTTACACAAGCTATAGTCTCCAGACACGTTGAAAAAGCATATGGAGTGCACAGGTTGAGAAAGGTTGTGCTAGGACAGCTTAATAATGGACAAAGCAGGCCCTGGGATCTAAAAAACAAAAACAAAATACCACCAGATCACAGAAATGTGTCTAATTTGTTTTGTTTCAAATGATCTTCGAAAAGATACTATTATGCCAGGAGAGAAGCCAATAGCAAAGTTTTGTATGTTTGTTTACACAACGTGTGTGCTTTGAATTGCCTAAAAGAACTTCACTTTTTATTATGGAGAGGTAAAAAACACACACTGAAACATCACATTGCCCTACTTGTAACTAGCTCTTTTGCAATGTTCAGAAAAAATTACAAAGTACAGAAATCAAACCTGGGTAAACAATGTTCATTTCAGTTTGTCAAATGAATAGAACACACATACAAAAGGTAAGATCAAAATAAAACCTATTTTGAAAGTATCTGGTATTGTATTAACAAAATAAAATAATTAAGAATGCTAAGCACTATTGCAATGCATTTTCATATAAGAACAGATTTCTTAGAACTTTTCTCCTTCAAGCATTTGTGGAGAATGAAAATACGCAATGAGTTTCATGACCACTCCTTCAACCAGATTTTGGGTGAATACATTTTGATCATGTTCTGTGATTAATTAGGAAGAAGTGTGATGAGTTTTCTCACAGGAAACACAGGAAATGGACAAGCAACCTGATGCAGAGGCTAAAGTACTTAGTTTGAAACTTGATGCTTCCTATAAATATGTGGCAATACCTAATGCAGCATGAGTGCAAAACCAGTGTAAGAGACTTCTGGTGCAATGCCAATAGGAAATTGGCAATTTTTCAGGAAACCTCATTTTAAAAAGGCTATTGGGATTATATTAGAAGCCCTTAATGCTAGCTCAATGTTATTTATGTTAGCACTTATGTCATTCTGGACACTTCCCCTTCTCTGATGTCAAACACAATCAGGCCCTGCTAGTTATGAAGCTGCCTATCTTGACATCATAGGCAAGATGGCTGTGTCCTAGACTCAACCCAGATTTTGATCAAATCTGTAAATAGGTCTATTAGGTCCCAAATCTTTCAGGAAGCTCATGGCATGTTCAGTTTCTGAACAATGTAGACATTGAACAGGCAATGACTGCTATATTCGCAAAGAATACCACTGGCCTCATTTACTTTATGCTTAATGTAAGCTGCTAAGACAACTTCATAAAAGTTGAAGTTGTCTTAGCAGCTTACATAAAAGTTTTGTTATAAATTAAATATTAAATAAATTTTATTTAAAGGGGCAGCATAAGAGTTTTGTTTTAAATTAAATGCTTGTACAGACTACCTGTTCACAGCTACCTACATATATGAACCTCACTATAGCATTTCATGAATGTCCTTCGCAACTGAGCATTCATGAACAAAGGAACTTGAAATGGAGATTAGAATGACAAAGTGCTGAATTACAATACATCAAAAGCATTAGTTATGTTTCTTGTATCTTTAAAATTATCAGGATAATTTTTAAAGAGAGAGAGAGAAAAAGAAAAATCTCAAAAATCACTGCTTATGAATTGCCATATTGTGTTTTCAGGAACACCTATTTTGTCAATGACCACTGTTAATAATGTAATTGTCACTATTTCCACTTTCTCAATGTGGAAATTCTCTTTTCCTCAAATCTGACTGAGTTGTGCACCCCATTATGTATATCTTAAGTACCAGGTAACACTTAATGTAGCATCTATTTCATGCAGTAATACTTTTAGCAATATTAATATGCCATACAGTGTTTTAGAATTATGCTTATCTTTCCCTGATTTGCACTAGCTTTTCCAAATAGTGAGAATTTTCCCATAGACTATATGCACCAACTTTGTGCACATGTGAACTGTACAAGAGAAAGGTGCAAAATGAAGCATCTAGCTGAATTGTGATTTGTAAAGTCTCTTCTTTTAATGATGTCACAAATTTGTGTAACAGTAATCAGAAAGAGAGTTTCAGAATATTAACCAATTCTGCCTTGTAAAGTGAAAGAGCTTGTTTGGTTATGCTCAAGTAATGAGGATTACAGGCTAGAAATGAAAATGAATTTCTTGTACTTATACTTGCGTACAATATAACACCTTAGTATTAAACATTAATAGATCACAAATTATACATGCCCTGGTTTCCATTCACAGTCATTAACAGATTAGAATTGCCATTTCAAACTCAATAAACTTGTTCACAATTCGAAATAAGTAATATATTGATTAACATTTTCCACTTAATAATATAAATAACAATTATTTCAGTGATGGGTGTACATTGAGAGGCTGGGTTAAGGGAGAGAGTGGGCAAAGATTGTTATGGATAATTAATCCATGTTGCAAATGGTGAGACACATATGAAAAGGTGGCCATGTATAAATCTGAAATCAGTACAGAGTAGTATTGTTTATGTCTTTCACATTTAAAAACTACTGGATATCAAAATATGTGATCAAACAATCAAGCCATCAGAAAATTTGCAACCAGCACATGATCACCCCCCCAACCAAAAAAAAAAACACAAAACACCTGAATAACATGAATCGGATTTTTGTTAATTGTCTTGCCCCAACTTTCTTTTGTACAGGGGTAGGGTTAATGTTAAGAAACACTAGATAGCCAAACTCTCTCAAAAAAATGTTTAACTCAAAGAGGAAACTATATGTCATCAGTAAGGTTGTGTAATCTCAAATCCAAACAGATCATTGGTTCTTAACCTTACATAATTCTTCGGGTTCTATCCAGATTTAGTTATATGTGCAGTAGATTCATTGAAAGCAATGTGATTTAAGTTATTCATGACTTACTTGTTTTCAGTATGATTAAATCAGGATCTAACCATTGTTCCTAGACGCATCACTAATTTTCTTGGTAAATTATTAGATTTATTTCCTGCCAAACTGGGTCTCTTCTTATTTATTTTTATTCATTAGATTTTTTATTTATTAGATTTATACCCTGCCAAACTGGCTCTCTTTTTAAAATGTAGAACATGTACTTTTAGAATCCAAATTTTATGCAAATATAGTTAGTACCACTACGTTTCAGTCTACAAAAGGATTACACACATGCCATTGCTTTGTTGAAATGACTGTTTTCAACAATCAAAATACTATTTTTTCCTTAGCTAAAAGTTAAAAATTCAACAGCAAACAAAGTAATGAGATCAATGCAGTACAAAAAGCAAAAAAAAAAAAAAAAAAAGCATGGCAAAAAATAATTCCTATAATAATTCCTTTACACCAAGATAAAAGATTATCTTCATTTGATTAAAGTATAGTAGATACTTTATTAGACAAATGCTGTTCTTTCACAGATACTATGATATTAAACAGTAACCTCAACTAGAAAATAAAACCAGGGCAATGCATCATTTTAGTGCAAAGTTTTATTAAACACAACACAATGAACACTAGCTATTATTATGTTGAGGCAAGTTGAAAGCCATTCCAAGCCATCTCTACTCTTTTACAAAGATAAGGCTAAGGAACACCATTGAATCTGGACTACAATAAAATAAGCTGTAACATGAAGAACTTTATAGGTAAAACCAACAACCGTAAGGTCACAAAGGCAAGGAACATTCAGTTCAAGAAAAGTTCAAGGAAAATTCAAGCACACATCCTTAAAAAATGTAGTCAGACAACACACATATTTTACCATGAAGGCTGACCTGGTCATCTTCTCTTTAGAATTCCAATATTAGATAATGTTCTGAGGAAGCTAGCATATTGGTTATTAGCACAGGAATTTGAGAACCTTTTTTTCACTGTGAAAGCCACTTCTCTTTTCAGCCATGTTTCACATCCATTTGTAAAATGGTAGAAATGATCACAAGGAGTAGTGTTACAGAATATTGGCCAAGTTTAATTCACCAATGACCAAGGTTAATTCACCAATATTTCCCTCATGCCATCTTTCTAGTTGTATATTAAGCATTCATAGATCTGACTCATCTGGCTGCATTCTGCCACAACTAGTAACATGTTACTTCACAAACTAGTGATGGGTCAGGAAGATTTTTACCATGTAGCGTGGATGGCAATCGAACTGCCAAGATGCTGTGGAGCAGTGTAGAGTAACCCTGTTGTCTCACTTACAGGTACTCAGGACCTCACCTCCCCCTTCAGTCTGAAAACAATTTGAGGGCTTCATTTTCCATATTTATATATTGGATTTCTAACCTACCCCATTAGCCACATGGCTCTCTGGATGGGATAACACAATAAAACTATACATATAATATTTCCTTCACAGATGATCTCCAAGTGGTCATATGCATGTATCGAGCATGTATTTCATTGGCAAGGCACCCATCTCCATTGGGAAGGTTCACATGATCATCAGGAAAATAAATACCACGGTGACTTTTCCCCATCTCTGAATGTGCTTTAAACATGCCATACAATTTGCCTAATATCCTTGAAGTGCATGGCTTGCCATTTTGCCTGTAACTGGTGAAAGTGTGCAGATGTAGGCAGCTTTGAAACTACCTCAGTAACTTACAATAAGCCATGGATTCTGGATGGATTCAGGTCAATGCCACTGCACACCTTGTCAAGTGACATGACAAACTGTGCTCCCATTAAGTTAATGAGGCAGATATGCAGAAGTGACACACACAGAGGCAAGGAAAAGAGGTCACCACTATTTTCCTTGTGCAAAACCTTCCAGTGTGTGACATGGGAAAGGGTCTTGTAAGGATCCTTGATTGGTTGAGATAATCTAGAAATAAAGCAACCTCACCAGCAACGTCTTGGATACAAATCCTGGGGGTGGGAGGGGGCAATGTGAAAGATTACATAGAGGATTTTAAAGGGCTTTCCACATCCCCCTAATCCTAAATTTCACCTTCAAATGGACAAATCAGAGCAGAACCAAGCATACTATTATTCCTCCCTACCCTCCAAGCCTTTGCCATTTTTCCTCATGTGCCAAAATATCAGATCACTAATAGTGATATGGCTTTAGAAGCTGAGTGAAACACACTCATGAAAATTCCATACTTTTTCTATGGAAAGCAAGTGTTTATATAGGCTACAGAACTAGCTATTCAGGGGATGCTTATCTCTGTTCGAGATGGAGGGAAGGTGTGTTTCTAAAGTTATCTTTTACATGTATTGTCAAAACCACACTGTTGTGTATAGCAGAAAGAAGAAAGGAAGTCTTCTTACCTGAGCCCCTTTTGGTCACAACCTTCAAACTCTGAACAAGAGTAGCATAAAAAAGGATTAAGTGAGGAATAGGAGCTTTCATCTTCCAGTTCTCCAAGGCTGTTCCCTAAAGCAGAAACAAGATACAGACAGATACAGATAAAAGAGATTATCATAATGTTTTCTTGATTTTGCAGAAAAACAACTTTAGAAATTAAGAATGAGGTTTGGTCTTACTGACACTGTATTGCTGTAGCTCTCTTATCTCAATACTGTGCACAGTATTCAAGAAAATTCCAGAAGAATTCAGACGAATTTAACTCCATTCAGAAATCAGCAATATGTTTATTTAGGTTGAAATTCTATTCCCACTTACCTGGGAGTAATACCCATTTGAAAAAATGGGAGAGACATGGCCAAGATTGCACTGTTCATTGCTATGCCCTTCTATCTCAGTGAGAACTGTTCCTATTAATAAGGAATAAAAATTGCAGCCACAATCCAACACAAAGTTAAGTGCGCTTAAGCACATTTAAATCAATGGGCTTCAATGAGCTTTGTTCTGTGTTAGATTATGGCCTGCAATTTTATACTTAGCATGAATATTTTATTTAGCAATCTTCTGTAATGTGGAAATTAAATTCTATTCCAGTCAAAGTCAGTTTGCAAATCTGACTCTTTAAGCCTTCAATACATCATCCATCTGTGGCCTCCTAGAGGCAAAATATTGGCTTATTTTTAGATTGTTCCTCATATCTGAAGAAAAAATATACTCCTATGCAATTAACTATTATTAGAATTACAGAGTTGGTGAGAATCTGAAGGCCGGTACTCCATGCGGCAAACTCCTCTCAAGCACTAAGACTAGAATGAACTGCAGCCAGGTACAGAGCACTTCCTCAGGCAGAATGTCTCAAAGAGCAGACTTAGCACTCAAAAAGAAGAAGGAATTTGGATCACTTGTGCTGATCTCATCTCTGTCCACATATTAATTACACCCAAAAGGAAATGCATTACCAAAAAACCTGGTACAAAATATGACACTGATCTGCATAACATTTGTATATGATAAAGTATATGCACAGATGCACATTCAGACAATTATTTAAATGAGATTAAATGTTTCTTTCCAGAATGGGTAAATGACCTGTGTGTCTGCCTGTCCAGCCTGCTATCCATTTGCTAAGTATTGATAGTCAACAGTTCTTACGGTTCTTTATCTTTAAACATGAATTGGATACTCCAGCACTTCAGGAAGAAGGCACTTCCAAACAGAGGATTGTCATGTATTAAAAAGGCATTGGTCACCCTAGCTATATAAAATTCTTGTTTTCAAGTGGGTTTAGGTACAATCCAAACCCTTAAAACACAGAGAATATGAACTGTACATAGGTCTCTGTACAAATCAGGCACTGAGCTGAGTTCACACATCACAACAACCCTGTAGATGTGTCTGAAAGATGATCAGACTCATAGTGATTCCAGCCATCTGTCATTTTCTTCCCTCAATCCTCAGGACAACTTGAGCATTGGGTTCCAGGTGCCAGGTTGAGGGTGCCTCTCTGAGAAGTTGAAGCAAGAAAGGGGGAAAATGAGGAAACATACTAAAGTGTGCACTCTGAACATGGGCACCACCACCCAGATGCTTCTTGTCCCTCTAACTTACATGTGTGAGCCACTCCCTTGCACAAGTGATGGGGTGGCACAGAAGGACTCCACTGAGGTGCATAGCCCCCACTGGGCACTTCCACCCAGCTGCTTCTTGGGGCTCCTGTCTGCATGGGAGTAGCTGAAGAGGGAATCAGCTGAACTGTGCTATTCTTCCTCCAGAGCCAACTAAGCTGGTCACTTGCTCCTGTGCCAAAGGAGATTTCAGGTATGAGCCAGGAAGAATGGGGACCTCTCTGAGAGACATGCAAAAGGGCAGCAATCAGTAGTGCTTTCTGGGAGGCCACTGCCATTTCTGTTTCTCAAAGCCAAATGTACTTGCTGAAATACCAGAACAGTGTTCTGATGACACGAAAGACCAATTTGCATTACACCTCTCCAGAGTCCATTGCATGTTGTGTTTCTTGAACCCACCCATGAAGACTCAGCCATGGTCCCAAATCCGCAGTGAATGCCTGGACAGGGCTTTAAACTAGCCCATATGATATAGCAAAGTTTATATATTTTAAATTGTAGTATACAAAAATCACAGGACTAAAAAAAAAAATGATTGGAGAGTCAAGTTACAGGAAAACAGAAAAATGCTACATGAACTCCACTCTGAGTATTATGAAAGGAATAGCAAAGCTAAAGGAAGGAAAGGAGGAGGAACTTCCAGGTTTGTTTTTGCTTTTTGCTTCAGCATTTCATATAAACAAACTAAGACTATCAAACCTCTGAAAGTGTTATTATAAACCAATGAGAGAAAAGGATCTGGAAAAGTGCGGCTTAACAATCACATTTTTTCAAGCATTTCTTGGTTTTTAAAGGTTTTTATAAGGGCTAGATACTGTTGGACCATGTAGGACTGAGGGAAGATAGAATTCTGGTGTTAATATTATTTTTCCATCTTGAAAGAAATAATACATACTGGGAACGCTGAAGAATGTTTGAAGGTCAGACCTAGATCACAGACCTAGATGATTTCAGACAAAATACAACGCTATACTGAAAGGAAAGGAGGAGGTGGACCCTCTGTTCCACATCAATACTCAGCCCAAAACACTGCTATAAGAATATTAAAAAAAAGTTTGTTATGCAGAGGTGAAGCAGAACAGATGCAGTTAAAGCTATGTCACACTATGTTGCTATGTACTACTGCAGGCCTAAATCTCATGCTTCTATGACCAAAAATCCATTTTTCAGTCACTGCACTGAGTAATGCTGCAGGAAATCCTGATGCTGATATCTTCAGTCTCCAGGATAGTAAAGAAAGTCAGTTACTCACTCTGCATGAACCTAACAAATACTTTCCAAAAGAACTACAGACTTTTACATAGCATGTTCAGATCAACAGAATCTGTCTGGCTATACAAACTAGGCCAGGGAGACTAATTATGGGCAGTATGAGGAAGAGAATATTGCCTACTGCAGCCAGAAATACAAAACTATAAAATAGAGATGGAGAAACACCAGCCAATCAAAGATCCCATTAGTCTTACCCACTTTCCTGCCCAAGCCCTCACCCCAAGCCTGGCTACTGGGGGCTTGGGAAGCAGAAAAGCATAGTATTCCCTGGTTTTCTCTGATCATGGATCAGTAATAAGAAGAGGATTCCTGGTACTTTGTGCACTGCTTCCTTTTTCAGTTGTGAGGCAACCCAGCTAAATTCTGAAATGTACTGTGAAAATTACCTCATTCATGAGGCGATGTACTGCTGTGCGTCAATGCCTTCATTTGGTGGCTATGGCATAAACTCTTGATTTAAATTAAGTGCCAGTTTGACATTCAGATCTGATCTGCTAATGTCAAAATTGAATCTCTGCATGCTACCATGATCTGTCTGTGGATGCCCTGTCATTCTCTGTGAATTCCTAGTCATTCATACTAATGAAAGGAAAAGTGGAAGGTTGGGAATGGTCAGTAATGGCAAGCATTTTCATCGAGCTTCCAAAAGTTCAGAGCATTTCACATACATGATCTATTGCAATTCTTACAACACTTATGTGTGTTGCTATGCCTAGATTGTGCATAGGGTTCTAAGGCTAAGAGTTAAGCAGCTGTTAATTAAATGGACAAGATTCCAACTAGGGACTTTTTGATTTGAAGTTTACAGAACAATGAAATCGAAGATGCCTGTAATCCTATGAACTTGGAAGGTTTGAGGCATCCAGTGCAAAGTGGGAGGTGCAAGAGAAGTGATCTTTGTCTGCCTCTACTTCAGCTTCCCTTCCCTTCCCAGAAAGCCATTTTGGACATTTGGTTGGGGCATTTCCAGGAGGAGGCTGAAGCAGTTCTATCTTCCTCTCTTTCTTGCCCTTTTATATCTTCTCCTGGGTCAAGTGCCCAACCTTAAAGAATATCTGGTGCAGTTCCTTCCATGCTGAGAGGGGGCAGGGAAGGAGGACTGTAACACTAATTTCCAGCTCTGAGATCAAAGCTGAAAATCCAAGTGATCCTAAGTCCACACTCAGTTAATGTTGAGGGACTGCTCTGTCACTTTGCCACTCTACCGCCACTCCACTTTGAAGATATATAGATGAGACAAACCACAGTCTTAGAAAAGAGAGAGGCAAATATTTTACAGTTCCATTTATTTCATGACTACCTTTTAGTGGGAATGGGGAATGAGAATAGTGTGTTCATTCAAATTTTCACTTTGACATTCAGTATGGCTCACTTCTATGACAAGATTTTCATTAATTCTAAAGATAAAAGCACTTGTGTGAGTGTTTTTCAAAAATGCACACTTTTCCAGCATTGGCTAAAAGCAGGAATATGCATTTATTTTATTTTATTTTTTTGGAAAAAAAGGCTCATTTTATAGTGTGAATTAAAAAGGCAAAGAAACATTTTAAAAATTCAAATGTATATTCAGAAATATGTAGCTATTTTTCCAAGACTGTGTTTCTATTCAGGATCTTGAAAAGAACAAGTCTAGGTGAAATACAAACTGATATGATTTTTTTGTATTTTTCTATCTTTCAGAAGAGCATTTCTTCAGAAAAGGCAATTTAAGATAAGCTGAGACTAATGGCAACACTTGTTAATGTTTTGATAAATGAATTCTGCCAATTAGTTGATGTCATTTAGACATTACATGTTACACAGGTTAAGCACAGATTAGTGGGAATTGTCTATAGAGTTATGGTGTTGAAATATTTCTAAACCCTAAAATCTAACCTTTAGAGTCATTTTGAATTGTCAATTATAGTTATATCAGTGGACATTTGGATTGCACCAAAATGACATAGAATGCCACAAAGCCAAAATGGAAGACCATTCCTAGCTTTCAAAGGGAGACCTGAGGTTTGGTGCCTCAATTTTCTTTCTTGACCAAAAATGTTTTCCCTGGTAGAAACGATGTCTTGCCTAGGATAAGGCTGCTTCTCTTACCAGGTGAGGGAAATGTAGGGAAGGCAGAACTTAGTCACTGCTAATGTCACTTAATGTGTCAACCCATCTTAGAGCTTGCATTTTCAACCAGTTTCAGAGGCTATTTGGTTAAAATTTATTTGCAAAAACAGAACGGAACGAACTAAAGAACAGTTCTGCCCATCTCTCACTTTTTCTCTTTTCTTAGATGGAGTTGGTCCATTCGTTCCATAATATATCTTTCAAAATTTGTTCCTTTGTTTACTCCCAGAATTTCCCCCTAAACCTGAAACTTTCTCATTCTCAGTTGGGTTGGCTTATCTCTGTGCCCAACAGCCTTGGACCCAGAGATTTCAGTTGCAAATCCCATGCCTGCCTTTTCTTCCATTTCTGAATGAGAATGGTTAAGGACAGACTTCATATCTTTGCTCAATCATATGCATCAGGTTGAGAGAGCAGACCATTTGAGAAATGCTCCTGGTGATTGGCTCATACACAGCATAATCCACCTTGAATGTGGAGCCAGCTCTTTGCTTTGAAAGGGAGGCATTCATTTTAGAATCAACTTTATATCAAGCCACATTTCCCTAATGGCCAGTATTCTACCTTTGCTCATGTCTTTTGTTATTGATTCCTGCAATGTTCTTCCTTTCTATCACAGAGCAAGACTAGCTGGTCAGCTTTAACATAATAAAGACTGAAGTTAGAAAGTCTTTTGTCCTGTTCTATTTGGAAGGACAAAAGGCTCACAGTTAGATTTTGCAGGTCAAGAGCCTAAAAGAGTCACGGCACCTCTAGTAACTGTGTGGACTAATGAATTCTATCTACTGTAGCTTAGTTCACTATAATGCTCCCATGCCAGGAAAAGTTGTACTGCTCCATGCATTCCTTCAAAGTGTAGGAGCCTCTTTGGTGGTCAGATTGGTGTTTCCTTGCTTGTCTAGATTGTTTACATACTTTCCACTATCAGGTCAAGGCTCCTTTTCAAGGCTTTATGTTATGTCCATGCTGCCTCCAAACATAGTTCGTTGTCAGCAGCAACATCTTTGTATAAGCTCCTCTATCCTTTGCTTAAAACCCTATTCATTCTGTCAAGCCTTAATTTCTTGTGTGACCTTCATTTCATGATCTTGCATTTTCAATCTTTTTCCATCCTTGGATCACCACCTTCTAACTTCAGAAGGTTAACCTAAGGGTATTTTCTGTTGAGCCTTGATTACCAAACCAAGACTCCTTACAACTTAGGGTTACTTCACTGGGTTATTGTTTCTATATGAGCTAATCTGGATGCTCTTCTGCTCTTAAGAAGAGGCTCTGCTTCACTTAGTTCCCTGGATCTAAGCCAGTGCAAGGGTTCAATACTTTGGTTACCCTATTTTTTTGTTCTCTCTTAAAGGAGCAGATAGGTTCAGTCTGGTCTATTTCTTCCATATATTGTTCCACCTTGTTATTTCATTCACTGACATCTGACCTGCTCCCATCTCTCTGGTCCATTGAGCTTTCTATAGCCAGGTCCTTTTGAAGGCCTCTGCATTCTTAAAACCTGCATATAGAAGAGAAAATGAATTTGCCTTTCCAGGTCTGAGGACTTCCTCAGACTGAGCTTTCCAGGTCCACACATTTCTGAAGAGTGTGCCTGGTAGTCCAATAGCTGATGAAATGTTAGAAAAACTAGGCAGCCAACAGAAGCTAGAGACCACTGCCACAAAATCTCTGAGACAAGTGCATTACAAAATTACAATATAGATTATTAGTGAAGCAAAGTCCCAAAATAATCCTAAATATGAATTATGTCAAATCAACTCATAACATGACTGGGCTTTAGGCCAGCCTCTGCACAGAATTCATTTATCCTAAAATGCAAGACAAACAAGCAGACAGAGATACAAACAAAAAGGAAATCAACAGGCAACTCCTTCCATTTCAATAGCTTCAGGGATATGCAATGTATTTCGATAATCAAATATGTGTATGACCTGAGATAATGTTTACATAGCAAAATGGTATTGAAATAGGGTTACAAGGGATAGAATACATTTGACACAGTGAAAATTCCACTGGACTTTATTAAAATGCCAACATGATTTAAAATAGCAAAGATCAGGAATTAGAAGAGGAAAATCCTGGGTGTTCAATTTTCTGCCCTTGGGAAGTAAGGACTTCTGGCAGCTATATTTTTCTTCCTCCTGACTGCTGATGGCTTGTGAAATTCATATCCGAATTTGCTCTGGAGAATTTACTACAGCATAATGCAATCATAAAAGAGACAGTACATTCTGTAGTTTTAAAAGTGTCCTCTGACAATGCTGCTTCAGCAAGAGACAGTTTGGATGTGACAGCTTTTTGGTAGTCCCATAGCTACACCCTGCAGTCCTTATGGGAGCACAGCCAAAATACGTTTGCGATAAGTTAGTGAAGCAGGAAATATGTTGCAGGGGAGGGCATAACTCCACTATGTTTAACTTTGAACATAGTGCATTTTATCATGCCATGTTGCTTCCCAAAAGAATACCTTAGCATTACAGCCCTACAATATAGCAGGTGATGAGCTACATTTATACTTCAACAGATGAAGAAATGCAGCAGTATGAAAATGTCAAATGATGGTGCACAAACTGCAGACAAAATCTATAAACATTTAAAGTGTCCACACCCAATCATGATCAGATTATAAAATACTAAAAATATTTTATTTTATTTTAAAATAATTTCTGTGTATAGTTTTATCAAAATTAGAGCAGTTCTCAAAAAGAAAACATTTGAAATATAATAAAAACAAACAAAACAAATCAAACTGGTAGCAGAACAGAGCAAATTAAAATATACTCATTTGTCTAAAGAGAAATAAGAAAGATTTTCTCTGATATGGAAATGAGCATTTCCACTTCTTTACAATGTTGCTATTAGAATTTCTCATCCCCGTTGCACCAGTGGTCACTCTTGATGGCACAATGCAATCACTGCAAGCACAGAATCCCACCTGTCACCATCCACCCCCAGTACCTCTGACAGAAAAGAACACAGAGCAGAACCTCTGGTGTGCATTTCAATGTTCAAGTGGTTTGCATGGGATAAGTTAATCCTGGTCCCAAGCCGTTTATGTATGTCTTTAAAATCATAAGCAGCACTTCGTTCACCTCAGCTTAATCAATCCAAAGTAGATAATTGTTTTTGTGGCTTGGTCCTTGTAAGGTTAAATGGGCCCAATAATGCATACATGCTCATAGGGTTACATCCTTAATATAGCACTCAACAAAGCTTTTTAACAAATGTTTTATCTTTCTGGGAAAGGTGAAGGAAATTTTGCAACTTCCAACAAAATGGAGGAAGTGGAAAATCTTTTGGTATGAATTACTCTTTCTACAATAATGTTTCCATATTCCCTGATGACATTGTTTCACTATTGATCTGTGCACTGTAGCATAACCTCTTTGGCATACATGCAAGACCAGCTTCTATTATGAAGGATGAAATGATTGGTCTATAGCAAGAAGCCATCTTCAATTTTAACATGTCACATTTACGAAACCTAGAGCATTTTATAATTCAGAGTAGATCATCATCATACAATTTCAGAGAGCCCATTGACTCGGAAGCTGTTGATGCTTCCTCAGCTCTTCTTTTCTTAGCCTCACTTTCAATGTCCTAGGCAATTATGTCAACCTTATTTATGAATTCAAAGAGTGGTGAATTGTATACATGTTTATATACAATTGCTATTCATATTGCTCTGCAACACACACTCAGTTGCTTACATGTGTTTAAATTCTGAATCAGAAAGCATTTTGACATGAAAGGCAGGATCCAATAATCCTGCTACGCTCTTGCTCAAATGAAACTATCTGTTCAAGCAATCATGGGCAAGTAGTTCAAAAATCAGCCACAGAAATGCTTCTCTCGGGGTCATAAAAGGCCAGCAGAGTTGCATGTATCCATGAATCCCCATGCCCCTGCCTAAGCCTCATCGCATTCTGCAGAAATTGAGGATATTATTAGCAAGATGCTATAATATAAATTTTAATATTACAAACAATGTAAAACCAAATATTGTTTCACCCGTCACTAAATGAACATCTACATTTGTCAATATAGTAGATTACATCCTTTCTCAGGTGCTATTGTACAATGATATTTGAAGTGAATTTGCCAGAACTTTCACAACTTTGTCAGAATGTTAGATAAATGTGTTCAATTTCCTGATAACATTGCACACATCTACAACACATTCCATATAGCACAATACTAAATACCTAATTGTCTCGAGGCTGATCGCATACAAGGATATACCTGGAGTTCTGCTTCCATGAATCTGCCAGAACCAAAAGGAGCAAATGCCTTTTCAGTGCAGCCTTCTGTTGGGTTTCAGGCTTATTCCAGAAATAAGTGTGAGCCAACTAAGCACAACCCAAGAAAATAATTCCTGATTCAAATTACTTGCACTGACATTCTCTATGTGTACTTTTGTAATCAGTTTAGCTTGGCATGTGGTTTCCTAAGTGTCATTATGCCATCAAGAATACTCTATAAAATGTTAGACAAATGCAGATGATTTGAGGATCATTATATAAAATTTGTCAGGTCTTTTCCACTCAAATCCTAGCAATTCTGGATGACCAGAATTTGGTACTTCTTGCATAGTATAAATATGGGAATGAGTCTTATCTAGTGCTAAACTGATTAGTGTTCAATTCGTCACTCCACCTTCAATGTTTCTGTGTTATGGTGACGTAATATAGACATTATATGGTTAATTTATATTTCAATAGCAACAGCTTATGCTGGATCTTACCTGTAATGCTATCAGTAGATTAAAGACTTGCCACTGTTATATTACAATTCATACATTTTCTCTTCTTTCTCCAATGTCCAGAATTTTGGTTGTAAGCATTACTTTTATGCTGATCCTATTCCCACACCACCCTTCCTCATTATTCAGCAAATCCTTTCCAGTTTTAGTACTGAGGAAGCCAAGTCTGGCCTATTATAGATTATTTTATCTTGCTGATGCTACACAACCTAATGCTTCATAATCTGAAAACTAGAGAAGCAGGACATGGCCATCTCTAATTAAGTCTGGATTAGCAGAAAAGTAAACCTCAATGGAAAGCTGCAAATAAAAATCATGATATCACAATGCACAATACTAACTTTTCACAATATATGCTGCATCACTTCAGATAAAGCATTTGAAGAATACCCTGGGAAATTGTAGCACTTTGTTTATGAAACTTCCAAGAGAGTTTTGACTAGCCTTTTAAAGGCTTTTTAGGTGATCAGTCAAGACTGCCAGGCTTTATCTTTTTTCTTTGTCTGCTGTTCTACCATGCTTTTAATATACTTTACACATGCTGGTTGCGCTTCTTTTCCTTTGGCCTTTTAAACTTTTCCTACATTTTATTGTACTAAGATTTTTAATGTTGACAAACACCCTGCAGGAAGACTTTTTAGATTGAAAGGTGACACAGATGTATTTTGCTAAGTAAGTAAGTAAATACCTTTTGAGCCCTTAGCTTTTATACATTGTTTACAGAGCTAACAGTCTGGTGGAGACACTGATTGCAAAATTAATTCGGTTCCATCCCTAATTCTGGATGAGAAAAGTGCAGAAGAGCAGTATCAAAATATTTGTGGACCCCCAAAGAATTACTTAGTAGAAGGGCAAGTCAACCTGACCATTTAGAGATAGCGTAAGAATTCAAAGCAGAACAATTTCTACAGGAACTGCCATCATTTAATTAATTTGTAAATGACTCAAGCACCAGTGATTTACAATGTCAAATAATTACCCTGAGAATTGTATTGAAAGTGCATAGAAGAATTGCTGAAAAATCAAATGTGATTTTGAAAATCAGACTTGCCAGCTACTGAGAGGTTACTCAGTCATTCTTGGAATTGATCCCTTTCTCTTCACACATTTGCACAGTATTTTCTCTTAAGCTTGAAATTCAAAGCAAGACTCGACTTTTCAACTTTAACCATATCTAACTTTAGTATAAACTGGGAAAGATAGAGTTTCCAGGTTAAAGGAAGAACATAAATACAATAGGAATTGGTGTGGAAAACTTGTGGAATACACTCATCTCTGAATATAAACACTGTATGAAGAACAGGGAAGGACATACTGAAGGATGTGTTATGCTATACTGTGTTGAGCAGACTTCCACAGAAGCACTGTTGGTGATAATAGAAGGCTCCAAAACAAATTTAGGACTAGGAGTATACTATCTCCATAAAGCTGCAAAAAGTGATATTTGGATGGAAGAGAAATCAGGATGAAATCTCCAAATGAGGATGTGTTGTAATGATAAGTGACTTCAATCACTGCCACATTGACAGGATAAATCTGTGTTCTAGTTATGACAAAGAGGTTAAATTCTCAGTGTCTGAAAGTACAGTATCCTGGAGTAGTATGAAACTGGAGGGGGATCTTAATTTAATCCTCAGTGGTATCATCCAGTATCTAGTATGAGATTTAAAGTTGTTGAATCTGTTTGAATCAGTGATAAGAGTGCTATCAGTTTAACATCTATTATAGTGAAAATTTGCCATGGAAGTCCAACATAGCCACAGACACAAACTTTCTCTAAAATGAAAGACTTTATAAAAAGGAAGTTGAAAGGAGAAGTCGGTGGCTTAATCCCTTTCAAAATGTTTGGAGGTAAGTCAAAGCCAAAATGATATAAGAGTAGTTAGACTGTATACTACAGTTTAGGAGGGCAGCACCAGCATGCTTAGTAACCAATACTACTAATGTCAATAATGAAACTATTAGGAGACAAACTTCCTTCATAAATTAAAGTCTCACCCAAATGAGGAAAAGGAAATGGAGCATAAGCTTGCAGAAATGAGACGCAAGTGCACAACAAAAGATAAAAATAACATCTTAAGGCAAATATTGCTAACCACATCAACAATAAAGAATAAAGTATATTAGGAATGGGAAATCAGCTAGAGATGCAGTTGGACAGGTGGATGACAGTGAAGTTAAAGGGTTACTAAAAGAGGATTAGGAATGTGAATGAATTATTGTCATTTATCCTCACTGCAAACAGTATAGGCAGAGACTTGATCCTCAACTGATGTTTTTAGGAGGGGTATATATGGATCTGAGTGAAGTAGTGATGACCAATGATGAGATTCTCAACTTTACTGAAAGGTAATAAATCACCAGGTACAGAAGGTATCCATCCCATAGCTTTACCAAAAATGAAATGAAACAAAATGAAACAAAACAGAACAAAAACAACCTCCCCCCTCAAAAAATCCTCCAATTGAAATAGCTGACTTTTTACAAAAATATGCCATGTGTTCCTAAGATCAGCATTTCTACCATAGAACTGAAGAATGGCCAAAGTAACACAAAATATTTTAAAAGGTATTGGAGCAGGTAATATCTAGGAAATCACACAATAGTGCCTGTTATGGGTTAATTGTTTGAAAGCATTATTAAACAAACTTAGTAAACATAAAGAAATACAAGTCCTGACATGACTTCTACAAAGTCCTAACTCACTCACAGATTATGGTTCTCTGAGAGTATCAGAAACATGTGATGTGGACAGTTTCAAGCAGAGGTTGTTTACTTGGACTACCAACATTTTTTGACAACAAGGACTCTTAAGCAAACTTAACAGAGATTGAATGAGAAGTAAATTTCTCTTATGCAAGAGTAGCTAATTCAACAATAGAAAGCAGAGATTAGAAGAGGCAAATTCTCCCAATGGAGGTATGTAACTAGTAGGAATCCCACTATTGGATCTTAACTAGCAATACTTTTCAACTTATTCTTAAATTATCTGAAACTAGGAGTGGACAGTGAGATGGCCAACTCTATTGATGATACCAAATTGTTTATGAATGCTAAAAACACCTCTCTAAACTTGGAGAATTGATTCAATGTAAGCAATTAATTCACACTGGAACAATAAAATCCCAACTTCAAGTATAAACGGACAGATTCTGATGATTGACCAAGAAAGGGATCTTGGGCTGTAGTGGACAAGTCAATAGAAATGCCAATCTAGTGTGTGGCAGCTCTGAATAAAGACAAATTCGATGCTGAGAATGATTAAGAAATGAATTTAAAATCATACTGACAAGATCATATTCCCTAATACAAATTGATAGTGTGATCACACAATTATGTGTACAGTCCACTGCACCTAAGTAAGGACAATGTCAAATAGAAAAATGTGCACAGATGACAACTAAAATGATTAAAGGAATGGCGCAAGGAAAGGTTACAACATCTAGGATTGTTTACCATGATAGGCATGTACAAAATTATCAGCATGGAGAAAGTGGTCAGGGAAACAATTTTCTCTCTCTTTCATGATAATAGAGTCCTGGGTCTTTCTATGATTCAGGGCAGAGAAAAGGAATTGTTCCAATTAATATACATTGTTAGGGTGTTCTCTCCTATGTGCATCCTTTTATGCTTACTTACTCTGACCTTCCCACAACACATGATTACATTATGGAAGCACCTTAATGGATATCAACTCCATAAGATGCAGTTGACATCCAGGAATTCAGACAGCTTTAAAAGGGGATCAGGCATTTACGGAGAACAAGGATATGAGTAGCCTGTGGACTTGATGGCTATATGCTATGGAATATACTATATACATTATGTACTATGCTATATACTATGGAATATGCTCCCCAGGTAGGTTTAGCTGGCACCAACATTATATTATTTCAGTGTCAGGAAAAGCCCTTTTTATTTTTCTGCTATTTCAATGTTTAATTGATTTTAACTGGGGTTTTAGTATATTAAAGGTTGGATGCTGTGGGGTTTGTTTCATTCTACTTATTTATTGTAAGCCATCCCGAGACATGGGCAGGAGATGGGATAGAAAAGACACACACACACATGCTACTTCTAGTACTGTCACAGCATGTCTGTGTACATCAGTTGCTTGGGGGAGCCTGGTGGAAAAGTGCTGTTGCACCCATGTCCAGCCTTCAGGGTCTTTGGACGTACGGAACTGAATACTGGACTAGATGGACCCTTGATCTGATGCGGTATGCTGCTTCTTGTGTTCTTAAGATAAGCTGCCATACTTGGCCTAACTGCAAAAAAAAAAAAAAAAAAAAAAAAGCCAAATTGCTGATAATTTCTGGAACCAAATTCTCAGTTTAACTATGCATTTTCTGAAGATTTTTTTCCCCTTTGGCTATCCCCAAATCCCTACCATTTAGCATCATCAGATGAGCCCAGGTTTTCTTCTTATGAAAGAGACAGAATGTCTCCCCAGTTGCTTCCTCCCCATTATGCTTAATGATATACATCTGCCTTTTCCCTTCCCATGTTGCTAAGTATTACCTTTCCTTAAAGAGAAGTTGCTCCAGTCCCTTGATAAGCTGGATTGCCCTTTGCTTCAACTTTTCTGGTTCCACAACATCCTTTTTTCATATTCAGGGGCTAGTTACGAACACAATATACCAAATGTCGTTGCGTCATGGATTTAACTATTGGCATTTTGTATGGCAGCTTTATGTTTCTCTACATAAAAATTGCTCTTTTACATAGTGGTTGCACACTGGGTCAACATTTTCTATCTATCCCAATCAATGGATCCTTTTCCTGGTGTGTCACTAGACAGCTCAAACCCCATCCACATATATACTGTTAGGATACTCTCTCCCATATGCATCCCTTTATGCTTGCTTACTCAGACCAAAATTTTCTTGATCTTTATCCAGAATGATTCTTTGGGAATTCTTTCCTATGCGTATAAATATTTGTTTTCATCAGTAAACATCAATGTTTTATTCCATTTTGACTTGGCTGTTTGGAATGCTGGACATAAGATCATCTCTTTCTACAGAATTCATGGAATTCATCCATGTAGAATTCTAGAATAAGATTACATTAACAGTCTTCAGTAAGTAAAGCCAGGCTTTGTACATCCCAAAAGTCAGATAATTTCAAAAAATACAGTTCTCAGCAGTCCTTGTTCAGAATGTTTTTGCCCACTACTGTATAAAGGGCATGATCTACTAGTCTCAGAGCAACCACATACTCTACATTGTCTTGCCTTAATGGCTGCAATCATTAAACACAATGGAATTGCGTTAAGGAGCTGCAGGGTTTCCCTTTCCACTTGCCTTGTAAATTTATTTTATGTTTAATGCGCATATTTTGAAAATATTTTAAAAACGCTTCATATATTAACTATAATAATAGAATCCTTAAGCAGTCCTGTTGTGAATACAACTATAATGAGCCAAGAAATACATATATGCAAGTAGCCTCAGGTGTCACATATATTAAATGCATAAACAATTGCTACTGAAGATTTTTGTTATTCCTTTATGTAGTCAGTTCATAAACTAAATTCAATCGCTCAGCTATTTAATACAATTATGCATTCCTATTTTGTACACAATTTAATGTGTTTGGAAGATGAAAATGAAAAAACCAAGGTTGAGGTCCTTACATGGACTTTATATCTTATGCTATTGAATAATTACAGTTGTCAAGCTGAAAGCAATGTATTTTTTAATAAATACAGTCTTTGATTTAAAAATACTTTAAATATCGTATAAATCTATTAAAAGACTTCAATGGATAATCAGTTTGAAGTATTATTATTTACCTTCCAGGGAGGGAGGAAGGGAGGGAACACAATATGGAAGTTTTGGAGGACACACAAGGTGGGGACAAGCCCACAAACACTATCTGGAAGATTTCTGCTTAAATTGAGGAGAACATCAAAATGGTGTTGTAACTGTATCACAAGATTATTACAATCAAGGATTGATTTAGGAAGGACATATGGCAGTGTCCCTCCTCCAACTTCTGACTTCATGTGACCATTTCCCAGGAGCTTGGTTATTAGGAGTTATAAAAGTAATCACAACACATGCAATTTAATCTTGAATATATATTCAAGGCAGGCTTTTTAACCTTGCTGTCAACCTTGTCCCACACATACTATTGAAACCTGAAATAGTTCCTTGATTACAATCAAGTCTATTAAATGCCATTGAAAGGCCTCAGAGGATAAACTGTGTAAATCATTGTCTAGCAATCTGTTGGATAAGTTCAGGGTCAAATTCTTCAGGTCCTTGATTTCTGTAATATCCACATATATCATTCAGTGACATGTATCATTCAATGACCTTCCTCATACAGCTGAACAGAGGAACATAATTGTCAAGCAAATACATTGCTTAAGCCGAAAGCAAATGAATGTGCATCTGAATGTATCCCTCAGAAATACTGGCCTTTTTTAATACAAAGAAAGTTGTGCAATTTGAGCAACCTGAATTTGCACGGCTCAAAGATCAACATACCAACAGTTCACATATGCTTGTAATGCTTTTCTCCATGTAATGCTCTGTGGATGGAAAACCATGGCCAATAAAGAATGAAGACAACTTATGAATTCAGTCCTCAGACCACTAGGCCTAGTTTTCCATCCAATGTCTTTATTTTTGCAATGTTGTTTCTTCCTTTTAATCTTCTCCTTGACTTGTTCAGCTGTGCTTTTTTCTCCTCCAAAAACTATTTGCTTAGCACCTGAACTTTACTGAGAAAATTCATTAAACATTTACACTCTGCTTACATCTTCTCCTGACATGTAAAACAAAGTAGGCTTGTATTACTAAAGTAGACAAAGCACTAGAGAATACACTGTGAAAAATAATCCTTAGCAAGCAGGACTTTATAAAATGGAACTTGTTCTTCTGTGATTCCATAATTTTGTTTCTAAATGAATATTACTAACATTTTGCACTGCACCCACTGTGACAATTGCTCTGCCTGCATTTGGTGTTGTACACCAAAGGACTGATGGGCATAAAGCAAGGGTATTGTGAGATCTCTTTTTGCAGTCTGATTCAACCTTTTTGGATTGCATCATCATCTAAATCAGAAGGGAAGTGGGAATTGTTTACTTCGAAGAAAGGTCTTGGGTTAGATGGCGTCTTTATCTTTAGTCCATTTTTAAAATGGTCTCCATGACTGTTTCTATATGCATCTAGAGAAGCTTGAGGCACTGCTCTAAACTCCTTTATTGTAGTGAAGGAACACAGAGGAAAGCACATCATAGGAGCACTCCCTGTTTAACTGGAAGCCTAGCAATTCTGAAGGGAGTATCTGGCATTCTTATTTTTTCTACATCCTTGTATCATACACAGAGAGCCACTGGCTCTATAGCATCCGATAATAGATCAGCAAATCCCACACTGAATTGCTTACATGTGCAGCACATGTCACTCATGCAAAATTCTTTCCCTACAGTGAATACAACAGAATGCATTTAAGTACATTTGCAATACACAGATTACTGCAATAAACAAGCCAAATATCTTCATCAGTTTGAATGGTTCCTATTTTCCAGTTCAGCATAGATGTGTTGGGATTCCAACTGCAACTCCAATTAAAAAAAAAAAATAATTTGAAGGTGGTGTAGAGCAGGGGTCTCAAACTCAACTTACCTGGGGGCCGCTGGAAGTAGAGTCTGGGTGAGGCTGGGCCACATCAAGTATTCCACCACCACGGTGGTGGTGGGCCGCTCATCCTGCAGCCGGCCCGGGCACCGCTGGCACTTTGAAGGCTGCAGGGCCCCTCCCCCGTGCCCCACCTGTCCCGGCAATTGGCCCACGGGCCACGAGTTTGAGACCCCTGGTGTAGAGGGTTTTTACTTAAAATATTTGTAGGCCATGTTTGAGAGTAGAAATCCTCCCAAGCCTCATATAAATATATGAGATAATAATTATTTCAAAGACCATAATACTAACATGAATAATTAATAAAAGCTAACACTAACACTAGCATTAAAACATCTTGCCTAGTAAAAGCATTAAAATCAATAAATGTTACAACTATAACTTTATCATATATATAGCAACTCAATAACATTCTTTATGACAAAACAATGGAAAATAAGTGAGTCTCTATATCTTTTCAACTGGTACAACAACCCACAAACTTAGGATCAATAGTCAAGATCCTACTTTCTTGTGCCTGCAAACTTAGCTGTACTTACAAGGATCATACAAATAGGTTTTCAGATGCAGATCTCAAGAATATATGGAATCTGCTAGGCAGAAATGGATAACACAGACAGAATCCAACTTGTTTCAAATTGCAGTACCAAGTATGAATAATCAGAACAAGTTGCCTCCTGGACAGTGTATCTGACCAGTGGGATGAAATTCTAATACACAAAGTTGTCTCCTTGCTCGTTAATCAAGCTAAGTTTGTGTTTGAAATTATAAGCACATGACTCAACTGACTTGCATTATTTTAGAAACAGGAACATGAGTCCCAGAATTGGTATAATTTTAAATGAAATTCACCATGAATGCTGTTTTCTTTTTTAGCTTTTGCTAAGCAAATTCCATAGCAACACTTGACAATGAATCAGGTAATATTATCTGAAGTAATGATGCACAGTCAATATGAATTCAATCTGTTCACATGGATATAACCTACATGATTTCATAAAACAAAATGAAACGAAACGAAACAAGATGAGGCAAGGTGAGACAAAACTAGAGAGATCAAAACAAAACTAAACAAGACAAGGAGAGTCAGGTGATTCTGCTTCCAAGAAAGAATGATCATGGATTCAGGGATCATTAGATCAGTTTCTATAGTTATACCCCAAAATGTACACCAATCAAATAGTTGCTTTTCTGTCTTGATTTTCACCAACTAACACTATAGTTCATTATATGAGAAAGGAACATTTCTCACATCTAGTGTGATATTTAGGATAAACTTCATTGCAATATCAATGAAACATTGGTCACATTTGCACAACATAAAAGCATGCCTGTGCATAAGTTATGTAATGGGGCTATTCATGGAATAACCTACAGTGGGCCTGGCAGATGACTGAAAACTGGGAGCTGCCCCCATCTTCTCCTTTCAGTCCTCCCACAAGGATCTGAAGGAAATGTGCAGCAGAAATTAATTTTGTCCCCGTTATGGCCCTTTTAATGGTTTCCATGCATTTTTCCCTATTTATATCCCTTTTATTTTCCCAGAGATTACTTTTTGTGATCTCTGAAGTTTCAGCCACTGATATTCTTTCAACAATGTCCAAGTGGCACATTGGAATGGCTGTCATTTGTTTGTATTATGTTTTTGCTTTGTACTTGACAAAGCACCCTTGCTGCCACATATTTTATGAATATATCATTAAGCTATATATAATTGACTACATACTGTTAAAACATCATTCCATGCAAGGTATGCTATCTATTGCTTGAATTTGCTTTCCAATAAGATGTGGAAAAGTGAAAATGTTGTTGAAGAAGGTGTTTGGCATGTAAACATTTAACAGAGCTGTAGCTAGGCTGTAATAATAAATGCTGAATTTACAATACAATGTGATACAATACAATGCAATATGGTACAATACAATACAATACAATACAATGCTACATATGTGAATATTTAGCAAAATCATAGCTAGAAGTTGATAGATAATTCTCTCCTGAACTGCAAATCTTAGGTGTAGCTGTTAGGGATGAATGGAGAAATCTACTCAGTTCTGTGGAGACTTTCATTTTAGCAGCAATGATGATATGGGTCTTGGAAAAAAGTTGGTTCAAAAGGCAGATGCTAGCTTTTCGGTTGGCTCCTCACTTCCCCCATGCGTGTGAAACCTTTTCTCCTGACAGTCTAATAGTATGCTCTCAAATGGATATGAAGGGGGGAAACTAGAAGTGATGTGTTTTCACTTAGTTTACCCTTGCATAGTTGATTAAATAATTGGAGGATGGGGGGTGAGAGTGTTTAAGGATAGGCTAGACATGAAGATGGTAGGCATGCCATGAGTGGAGCTGGCTAGAACCAGGGGTCAGACTAGATGGCCCCCTCTGACTTGCTCAGTTTCTATGTTTCTAAATTGCTGTTTGGCCGGCAGGGTGGTAAGCGATAAATCAGATTGAGACCAGAATAGGTTTAACCCTTTGCATCTAGCATGGGATCACTTATTCTTCTCATCTCTTTACAATGTGAGCAAAGCTCCCATTGATGCCAATGGGAATTTTCCTGTTACAATTAACAAGCAGTGGCAGTGGAGGGCAAGAGAAAAGCCATGACAGAGGCAAAGGGTAAGCTCCTTTCCCAGTGTGAAGTTCAAAAAATCAACTCTGCAAGGCATAGTTGTCACATCTAGTTCAGTGCTTAGAATTGCAAGGCACACCAGTATAGAACTTAATGGCTCCTCCTTTCCGACATTATTTCAGTAAGCACGAAACCTGGAATGTTACTTCAATCAGGGAATATGAGAGAAATTTTGACTTGATGTTATGATTATGAACACAGGAGGAACTTAATTGCTAGGTTAATTTTCTTGTTACCTCAGATGCGTTTTAATGAAACACTGTGTGAACTCATTGGATTTGTTGATTCTTTTAATAAGTCTATTTACTTTCCTGTTCCTTGCATTCTCAATCATTTCTCAGTGTATAAGCAGCATTCTTTCTAAAGATGTCTCCTTTAATGGAAGAAATACAGGTACAGAGTTAGCAAGCCTTCCACATTTTGGAAGTTATATTATAACAAAAAGCCCATATAACACAAGATTGCCTTCTCAAAGAACTTTCACCTGCAGAAAGTACTATCCAAATATAGTACCTTAAAGAATATCTAAGTTATTTAATTTATCTGAAGTAAAAGAGCAGGTAAGCTTGATGTTGGTCAGAGTAATATTTGTTAGAACTTTGATGCAATGACCATAAAGGGCATTTATGTTACTACAGATAAATACATATTATTGATCATGTAGACCATTCTTAGGCACAAAAATGGCAATTTCACGCAAAATGACAAGCCATGGTGAAAACTATGGGGGTGTGGCTTGTGTGTGTAAGGGGGGGGTTCCTGTGTGTGCTGGCACAATGACACAGATCAGGGAAGCATGGGGAAGCATTGTTGTAGCGCTCCTCCAGAACAACAATGCGACTCTAGTGAGTAGGCAGTTGCTTCACTGAGCTATGAAGGGAGGGAGGGATGGAAAGGAAGGAAGGAAGGTGGAAAGGAAGGTGGACAGGTGGACAGACAGCCAAAACGGTGGCTAGAAAGTCACTGGGCTAATGTGGGAGAGGCAGGCAGCTGCAGTTTACCCTGGGGCCTGATGGGATACATGCTGCCATTTGGAGAGAAGATGAAGAAATATGGAAACCATGTATGCATAGAAACTATGGTCTTGCCTCAACCTAGAACCCAAGGTGAGATACCATGCCATGTGGTATTCACATGGCATTGCTTAGCATTAGGCGTGAATGGTGCTAACATGCAGGCTATGATTACTATGTTGTATTATCAGTAATAAGTTGTGGTATACATTCAGCCTTGAGGTAGGTGTGGTTCCTGTCAGGGAACTGAAACAAAAGCTTTGTAGACATGTTCAGGCTTCTGATGGGGATTAAGATTCGGAAATGGATCACAAAAAGAACACTTTTTTTTCACCTGCCCCTGAATTGGGATGTAGGAATTTGTCAAAATCTTTTTCATTCAGTTTCTCATTTTTTCCATGTCACATTCATTCATTCCCATTTCACAACAGTTTGTATTTTTTAAGAAAATGTAATACAAACACCTATATATTTTCATGTATTTTTGTATTATATGCATTTTTTGTACATTATGAACACATTTGTATCTATACATCTCTATATCTATCAGAGAGCTGCTTCACAACAAAGTTCAGGAAAGTGTGGCTACCAAGAATAACTATTTCAATTCATATACTGGTTCAGAAAATATGAATTAAATAGATTTTCATTCAAATGTGAATGCAACAATTTGCTCTCCCATCCTAACCTCAGACCTGGGATAGAACAATAGTTTTAATCAATGAATAAAACTGGTTTGTCCATATGTGTGCATGTGTGTGTTTATAAGAACTGATCAAAACCAACCATGTGGATCCACAAAATCCATGTCATGAAAGAGCAGATCATTGCTAGGGAGAAAGGCAGTTGTGGATTATGTCTGAGAGATCTAAGAGATGCTAGGGAAGGTGCTTCAGGGTGCTGGCATGGGCCTGCTGCAGAGAGCTGCCAGCCCTCAGCATTTTCCATCAACTAGGTAGCACCCAGCACCAGTATGTTCATCACATTCTTCATGTCAAATTAGAAAGTCATGAAAGGGGAGGCATCTTTCCTCTTTCCCCAAACTAGACAGGTAGCCAAGGAAAGCAGTTTGCCAGAATGGCACCATCAGGTTAAATGGATACCTGAACTATTGCAGCTAACTGAGCTATGTTGCTGAATTTAATAAATAGGGGAACCAAGTAACCATGAAACTGTGCAGCGGCATTCTTCCTATTCTTCCTTCCGCCTTAGCATGTCACCCAGGATGATAGTAAACAGTTCCATGTATGCCTCTGGGAAGATGACATGCGGTATTTCATTCAAGGATGCAGGCCTATGGCAAGAACATAAGCTTTCTAATTCAGGAAACTCAAATAAATTTCTGAGAAATCTCAGGACTCTCCAAACACAATTTGAATTGCATTTTTGATGTGCATGGCAGGTTCAGGATGAGAACCACAGTGTATCTCAGTCATTCTATATGTCACTGTTCTGCAGCTAGAACTTTCCACTTGTCTTTGTTTTGTTAAAATGAGTCATGGGCCCAGAATCAAACCACCTCCACACACAGACACAATTTAGAAATATACATTTCTAAAAATATATATTTAGAAATGTATGTATGTTCTTGTACATTTTGTCTTCCAGAGTTACTATCACCTTTGGGGGTAACCTGGATCAGTGCTGCACAATGCAGTTAAAGGATTAAACATACCATTCTACTGAACCATAGCTTCTTTGCAAATATATGCCTAACGATAACTTTTAGGGAGAAAAGACCCTTCAAATCTGAGTAACCTAGGACCTGCGTTGTTTGCAGATAGTCCCAGGTTCAAACTATCACAAAGGATTGGTCATCCGGAAAGATCTTTATCAAAGAAACCAGGAAGGTAATGTCAGTCAGAGTAGAAAAATTTGGGACTGAATGGTAGAATGTCACCCAGTGTGAGCAGCTTCTAACGTTTTCCCCCTGTTGACTTATCATTTAACCTGTCCTTTCTAAAAGCCTTAAAAACTCTTCCTTGTTTCCAAGTTCATATTTGATGTTAGGAGATTTTCTCTGCTTTAAATAATTGTGCATGTTAGTTATTGTTATGAAGCTCTTTAGGTAATTAGTTACATTTTTAAAAAAGATTTCCACTTAGCTGCCAACATTTGTATACCTGCTATGACACGTACTTGGGAGGATTATTCAGTGACGATTTAAAAATACATTTGATTTCTTCTCATTAAGATAAAAGGATAAGCAAAAAGCAAGGATGCATCATCTTATGTATACAGGCTACTCTGTTGTGAAGGCTGTAGCTGTGGGATATGCGAATAGAGAAATCCAATCTAATAGGCTGAACAAGGGAGATTGGTCTGAATAGGAAAATTCCATGGACATTCAAAATGTTCAAGCTTCACAGGCTTATAACAACATACAATACACTGGAGAAAATTTGGGCTTTCAAATTATAATTTCCATGGCAGCACTAACAATAGCTGCTCATTTTAAACAATACAGTTTCTAAAGCAACCTTGTTTTGTTCATTGCCTTTTATTCCAAAAAGAAGCTTAGATGTCCGTAACTATTGATACACCCACACACATATGTAACGTAGGTCTGAGGAAAGTGGAGCAACACTGCTTTGCTAGGAAGCAAGCACAACAGAGAAAGAATCTTCCAGCAGCAATGATTGGTAGCCATGTCAGATATATTGACAGTTTGGGGTTAACATATGGCTGCATTCCAGTGATGTAACTTATTCATGTGCCAATAATGTTAGCAGATGCCCTGTGGACACACGAAGCTTCAGCTGCTACAGTTTATTCCTGTGCCGACACTAGTCCTTAATGGCTCACATGCATGGATGTCCACTGTCAAGCAAAAAACTACCATGGTGCAAGCTGCTGCCTCTGCTCTTTCAAGTCCCATTCGTAGGTTCTCTCTGAACTGCCATACCTAAGGGAAGATTGGTGGTTTTGCTGTTGGAATGAAGACTCCAGACTCCCTTCTAAGATTAGCCACCATAAGCAGCAACTCCTAGCAGCCAGGAAGCTTCCCTGATGCTGTGGCAGGAGGTCTCACATGGATGGGTATTCCTGCTAGCACAAGACTTTAGAGTGTCTGAGTGACCAGCGGGCTTCCCCACTTCATACCAAGCACCCAGAGAGTCACACATGGCATCACTGGCATTCTATCCACACAAGTAGGATCTCATGCCAGATGCAAGGAAAGAGCAGCTCCAAATGGCAATGGTCATTATCTTCTGCTTTCTTGCAACATGCTGCATTAGCCAAATTGCACAAAATATGAAGTGGAAGAACAAGAAAAGGGAGCAAGGAAAAGGGGGTGGGTGGGGAAATGAAGACAGAAACAAGAAGTGTGGCAAAGGGCAAAGTGAGAATGCCCAGAAGTAAAACAGTGGAGGACAAAAGCATACATGGATAGAAAAAAAGGGGGGGGGATGGAGAAGATTATTTGTGATGGGCATGTAGGGTGCATAGTAATGTGTATGTAATTTGCATGCCTTGTATGAAGCTTGTGACTATCATGCACTGCCTAGAGAATCTTATAGATAGAGCAGAGGAGGAGACAGCATTTGTGGGATACTGGTACCAATGACAAGAAGAAATGCATTCATTAGGACATGGAAATCAAATTTAGTAGAAGGCTGACATCCAGGATCACTAAGGTAGCTATTTTGGAAATGCTACCAGTTCCACATGCAGGGCCAGATAGGAAGGCAGCATAGCTAAAAAGTCTCCCTGTGTAGATGAGAGAACCCAGGATGGGATGGTGACAGAGGTGGGTTCAGATGCATTAGGCAATAGGAAACATTTTGGGACAAGCTGGTCCTGTACACCGAGGACGGTCTCCACTTGAACCAAATGGTACCAGACTGTTGGAACATGGCATAACAAATGTGAAAGAGCAGCTTTTAAAGTGAATCTGGGAGAAAGCTGACATGAGCACCCATTCCAGGTTAAATAAGGATGCAGAGGAAACGGTTTCTGATTGCCCAAAAGTGGGAGAGAAGGGAACTACCCATAAGCTATGGTGAGATATATCCACTTGGAAATGCTTTTGTGCCAACATGTAAGCTGCATAATTTGGAGAGGAACACTGTGTTTAAGTGTTTCTATGCAAATGGCAGAAGCCTCAGAGCCAAAATAGGAAAGCTGGAGTGCCTGGTTTTGAAGGAGAAGCTGGACATAGTGGTCATCACAGAAGCCTGGTGGAATGGGATACAGCCTTCTCTGGATATAATCTGTATAGGAAGGACAGAGAAGGGCATACTAGAGCATATGTTGCTCTGTGTGCCAGAGAGGATATCAAGAACAGCAAACTTGATAATCTAAAATGTACAGACTCCTCAAAAGAAGCACTGTGGTTAACAAGACCTGACTCCAAAACTAATTTAGTCACTGGAATATGGTATCTTCATCCATATCAGAATGCTCAGAGAATGAGATCAGGGAGGCTTCAAAGAACCTTGAGAATGAGATCAGGGAGGCTTCAAAGAAAAGCAGTGCTGAAACAATGGGTGACTTCAACTATTTGCCCAAGACTGGATAAATGCATGCTCCAGTTCTGAGAGAGAGGATAAATTTCTCAATGGCCTAAATTACTATGCCCTAGAACAATTGGCTTGAATCTAACTAGAGGGGAGGCAATCCTGGATTTAATCCTAGGTGTGGTTCCCTGGAATTTAGTATGGAATATAAATGTGGGTTAAAATATGGCTGAACAAATTGAAAAAAAAGTTACAATACTGCTATCAGATTTAAATTAGGTGGACTTTCTTAAAGACAGATAAGATAATCCTGTTTGACTTGAAAAGAAGAAGCTTCTCTAAAATGAAGTTGTAAAAAAGAAGTTCAGTAGGGGACTCTAAAGGGATAAATCTCTTCAAAATTCTTGCTGATTACTTAAACCAATGATCATAGAATAGAATACACAAAACAGCAATAATAGGATGAACACCATGTTAGAAAATGTAGAATAAAATCCAAGAGGACATCAGCGTGTATAACAAGTAATGCTAAGGCTGCTATTAGAGGAAAGGCTTCCTTCAAGAAATGAGTATCTTGTCCAATCAGAAAAATAAAAGGGAGCTTAAGCTTGTGCAAGGGGGATGCAAGCATACAAGAAGCAAAGAGAACACATTGCTAACCACAGTGAGAACAATAAGAAATAATTCTCTAAGTATGTTAGAAGAAAGTCACTAGCTAGAGAGCCCTCAGATAATAACAGAATTAAAAGAGCTCTAAACAGGATAAGGAGTTTGCAGAGAAGTTGAATGAATTCTTTTTATCTTTCTTCGCAGCTGAATAAAGAATGATGCTTATTTCTAGACTTCTGTATCTAGAAAAGTATTCAAAGGAATTAAGGTATACAGTGTTGATAAAAGATGAATTCTCAACCTGACTGACAAATTGAAAGTTAATAAAGGCTCAGATCATATTAATCCTAGAATTCTTAAAGGGTTCATCTATTAATTGCTAGGCACTCTACCAGAGGACTGTAAAAATAGGCAATGTAAACAGCTGATTTAAAAAAGAGGATCCAAGTGGGCTTTGGGAAATTATGGACTGGATAGCTTAATGTCTACGGTGGATAAATTAACTGAAAGCATTATTAAAGAGAGAATCAGTAAGCATACACAGAGGGTTAAACCCTGCTGAAAGAAAATAGTCCTGGTTTACAAAGGTAAGTCCTATCTCACTATATTCCTAGCTTTTTCAAGTTCTTTGATAGTGTCGATAAACACGTGGCCATGAGTCTGTTTTCCTGGTAAGTGTGCTCAGCACTCACCTAGTGCTCACCTGGAACACAGCCCCATGCGAACCCTGAACAAGTATTCATGAGCATTTGTGGACTTTCCTAGAACAGAGCTAAGCATGAGTAAGAAGTCTGAGAAGTTCAAGAAGGCCAGATTCCAAATGTAAAGTTCAAGAGAAGTTCAAGAAGGCCAGATGTAAAGCAAAACTTTACATCACTAGTCTCAATATCTTTGGGAAATTACTTCTGCCCGTGACATCTAATAGGATGGCTAAGAAATCATTCATATGTTGCCAGTGCTCTTCTGTTCTAATAATAATCTCTATACCTCATATTTTGAAAAGTTTCAGTGTTTGATATATTTGGTGCATAGACATTTCAGACTTTTAGTGCTTACGGCCACACAAAGAAAAAGAAGCAGGTGCTGTGGGGTTCTGTGAAGCCTCTGGGCCATCTAGTGAAGAAGAAAGCCTATCCTAGAACTAATTTGTAGCCAACATCCTGGAAATCACTTGACTGAAACCATTGTCTTTGTTCTACTTTTCTCGGTGGATTCATGTTTGAACCAGTCAGAAGCTGTCAGACTTCGGAAAAGATCAGGCACAAGAAGCAGAAATCTTTTTAAACATCAGTCCTGAATAATCACTATCTGTTATTTTACATATCGCATGCATAGTGTGATTTATAATATATGTTCTTCCATTATATGAAATCAAACATGTTTTTGGCATTTAAAGCTGAGATCAAACTTCTGCCTTATACTAAATTTCTTAGTATCAAGCAGTTTGCCCTGTGGTTGCATGGCAGTGTTTTACTGCATTTCCAAATGTGTGTACCCTAAAAGGTTGCATTCACAAAGACAGCACAGAATTAGATAGACCAACAGTCTGAATCAATCAGAGGAGGCTCCTTATGCTTCATGTGCCATGAATTCATCATATTCATTATAAGTTCCTTGATCATGGTTCTCTCAAGTAAAGAATAAATTACATCATAGCAACAGCAGCTTGAAGGAGTGATGACTACTGGCTATAACAGGTAGAAAGCTGCAAGCAAGTTGACATCCCCCCTGCCACATTCCTTCATTTCCTTCAATAGCTGAAATAGAATTTCAGAAATAAAGATTATAAAAAGAAAATCATGAAATTCAGCAGGCACTTCTGAAATAGAGGTTCAAGAATTGTTATTCATTTTAGCAACTGCTACAAAATTGTCAGTTCTGTGCCTTAGAAACTGTGTATTTGATTGCAGTTAGCATGCCTGTGCACATGCATTGGATTTAAGGCAGTGGAGTTCTTAATGCTCTCTGCAACACATATTATTGGACCTCTGTTTTACTAAAGTAAATATAAAACCATGGGTCACAATCAGCATATTTTAAAATACTGTAATGTGCAGCATTTATGAAAAAGAGAATGGAAGCATCGTTGTGGTAATGTACAGAACAGAATACTATAGCATGCACTCAAAAACAAAATTGGCTAGGAAAGAATGAATAAACAGGGAGTCAGAAAAATGAACTAATGCAATATAAAAAGGTTCTCTGGTTTCCTGGGAAACACAAGTCAAAGATTAAAATGATCACAGCTGTGTTAGGTCTTTCAAATGAAAAACAAGTAAAATGCCACCATGGCTGACCAGATTCCACTTTGACAATCACAGTGTTAAAAAATGTAATAATAAAAATAAATACCACTCATTGTCAGGTATTTGGAATTATGAATGGATGGATCATTCTATTTCATTTTCAGTGTTTCCCAGACTCAGAGAAGTTTTGCTTCTGTTTTTAAATTCACATAAACATGTATGCATGCATTGGTGCACATTTTGCCTAATCCATGCATTTTTGTATGCATGGTAAGAGTGCATTGATCCAAAAATTCAAAAGTAGGTAAGTCTGCTTCAAAATGTTGAAGTGAATAGATTTTTTCTCCATTCCTACTTGGCATACAGCAGATGGAGTTCAAACTAATCAGCAGGTGCCTAGTTTGAATTTCAAAATGGATCTAGGTGGTGGAAAGTAGTGTCCTTCCACAGAGCAGGGCTGCTTCACCACTTGCATAGAATAGGACTGACTTATCTGGTTTTTCCTCCTAATTATCACTATATCATGAACAGCCAAGGAATATAAGCATTTATTTGATTTGTATCTTGTGTTTTACCAACAATTAACACTCAGGTTGGTAACTATATACTCTCATACACTTAGGGAACATGACTGTGCTCCAGAGACAGAATCGGAGCATGATGAGATAGTTTGGATTCCTAGAAATGAGGCTGAAGACAGCACCACTCCATACCTTCACAGCCAATGTAGCACTTGGCTACTCTCCAAGCAAGTAGCCATGCTGAAAACAAAGGTTCAACACAGTCCATCTTATAGAATCATAAGTTGAAAGGGCTTAGAAGGCCATCACGTCCACAATCCTGCTGTTACAGGACACTAAGTCACACTATCCCATTCAGGTGACCATCCAGATGGTTTTTGAATGTCTCCCCACAACTTTTCCAGGTAATAGGCTCCATTGTTATACTGCTCTAACAGTGAGGAAATTATTCCTGGTATCTAGACTAAAACTGGTTTCTTTTTAATTTAAGTCCATTATTCCATGCCCTTCCTCTGTGACAGACTTGTAGAGCGTTATCATATCATCCTTCAGTCTTCTCTTCTGGAGGCTGAACATATCTGGTTTTACAGTTTTCTAAACATTATTTTTTTAAATGTGGTTGTTCTCTCTGTGTGTGTATATGTGTGTGTGTGCGCACGTGTGTGTCAGTCTTAATAATATGGATGACACTGTCCATTGCTTTTTCTGCCTAATTCTGTTCCACCTGGGCATCATCATGTGCCACAGCCCACATAAAATCAATTTCTTGTCAATGTGACTTCTGCATGATTTCAATTCAATTGCATGAATTCAGTTATGTATTAATATTAATCTGCATTTTCCAATCTTCAGGTTGGTCCAACTAGGACAGATCAGGTCATTTTGTGTAGTAATAAATCCATCAAGCATTCCTAGACATTTTGAACTTCTACTATGTGTTCCGCCACAGTCTTGCTTAGAGTGGGCAGGGCAGGGCTCTCTCACCCTTCCTACCGAAGTCCATTTTCTTTTCGCCCTCTCCCCAGTTTCCCAGGAAATCACTTGACTGTCTCACTCCAATTGCAAATCCAGCCAGTTGCATGCAGATTCTCCCATTTTAAGAGCAAATCTTTTTCTGTTTTTCTGTTGACTGGTCGTGTACACATATGTCTGTGTGTTGCTTGATGATCATATGCTCCTTTTCACCCATGATGCACAGTCAGAATTTTCAGGGGTGAGGGCAGGGAAAACCTTGTCCTATTACTAAATCACACAGACACTAAAAAGGCAGAGTGCCAAGGGTGGTGGTATTTATATTATCTGAGGTTGTAACATGCAAAAAGTTTCAGTGCTTGCAACAGCAATCCAAATGGAACAGGACCTGGGAATGCTTATATAGGAAATTTGAACATGATACAAATATCTGTATGTTACATAACCAGAGAGTTGCTTCTCATAGAGACAAGCATGCCTCAGTGCTGATCTATGGGTAAAACCAAAGTCAGGCCATTTAAGAAAACTAAAGAATGGAACTGGATAGTTCTTTCCAAGTGGCTGGCTTTTTCAGGCTCTTATAATTGCTTTTGTCCTTCCAACAGATGCATACTATTGTACAGCAACTTCTGTTTGCTGATTCAGACTTCCTAACAAAAACAGGAGTGACTAGTCTTACTGAAGGCATGATGCATCAACCACACTTCTCTTGTTTACCAAGCCCATAAATGTATCAAAGAGAGCAGGTATGTCTGACCTGAGTTCTTTGCAGTGCTATGGGGATTGCTATGATTCATGCCTTTTTGCTTATAAACTATTAAGAACTAGCGGTGGCATTGATATTAATGCTTTGTAAAGTGAGAAAAATGTGATCCCAACTGAGATGCTTTGCAGAAAGATTTGGAAGGGAAATCCCTGTAAAGTATGTCCAAAATATCATTGTGTTGCCTGCAGTACAGTCTTGGTTAGATGCCAAATATGACATCAATTCCATCCCCAACAAAGGCAGACATTGTCAGGACTACTGTTAACGATTCTCACATTTTCTTGCTTCTTTCTTCTCATACCAGCAAGAAATTGTATAATTTCAGTTAATTAGCTAGCTTTTTCAGGAAAACAGATACAATAAACAGAAATTCACACAGAACTTCCAAATCACTGCACAAAATATGAATGCACATTTAACAACAAACAAACAAAACCCAAAGAATTGTTGGCTGACAGTACTATAGAAATAGTTTATCAATTTAAAATTGGCTCTCTTCATGAGTTTGAATTATATATATTAACCCAGTAGAAGCATTTGAAGTGGATATCTGTAGTGCAAAGTTCAAACTGGCAGTTTTCTTTCCAACAAAGCAATTGGATTGTAGTCTAAAAACTGAAAGGACTAGAGAATCTCTTAGAAATGTACATTAAAATGGAAGGGTTAGACTTTCAGAAATAGTTTGAATTCTGTATTTACATCCATATACAAACTTGAAGTGATACTTCAAAAGGTAAAGTGGGTTCTCTTTGCAGTTATGAATTGTACTCTGACATAGACAATCTGCAAGTCTTTAATGTTAGCAGTCTAAACAAAATGCATGCATTAAGTATTATTTTGTGTACCTTCCTGCCTATATTTGCTAAACAAATTTCACAAATAGACACAGTCTACTGGACAAAGCAGCCTTCAACAACCTGATGACCTTAGATCTTCAAATAGCAGCTCCCAGAGTTCCTGGACATTGGCCATGCTTACTGGAACTGATTGGAACTGAATGTATAATTTAAACATTTATATGCCGTCCTTTGCAGCAGCCTCATAATTGCTTACAGAGATAAAAACAACAATATAAATAGCAATATAGTATTATAAATAGCAATAAAAACATTCAACAATAAAACAAATTAACAACAATATATCATCTCAAAGTAAGAAAAGAAAGGAAAATAAATAAATAAAAGTCACGACTGCATACAATTAATTATATTATTAAAATTAGTGATATTAGTTATTAAAATTATGGTTAAATAATAAGGTCTTTATCTGGCACTGGAAAGAGTAGAGAGTTGGTGCCAAGCAGACCTCTCTGGGGAGCATGTTCCATAGCCTGGGTGCGACAGCAGAGAAGGCCCTCCTCCAGGTAGATATCCTCCATACCTCCCTCAAACAAGGTTCCCGGAGCAAGGCCGAGCTTAAGGGGCGTGAGGGGATATAGGGGAGGAGACGTTCCTTCAGGGATCCTGAATCCAAGCCATTTAGGGCTTTATAGGTAAGTACCAGCACCTTGAATTGGGCCCAAACTTCAGCTGGGAGCCAGTGAAGCTGATAGAGGACCAGCATTATGTGAGAATTCCAAAGGACTGGAGGATAATAGGCTGGGGAAAGCAGGTATAGCAAATATGTATTTGTGACATAAATACAGAATTACTTATGCCGCTGTGTTCCCTGTCCACAGAGGAATAGGTATTAAAATGTAAATACACAAAGTCTTTTTTAATATTAGTATGAATTAAATGGGGTATAATATCCATCACAGAATCTTAGGCAAATATGAATTATAAATGCAAACAGAATATTATTCAATGGTCATTATGCACTTATACGATACTAAAAATGAAATAAATTAAAATATAAGGAAACAAAAGAAACAACAACAACAAAGCCCTAGACGACAAAACTTAATATGACTGTCTGGCTTTGCACTAGTTCCTGAACGCTATTCAGGTAGAGTGGTTGAATAATCTAAGTAAGAGGTGATTAAGACATGAATCACTGTGAGAAGATCAGCTGTCTAGACACAAAGTAGTAACTAGAGAATCTCAGCCATCTCAAGCATCTGTTTCTCCCATCCCTACTCTTGGGCTTGCTTATTACATTTCTAGTGCCAAAGTTCTCTGGACATTTTGTATCAATTTATAATTCCTTTCCTACTTTAAAAAATCAGACTTGGATAACAACATGCTGATGAAATGTTAATAGTCAAGAACTCCCTTAGCACCATAGCTTAGACTCCAAAATGGTATTTAACCAATGTTTTGACTGCTTCATCCTGTGTTCTCATTTATCATCAGTTTAGGCATCTCCCAAATCTTTCATTGCTTTGTGCTCTAAAGAAACCCAAAGTGCCTGAACATTATGTAGTTGTTTTATGAGTTTTATCACTTCAACTGACCAGGTTAGGTCATCAGCTGTAGCATCTAAAAGAATGAACCAAAACATTCATGAAGCCAGTTTGATCCATCAGCATGTGAGGCAGAAGTACAGGTCTCACATGCAAGGCTTAAACATCTTTTCTATTTGCCATCATCATCCAAAATCTCATTTTGAGACCTTTTCCCTCTCGCCCCCGCTTTTTTTTAGAAATAATAGAGATATTATAATGATCTGACCAATTAATTTTAATCAGAAAATTTTATACAGAATATATACATTCTCTGTGAAATTTAAGTGAAAAGGAAATTGAGTGGTACAGTAATCCTAATGTTTATAGATAAATGGTAGATGTAATGAGAAGACAGGTGACTTTCAGAGGCTAATAATCCCCTCTAGCAAAGTTGCACCTGCATTTCACCCAAAGTAATTTTCAGTATGAATTTGGCGGCTTTTCCCAGGTAAACTACAAATGGAACTATGTGCCAATTTGATTAATTTTAGGCTAGGATCTCTCTAGCCCTTAGATTCTTTGAGTTACAACACTATCATAACCTTAAAAAATGCTCATTTCTTTATCTCACCATTTCATCATAATACAAACGTATCTGGCAAGTTCTATATTTTCCCCTATTCAGTGTAATGGGATAGGGTCCAAGAAGAGTATTCAAGTCTTTGCTCTTTCAAAATATTATATTTCAGTAAAGTTAATTTTATTGTATAGGAATACACTGTTGCAACACATTTCTAAAGTATCCTTAGAGTCATGCAGTCTATTGCTCAGTTCCTATTTGAAGAAACAAAATATGCAGAACTGGGAATTCATTGGTGTTCTCTGATAAGCCAAGCAGAGTTTCCCACTTGCTGATTTCTTGGAAACCATATGTATGTACAAGCTATCCAAGGTCTTGGCAAAAAGTAACCAATTCAGCAACAGTCTTTGATTTATCATGTCAAGTGCTTTGCCAACAGTCACAAATTCTCCGTTTATCCCCAGGTATGCTGCACAAATCAACAGCTCTACAAAATTTCACCATTCTCAATCAGTAGGTAGTAAGGGCATATATTCAATTTATTCAGACAAGAAGAGTGTAGCATAATTAGTATTCCCAGAAGACAAGACTTGAAAATATGCTTGCAGACAGGAATCTCACAAAGAATGTTGTGAACCAAAGAAGTGACAAATGAAAATGGTCATGAAATGAGCATAGGGTTTTTGTTTTTGCTTTAATCAGTTCAAATAGAAGAGTAAGATTAAGAATGAATGGCAATGGAACATGGAAGTGAAAAGAACAGTCAAAAGCTCCATTGCTTACAGAAACACAACAAGAACAGTTTCTTCCAGTTCTGGAAATGACATGCATTGATAAAAACCCTATTCAGGCATTCCCAGTGTGATTAAACTAACTCAGTGTGGTGGGAGGAAGGGCATAGTAGTCTTCCTCATTCTGTCATTGTACTCATACCATCTACTCATGGAAAGGCTTTCTGAACAGGGGAGGCTCTGTATCCAAAAATCAGTCCTGTGTTGCACATACAACAAAAGCTCTCCTTTTCAAGAAGTCACCTGTAACAATTTGCAGTGTTTCCTGAAGCAGTTTGCAATCTTACTCTGCCAGAAGTACCCTAAACTGCTTTTTGTTATGGAAATCCAGCTTTGCATGATACCTCCTTGTCCAGTTTTTCACAATCTTATATCTTCTAGATGTTTTGCATTTCCATCAGCCTCAACTAAGAATCAATTATGATGGCAGTGATCATATAAACAGCTGGAGAGCACCAAGCTGGGGAAGGTCCCATGGAAACCTCTGTCTGTAAAACCAACCCAAGCAATGGCAGAGCAACACTGAAATGCCTGCACATGTTTATCGTACAATCATGAAGCACAGAAAGATCACATCCCAAAGGCAAGCACTTGAAGCAGCTCCCATTTGATATGTGCATACCACTGCTGCACAAGAAGCCTAGCACTTAATCACCACTGTCATTCCTAAGGATAAAGGAAGCCTTTCTAGTTTGAAGAGAGAGGTAACAGAAGGAGCAATATGACATAGGAAAAAAACCTTTCCTAAAGGTAGTTACTTGCATATTTCATCGAAGTCTTATTTAAAAAACACTGAAAGCAGGGATGGGGGAATCAGTAAAGCTTCATGGTTCTCCAATTTCTGCCTCTTTGTTAAATTTCCTTCATTCCCCTACCTGAATTCAAACTTAAAGGTAAAGGTTTCCCCTTGGCATTAAGTCCAGTCATGCCTGACTCTGGGGGGCAGCGCTCATCTCCATTTCCTGGCTGAGGGAGCCAGCGTTTGTCCGCAGACAGTCTCTGGCATGACGAAACACCAAAGTGCACGGAACGCTGTTACCTGCAAAGTGGTACCTTTTTATCTACTTGCAATTGCATGCTTTCGAACTGCAAGGTTGGCAGGAGCTGGGACGGAGCAACAGGAACTCATCCCGTTGTGCAAATTCGAACCAGCGACCTTTCGATCAACCAGCCCAGCAGCACAGCGGTTTAATCCACTGTGCCACCTGCAGTCCCATGAATTCAAACTTGCTGTTGTTCAAATGGTAAACCTGTGAATTTGGATGTGCATTTTTAAAGTGGACACTTTACAGTTTACTCTTCTGCAGTTGAGTAAAGTGTGCAATAGCATTTTTTCAGAGATGATCATTTTTAAAGTAAATATTTTTTCTATCAACTTGACATTGTGAAAAGGATAACAAGCTGAGAATGTGCAAGCTTTCTTTTGAATCTGGATTCACAAATGTGGCAAAATCTGATGTTTAGTGAACTGAAGTTCTCATACAATCTTACTTGAAAGGCCAGCCTGTCCATCAATAAGGTCTCTGATGGATTGGCCAAGGATGTGGGTTTACTGGGTAAAGGAGTAAACCAGGAAGTCCATCATTAATTCCTAGGCCATGAATTTCATAGGTGATATTTTGCAAGGCAGGCCTCTCATCCAAGCCATGCCTCCAGCATGGGGAATATGGGAAGCAGGTGGACTATTCCACCAGCATTGCCCAGAGAATAAGGCTGTCATAGTCATCTGTTTCCAACTAACTTGGCAGCAGCCATTCCATCAGTCTGCAGCAGAGAGATAGCTGAGAAGCAAGAGCTGAGCTACTTCAGTGGCTCTGCTGAAAGACCAGATCCATTTGGCTTCTCCACTCCTGAACTTTCCATTCAATGTGATCTGTATAAGAACTTTGTAACTTTGATATAACTTTGTATCTGATAACTCATTTGATATGAATTTGAATATCCCTCACCTGTTTCCTATTTTCTTTTTATATTGTGTCTTTTAGTTGTGGCAGGGACTGTCTTGTTTCTTACTCATACCAAGATTCCTGAGGAGTCTTTTTGGCTGAAGAGTGAACTAAAATGTTTTAAATCAATAGAAGATAAGCAAGCATGAGAATAATAGTATGGACACCTTTTGTAAAGATGGATTCTGGGATAATTATGTACATTGTTTATTCATTTATTTAACCCTAAATAAATGCTAAGTATAACTGTTATTTAAAAAGGAAATGTTGAACAGCAAACCCTTCCAGCCTGTTGCCTGAAATACCATGCAAATAATCATAGCAAATCTGTAATGTGCACATTTCTTATAACAGATGGTCATACTCTCCTCTAAGTAACCAATCATGTCAACATTTAATAAATCAGAGTTATATAATGACAGACCACTGTTTTTCAGTTCAGAAATCTTTGAATAACAACATTCCTCCCACCTCAACTCTAATCTTTATTTATATCTTCAGTTTGTAGTGTTTCTTTCACTAGCTGCTGGCCCACTGTTCTGTACATTATTTGAGGATGGCCCTTCCCTAAAACTTATTACTACAGTTCTCTCCCAACCACTCTGTTCTTCCTCTCAGAGGTCAAATTAAAATTCAGTCCTCTGGCCAAAATATTCAACACATAATTTGTGGGAAACCAAACTGAAACCTGAACTCACTGAAACAAAGTAGATTCCCTAAAGACTTTTTAGAACAAGAGTGTTGTACTAATTGAAAGACTTCAGCATGAATATGACACATTAGGGGGTGATCTGCTAGACATCTATTCAAAATTCTTTACATTTCCACACAGGAGATGCCTGCATTTCTGTAGATTCCCCAAGGCACATTAATATTAAAAATGGAAGGGGAGAGAGAGCTAAATACTGTTCTCCCACTTAAAAAGTGGTTTTGTTGTTTTTATTAAAGGACTAAGATTATTTTCTCTCTATAAGTGTGTGTGTGTGTGGGGGGGGGGTGTTCATTTTGTCTGTTCATATTTCTGTTTCCTGAGAGTTCCACCTATTAATATACTTGACATGCATAAGATGTAATACTCTGTTTTGCAAAATTAATCAAGATAGCCACAACTCTTTATAAGGAGTCTTAGAACAGAATAAATATTCTCTTCCCATCCACACAAGATGCCCCCTGTTCAGCTGATGCCCCCAGCTGAACAGTGGAGCTGAAAAGTGGAGCTATGGAGTAGGAGAATAAGGTGGTGACACTTGTTCTGACACTGAGATCGCTCTTTTTCTGTTTTATCACTCAGCTGTATTTCCATGATGTATACTGAGAAGGAGACTCCCTGTTATTACTATGCATTGCATGGATGAAGTGAAGTGGTATTTCAGGAAGATGGCACATTCTTCCTCTTCACATGCCCCAAGAAAAGTAAAGCAAGAAGGAAGTGGAGAAAAGACGAGAGAGCGAGAGAGCGAGAGAGAGAGAGAGAGGAGTATTAGAGAATGTTGCATCGGGCTGTGACTACTTTTGGCCAAGCTTGGAAAGCTTGGAAAAGTTTTTCCTCTCCTGCACTAAAGTAGAGAAGTAGTAGAAAAATACAATGATACCAAAAAAGCAAAACAAAATAGTGCCAGCATAAGCTTTTTGTGAAAGAATCTTAATGTGTTTCAAGCAAATGCTCTATTTCAGGGGAATTGACTGCAAACACACTGCATTGATTTGAGCAGGTTAAACATTCTTCAAGGTTTCTAATGGTGAACAGCTCTTATTCTAAATTGGGTTCTTTTCACTTAATGTTTTTCTTGCATATTTTGATCCCCCCCTTCCACTTTGTTCCAAGTAGATGAACGTACTATTAACTCCAATATTCCACTAGCTAGATAATCTGCACACCTAGATGATGTAGCTTTTATCCTTATTTCATTTGCAACGTTTGAAGTAGCTGTGATAGATTCTTCAATTTACCTCACAGAAGTCTATCAGCATTAGATCTCTTCCCACTTGTTTTGAAATGAAAGGCACAAAGTATAAACCTTCATCTGCCAGAGGTAATATGCCAGGTAAAGTGAGGCCCGACATTCTTCCCTTGTGTGCTCCAACATGATATGAGGATACTCACCTCATTACTCCCTTGGTGCACTGGAGATTTCCAGATATGTGCCATGATCATAATATAGTTCAGGTATGTCTAGTTAAGAAATGTCTAGCTTGCAGTTTTGTGAGATCCACTGAGGCTGTAACTCAGTGCCAGAGAGACACTTTGTATGCAGTAAACCCCACCTCTTATCCCTGACATGTCTAGGGAAGGCTGATTCCCAATATGAAATTCCACCAAAGATTTCTTTTCTGAAATCTCCAAGAGTTGTTGCCAGTTTGCTTGGATAATGTTAAATCAGTGAGTGGTCTGACTCATACAAAAGCAGCTTCCTAAATGTTCTACCTAGAAGCAATGCTTCTCTCCCAGATTACCATCGACACAGAATTCTATCCCAATCCTAAATCAGTTTAGAAAGAAGCAAACTGAATTGTACTTTAGTCTATGCTGATACAAGTGTGACTGACTTCCAAACAAGGTTTTCATGACAATCATTGTGTGGATCATACTCACAACTAAAGTCTATATGATAATGTACACATATCTCCTAGATTTCTATTCAAGATTTTTGTGCATATCCATTTTTCTTTTCATATGATGAACTGCTAATGACTTGAAAAGAGTATTATTATTGAAGACGGGGATTACCACAGTATAACTTTCCATTTATCTGTATTATATTGGCTATTTAAATAGCCTTTATTTTGCTGAGTTGCCCAAGCTTGGAAAGTCTGCTCCAACATGACTAGGAATCAGATGAACCTGTCAAAATTTTCCAAACTCAGTTGGAAAGGATCCACATCATGGCACATGCACTAGTATAACCAACTGTATTAACACTGCGTCTAGTATCGTTACGAGAGTAACCTGAGACTTGGTAATTCTAGTTTTTGGCTCATGAGAGTTTTTAAAGTTTGCATCCCTTGCATATGTCTAGGAGTTTGTATCTGCTGTGTCTGCTTTCAAGACAGAAAAAAATGGTGAAACTGGAATGATTCAGAAAGAAGTTTAGCCATTAATAATGGTTAAGTACAACCATTAATAGTACCTATTATGAAGTGCCAAGCTAGCCAATATTGCTCTCTCTCTCTCTCTCTGCCTGGGAAGTTGACCTTGTGGTGAATGAAAAGATGCAGCAGCTCTTTCGCTGCATTGACACTACCACTGCTATGCAAATAATGCACGATGCAATGGATAAAAGGAAATGAAAGGTGGGTTTAAAAACAGATAATTAAATGTACAAGAATGAATGCACTTCTGCATTTACGATCATTGAAGAAGGGACCAGAAGTACTTTGTCAATATTTTAATTCCTTAGTTTTAATATTAATGTATAAATGTGAACCGTTGCAGAGAGACGATGCTCCCTGTGCTCCATGCCTTTTCTGTTATCGTTTAATCAAGGGTACACATAGCTAGTTTCCCACATCTGACCTGGCTATTCTTGGTTCTAGTAGAACTAGATTCATAATAGTTGAATATGATTCTACTAGAACCAAAAGGTATATGATGGTCTGCTGAGACATAGGTTCTGACAATATAATTACATTTATATTTCATCTTTTTCCTCTTACCTAGGGTGGTTTACATGGTCTTCCTCCTTTCCTTCATTTGTATACTCACAGCAATTCACTGAGGAAGGTTAGGCTAAGCCTGGTAATGAGTTTCATGGCTGGAAAGGGGCTAGAATCCAGAGCTCCTGAGTCTCACTCCAGCACTCTAACCACTGCTCCACATTACTTTTCCTGTTACTGCTTTAATATTGCTCTATTTCCTACAAAGAAACAGAAATCGAAATGGTGCACCTGCTATGTCTTTCTTTTGCCACTACATTTTCCCTGTCCCTTCCTGTTCTTTGCAGGTTCCAGGGTCATGATTCTATTTATTTATTTAGCTTTTAGGACAGTTTTGAGACACTACTCAGTACATCGAGGATACATAGATATAGCTAGCAATGCTATGATGCTCCTGAATATTGTATAAGTGGTATGTTATAGAGTGCAGGAGACATGCCAAAGAGCAAAGAGCAAATGCTACCTTCTTTTGGACCTAAGGTTAAACATGTCTGTGCTGGGAAGGAGAAGAATATCAGTCTTCCACACAGAATGCTGGCTATATCCTAGATGATTTGAAATGAGAATGTGAAACAACTTTCAGGTTAGTTCATGTGGGATGGGCCAGGTCAAGTTTCTGAGATGAGGGAGGTGCAAGTGATTATCTCAAAGTCAGACACTTTGCTGAGCCAAGCAGTTTCTGATAATGACCAGGATGTAGAGCCAGTGGCAGGGGTCTCTCAGCATGAGGAATTCTCAGACACAGACCATCCCCTCCCTAGCTCTTAGCCTCATGGTTGAGGCAACAGCAGAGACAGGAGGCCCAACTGAATGAGCAGCATGGGGAGCGGAGGCATGCTCACTTGCAGAAAGCCCTCCTGAGGGGTTTGGGTCCCAGGATGTTCATAAGGAATGTTCCTGGAGGTAAACACTAGATTAGATTCAACAAACAGTTCTGGAAATGCTCAGTGATTCATTCTGTGTGATTTGTACTTGGGAGCAATAATGAAAGTTTGCAAGGAAAATGGTCGGTGGATGGTGAGGAAACTTTGCTTACAACAGCCTGATTATTCGTGGTCTCAGTCATTGTCACTTTTTATCCATAAATGCTTCTACATTAATGAACTTTGTTTTTAAAAGATACTTATTTTAGAGCTGTGTTTTACCTCAATATGCATATTTAAATACATATTTATACAGCAATAACTAGTATAGTAGTATTTTTTAGTTTGATCGGGCAACTGATTTTCTAAGTGACTTCTAAGCTGCTGAAAACTGCATCACATCACCACTGCATGATAATTTGGATGGTTAAGCTCTTATCTGCATGGTCAAAAGATATGGATCAGGATATGATGTCTCTGAATGCCGAGATCCAGTTTTTGTTCAAGGGCCATAGAACATGAAGTAGTGTGCATCATTTTAAGATCTGGTATAACAGCAATATCTGCAGGCATCCAGAGGACTGACCTGGCAGATGAGCAAAGTATGTTGAAAGTTATTTTCAAATGGTTGCCTCCAGAAGGATGAAATAACTAGGGAACTGCAAGTTCAAGCCTGCAATTTCAATGTATCCTTAAGTTAACTGTACTACCTTTAGTTCAACTTTTCTGAAGGCAAATCTACTATGTTAACTGGTACAGAAAAATGGTTGAAGGAGGCTAAATTAATTCATAATTAATTCACAAATGATCAGGCAGTTAATATGCTGGAAAATATTTCCTAGGAAAATTTAATACTAGGTGGAATATGGGAATGGAAGGGGGTTGTCAGATTTTCTTCTACGTCTTCTGCATTAGTATTTTTAACCATAATGTGATTTAATTCTTAGGTTCGTTAATCTTCTTTGTAGTTGTTGTTAAACTGTTCCTGTTACACAGAGAAAATGAACATGAAGTAATTAAAGAGGTTAATAGTCACAGACTTTCGACGGGGAGAAATAATGGATATGTTAATATGTTGTCTAAATTGGATGGTTTGTTAATTGGTTGAGTTATTTCACCTATGAACAATATTCAGATTTTCCTGCAAACTTTTAATAGAGTAAAATGAATTTCTCAGGCATTCCTAGACAGATCCTGCATCATACCCACAAGAATCCAAGAATTCTGTTCCATAACTCAATATATAATTCACTGGTGACCTTGGTCCAGTCTGCATCCAAACTAGTCTCACAGGATTCTTAGTGCAAGTAGGGAGTGTTAACCTGCACCCATGTATGCCAATTCCATAGGCTTTGATGGTGAAATCATTAAAGTACCATGAAAGCAGCCTGTCTTACATAATGTTCATGAGGCCCATCTTTCTCTGCTTATAGAACCTCAAAGAATAATTGTGCTACTTTATACCATAAAGAACTATAAAAACCAGACACCCCCCTAGCTTAAGATATGGAAACCAGATGAAAGGTGCTTGCTAAAAATTATAGGAAACATGGGACAGCAACATCCATGCAGAGACCCTAAATAACCACAAAAGTCCCTCTTTATCACACTTTCCTTAACAACAGACAGCCCTCAGACACAGGAGCACAGAACTGTACATAGGAACTATTGTATTCACAGAAAATGACTGAAAAAGCACCGACTCACTGTTACATTCAGACAGTCCACCATATAATGACACAAGGAGCAGATAAACAGAGCGGTACAGTATAAGAGACATCCAGAGAAGAGCTTCTGCAACTTGGAGAAAGAAGGAACATTGCATGGGAAGGGAAAAGAGGAACAACGCATGTCCGTTAACAGCATGCAAACATTTTCTCTAGATGTTCTAGCAGTTTCTTCTCCCAGCACCAAGGAGAAACATTTGTTTCTAAAAATCAACAGACACGCCCAACTAATTTTCATCTTTATCCAGAGCAAGTCTTTTGTACAGCTAGTGGGTCTCAACTGCATGTTCAAGAAGCCATTACAGAATACTTTACCATAAAGATATAATATATATTATATATATTGATAATATATCAATGCTGGGAAAATTCATTTCCCTCTAACTCCTGCATTCCTCTATAGATGGAAGAAAAAGAGAAGCCTGCAGAAGCAGGACATGATCGCAGATTATATCACAGACTCTGCTTGTGAAAAAAAACCCACTGCTTTGTCCCTTGTGTAACCAACAACCCTACATCTTTGGCTTGCTTGAATTATGTCACATTTGACAAGTTCCAGCCCACCTAGTCTGATGTGCAGATTAAAACTCTGCTATGCATTGACCTTTTCACTGTCTGGATGTTTCAATGTAGGTTTCCACTTAAATATCATATTAAAATATAAATAAAATGTGTATTCTGAAAGGAAATGCACTTGGACATGCTCATTTTGGACGAAAATGTTTATAAGTATGTTTTATAAGTATGCTTATAATTATATTACAAATTCTTATACCACTTTTAAAATTGTGGATACACACAAAATTTTGTTATAACTGGTTTATATGTGGATGTACAAGGAATGATCTGAAATCAACTGGTTTGTAATTGCTAATTCCCAGTGCATGGGATGTTTCCTGTTAGGCTCCACCCACCTGGTACTAAAGTTAGCGTAACAGGAGGCTTATCAGCTGTCCCAGGCATACACAAGGTGTTCTTTAAGAAAATGGGCAAGGCTTATCAAAGGTGTAAAACTTAAAAGGATAGGCTAACTGCAAACCGTCCCGCTTCTGTATCATGCTCGCTCGCTTAGGCTGCAGATAACAACTTTCCATTTGTTTGTAACAAGGTACAAAAACCCAGCTGTTCCTCTACTGGGGGCCGCACTCATCCCATCCTTGTGTGAGAGTGCTGGTCCCTGCGCAGGTATTAAACTCCTCAAACCATATTCTGGTCGTCCATTGGTCTCATTCATATTTGCGGGACACAACATTTCCTTCTCCATTTCTGTAAACTAGCAAAATTAACCTTCACAGTGCACTGTACAGTATGGATATTTTTCTTCTTTTTCATGACCTAATTTAGGCAGAGTCAAGATGGAGAAGCTAGAAACTAAGAGCAAGTCTGTATCAAGTCCACACATGGCTTTATAGAATACAAGAGCACTTGGGATACCAGGCCAGAACACTTGTGAGAATAATCTTACCCATGAGTAACTCTACGCAGAAAGAGTCATTTTCCTGAGGTAGACACTTCTTTCCCTGCTGGCTGACCCATTCTGCACTTTTAGATATCTGTATTATTTAAATATTCCTGCAGGTGAAGAAATAGTTTGTCTTTTGACACTGTACCAGAAAAGATCTCTGTCTTGAAGGAATAGTTTGGGTACTGTGTCTACTGCAGGGCCAGGATTAATCTGATCCTCTCTCAGTTCCTGGAAGCAGGATGGTCCTTGTTACAAAGTCATTAAATGAACAGTTCAGCCCTACCTCATAAGAATGTTGGAGCAAACCAAGGTTCCCTTTGGTCCAGTTGCTGTTCTCACAGTTCACACTGAGATATTGTAGTTCTGCTGGTACAGTTATTGCTAATGGTACTATATATATTATTATAGTTGTACTTATTCTGATTAGTTTAGTTTAGTTGTTAAATTTATATATTGTCTTTCTCTAGGAGCCTGAGATGCCATATATGATCCATTGCATCCTTTCCATTTTATCCTTGCAAAAACTGGGTGAGATAACTTAGGTTTAGAGTCAACGGCAGGCCCAGTGTCTTCCAGTAAGCTTTATGAATTAGAATCTGGATCTCCCCAGCCCAACACCCTACCCACAAAACCACTATGTCTTGTTTACTTTCTGCCAGGGAAGAAGGCATTTATCTGTGGAAGCTGGATATGCAAACTCCTGCAACATCTAGCCAGAGCAGGAGGGGAAAATATGGCAGCTGAGGAAACCCTTGAGCAAGGCAGTTATACGAAAGGTTAACTAACTATGGAGTGTTCATTCAGATATAGCCCTGACTTACTGTTTCCCATGAGAAGCACCAAGGTCTCCAGATATTTATTCCACTGAAAGCAATAACATAGCTTACCATCCATTTTATTTGAATGATCATTCCTACTTACCCTTCTTCCTAAAAACAAGGATATATGTCCTGCTACAGAATTTTCCCAGATATCCAAGAAAAAAAAAGGTAAACTGCATGTTAATGAAGCAATGAATTTTGGACATCCCTAGTTAAAAGTAACCCTTGTCCCTCTCAATAGAGGAGATATTCTGTACTCAACACCACACATGTTTAACTTACTAACATTGTCTTTGCCTCCATTTCAGCACAAATACTATTTCATAATGATTTAACTAGCATATCCAAGTATTCCAGTTTCCTTTTCATATTACTGCAGTACAAATTATTTGAATAACATACATTTAGCAGTACCTCATGCTTCGTAGGATTTTGATTGCAGAACATTTTTTAAAGACACTGTAAAAGCTTAGATACTATTATAGTGTCCCCAGCTCCCCATAAGCCCAAGTGGCAAATGAACACTGAAGTACCATCCAGCTAAAGTAAACAGTGACCTAGAATGCAATCATGTTTATGCTTGTACGGAAATAAGTCCCATTGATTGAACATCTAAGTTGAAAGCAGTGTGTCTACCATATTGATAGCAACAGTCACCCAATACCTTTACAGAGAAAATGATAAACAATTTAAATTGATCATTAAAATGTCATAATACAGCAGTCTGCAGTGTAAACATTTCCAAGACAGAGAAGAACAGACATGTCCCTGCCATTTTGCTAGGGAATGCTGAAATCAGAAAGCAAGTCTCCCTTCACTGGACCTTTGTTTCAAGTGAACCTATTCAAGTGGACCTTTACTTATTTTCCCTGATACTTAAAGTGAAAGTCAATTAGGTTTTTGGTTTATTCAGCAGATGTTCTTTCAGTTATTCTTCCTGAAATTCTTTTTTATGAAGTCATTTGGAATCGGACTCCAGAATGCACAACCTATATTGTATCATCCAGTGCTTGCCCTCATAACTCATTTTCAATTACAGCTATGCCAGTATGAAAATGTGTATGCATTTTAATGTTGTGAGCCACCATGAGTTCTGATTGGGAATAGGTACAATATGCATAAATATTATAAATATAATACATAAATAAATTTTATATAGAAACTTGGCTTGAATCTTTCTTTATACTTAACTTTAATTTGCCTTGGCCTCTAGTTCCTTAGCAATTTCCCTATAATAACTTTAATTATATCCTAATTTCTCTTAGTTGTTAATGATCCCCCACATTCTTCCTTTATCCTGAAGTTGTCAAATCCATGTAAATATTCCAGAAGCTCAGATATTTCAAAGCACAGATTCCTTTTCCTTAGGTTAACTTTAGAATTCGAAATAAGATCCCATCTGTCTTTGTCAGTCATAAGACACATCCCTGATCACCTCCTTTTTTTCTGGTATGCCCAATTATCATAATTATTTCTTCATACTCCCTTTGAGTCACAGATTTCAGTTTTTAGCATCTGTCACTTGTCATCCAACTTTCGGAACACTGAAGCAAGTAATTTACCAAGAATTTATCAGCCTTTGGAAGAACTTTTCACTTCTGTAGATCTAAGTCCATTGAAGATACCAAAATACCAGGAATATAAATATAGTCAGCAATGGCAGAATATTCAGAAATGAATAAAACATTCTAAGTATGCTAAATAATCTACAGGTTTAATGAACTGGAATATGCCAGTAATTTTTCAAAACCATTTACTAACGTCTGTTTCAAATTATTTTAAAAATCCAAATGTACTAGTCACATATTTGGTGATCTCTTGGTGTACAAAGGCATAATGTCTTTAGGGTGATGGCAGCTCATTTTATTTGTGCTAGGACAGGACACTGGTGCTAAGACATCCTCCTAGCTTAAGACATGGGAAGCATGTAATTCATGATATCTAGTAAAAAGACAGATGTACCATTACTTCCTGCCAGCCAGCATAGAGTGAGGAGGGCAGTGAGGGTGAGAGGCAACGGAAGAGAGCCAAGTGGCCAGCAGAGTGGGTAGCTTTTGCTAAGTTTACCAACTTAGCACAATCCTGTGTATGACTATCAGAAATAAATTCCTTGGAGTTTAATGAGGCTTATTCATAGGGTGGGACCTCGGATTTGTGCACTATTCCTTCTCCATATTCTTACTTTGAGGAAATTAATCTTTAAAGTTTTATTTCCATGTAGGATGGATATAGCCTTCACAGTGACCAAGTGTATGGGAATGATGCATCCACAATATCAAGTCTAATCTCATGGATCATTGCAAATAATTCTCCCAAAATTCTTGTCATCCAACTTTCTTCCCGGATTTGCACATTCTAAATGCTGTGATCTTGCTTTTGCCCTGGAACCAATGAATGTTCTAGTTTCATAGGTCCTTTTTCCATTTCCTAATTTTGTACAGAATTCTGTGCATGAACAATTAATTTACTTCACTTCAGTATTATCCCTTCTCCCATTACATCTGTATGCTGATGAAACACTTCCAATCTTGAATATATGTGGCAAAACACTGCAAAAAAGCTACCTTGTACATATGACTATAACAATATTTCCAATGGTACTTTACCAGAACTCAGGAATACTTACTAAAGCACTGTACTGAAATACTTTAATGCAATGATGCATACTGTTGAATCAAGACTGGTAAAATACTGCTGAAGAAAAAATGTCTACAAGTACAGCTGTGCGCACTCCAGTTGCAGAATTAGTTTCAATGATTCTCCTAGATAAACTTGAATTCAGGAGAATTGGAACATGAAGGAGAGTGAATCCAAGCAGCCCTAAAGGAATGAAATGTGGAAAATCAACTCATCTCCATCTTTACCACTTGATCAGAAATGAGAAGGCAATGTGAGCGGGAAAGACACACACCACTGCTTTCCCTTTATGAGTGCATCATTCCTACACACACCCACACACACATACACCCAGTGGGATCTACGCATGCATGGTGGACATTGGTATCCCAGATCTCTATAATTGGAGTTTATCTCATAACATGGACACACAATGGGAACAGATGTTTAAAGTCAATGGGGAAGAATGTTGGTTTGACTCTGGAAAAAACCAACAGCTGGGGAAAATGTAAGGAACATTGTGAATTGACAACAACAACAAATTCTCATATGTTTTGTTGTATCAGGTGTTGGCACTTTAGTGGACAAGCAATAGGTTAAGTCTGACCTTCAGCAAACCAAATGTTGGCACACCAAAGGCATGCATTGAGATCCTATAATGGCAAATGTGTGTCAGATCACTTATCCCATTTGTATATGCAAGCCATGGAAGGACCCATGGCTAGGGCAATCTAGTAATCTGAAATGGATCCAATTAGGATGCCTTCCTATACAATTCTTATCAAAAGCATGGATATTCATGCTTGTGGAGGGATTGGAACAGGAGTTTATATTTGATTCTTCGCCAGCTTCAGAGATCACAGTGTTTCCATTTTCCACCCACAGCTGCCTTAGTACTAAATCAGTGAGGCGCAGGAGGTTTAAGGCAGTTATGAAATGCTCTGATCTTAATCTGTGCAGTGGAACCCGGAAGAAAGGTTTAACCCTTTCACTCCATTATGTCAAGAATCAGATAAGAATGGTTTTGATAACAACACACTTTGCTGTATTATCTGTCAAAGGAACTGAGAGGAATGAAGCCACTTCTGACCCTCAATGCACAAGCCAGGTTCCTTTCTGTCATTGTAATGATGCTACCATCTGAAACGTGTTACATATGTCCTTATTTGTGTGGTTTCGTGGCTCTTTAATTGAAACATTTATTACTGATTGATCTTTCAACTACAGTGAGACTTCTCTGTTCCCAAGAATCCTTATTCTGTTACAAGAACATATTCAAATACTCTAGGTGTTCCCCAACCTGTTGGCCTTCAGAAGCATTTGAACCACAACTCCTAGAATTCCCATCCAGCAAGGCCATTGACGGGGAATTCCAGCTACTGCAGTTCAAATGTGTCTGGAAGGCACAAGGTTGGAGTAGACTGCTCTGAATGAGCCAGTTAAGGAACTTCCAATATTGTGCCATTTGCATGGCACAGCAGTGCTGTTTATTCTCAAAATTATTTATCTAAAATCCTGGAATTCTTGGAAACGTAGAAGATATTTGGTACTAAGATAACAACTAAAGGTGGACAAACATTCAAAGACAACTTGCCTGTCATTGCTCATTAGAATGCAATCTTCCACACAATGCCAAAAGTGTCTCTTGTGTTATTTCTGAGGAAGAGATCATTCTGGCATCCTAATTCTAAATCACAATGCATAAAGGTATGCAGTCAATGGAATTCATTTGCAATATTCATAATAGGTTCTGGTTGGGAAAAGCAGGTGGATGGACAGGACATGCATTATTTGAAGTGTCAGGTGCACAATAACGTGTTGACATTGCTTTTAACCTATATTGAATAGGTTAAAAGCAATGCATAACCTATATTGTACCCCCTCACACACACAACCCAGGTATTTTGTTCAACACTTTCCCATTACAGGCGCTTTACCAATGACCCAATGCTCAAGACAAACATGGTGGCTTCCATACATCACGGTGTGCACCTGCACTTGTGTCTCATCACACATTGTTCTTATCACTTGTATCACCTTCGCCTGTTATATGAGCATCACCATCCAGTAACACTCTCAATGCTATTACACTGTATAAGTGAGGCCAACTGGCAGATTCATTCACTCCAATCCAGTTTCTCTGTTCAGTATCACCTCTAAAATCTTTCTTGCCTATTTTTGTTTTCCTTGTGTATGTGCATGTGTGGCAGCAACCCTTCATCTGACATGACAGTCCTTGAGCCAAAAAAGTGTACCTTAATCTAGCTAGTTACATTCGATAGACATGATATATTCATACTATTGTTTAGCTTATACTAATGGAAACATCTTTTGATTTCTAGGAATGTTTGCAGTAAACTACCAGCAAAACAATACATATTCTAGACATGCACTCTAATGTTTGCAAGGAGACATTTGGTAAGCAGCATGCATTTTTGCTCATTCTCTCAAAATTGTCTTGGGTCTTTATTAAACAAAATCCTAAAACTTGCTCTGCTTACAGTGAGGCAGACAAAAACACTGGTGCATGATCACAAAACAAGATGCTGCATGGGCCCTGTAGGGAATTGATGGCAGCATCATAAGCAGATATTGCTATCATTTGTTGTGTATACAGCACTTTTATGTGTAAAGTGCTTCATAACATTCATTTTGTATGCTCTCACAACAGCCATCTGTTGTACTATTATTCCCATTTGAGAATGCAGATTTTGACTTCTCATATTGCTACACAATTGAAATGATATTGTCATGCGCACTTTGAACCAGATATTCCAGAGCAGGGTCTAATTTGACCAACAGCTTATACTGTATGTTTACATTTCAGGCTCTTGTTACTGGTGGTAGTTTTCCCCATATATGCACATATGCATACCTGCATTTCCTGGGCATAAATATCATTAAGCACACAAACAAAATGTTTGAGTAAATAAGTTTTTAATAGAAACTTAGTTTATTCCAGTTGTATTATTTGTAAACAGGAATATGGAATAATGAAACGCTTCCCAAGTGGACTGAAAACACACTTTTATGATATGAGTCAGAGTACATTTTATCTACACCTTGAATACATAAAGAGAAGCATGGATCAAATACACTCTGAGCTCCATATGTGGCTTCTTGCTATTTTTATTTAGACTGAAGTCTCCAGTTTGCATGCGGTCAGTTTGACTTGACAGATAAGATGGTGAAAATCAGAACAAATGCTGATAAGATGGTGATTTATGTGGCAAATTTCAGCCATTGGCCCAACTAATTTGGCACACTGATATTTATGTTATTTGAGTCTGTCCTTTTAGTTGGAGCTGCAAACTAACTTTACATCCATCCCATGAGTTTGACCTGAATTTGACAGATAATTCCTTGGACAAGGCCACTCAGTACATTGCATAGCTCCATGAGGACTAGATTTTGGTTTATCTTGTTCAAGCCTAACAAAGGTTTTATTCCATAAAGCACACTGCAAAGTTGGAAATCTATGGCCTTTTAGCACATATTTCCTTTGGGCCAGTAACATTTACAGGAAGCACAAAAGGTGTAAATTCTAATAAAAAATGAACAGAAACAAAATTTTCACACAACCCCAGTAGTAGTACACCTCATGAGAAAATGAAGTACCAGCTAACTTTATGACCACATGAACTCTTGCATTCCCACCCACTAGCATAATGGATCCCTCATATTAAACTTCTTTGCTTTCTATTTTTCTATGCTGTCTTTTACTCTGATTATATGTTTTGCATTTCAGCAACAGTTTATTTTCATTCAGTCTAATTGCTGTACATGATCTCTGTGCTTTTATACTGCAATTATTTCACTGTTCTTTAGAGGCACAACATTGAAGTAGTTTGCATTCTCTAGTTTCTTTGTTGAAATGTATTTCCCATTAATTGACAACACCAAATATACTAGAATTTTCTCATTGGGGTGCTATGGTGGCAACAGAAGGACATTGTGTTCTAGTCTCTAACTCTATCAATGTCCATAATTAACACACCATCTTAAAATCATTGCAAGACAAGCTTGTTATTGTTTCTAAGGAAAGAAATCCATGCTGTGCAAACACACATCTATTGATTGTATGCTTCATGTTACAGCAAATACTATGCTGGAAAAAAGCTTAGGGAGTGCTTAGAGGTTGCTTTGGAGGAGGCAGTGAGGCCTTCAGAAAAAGCAGACATACAAAGCTTTGCGGTAACTTGATTGAGAAGCCTGGAAGTGCAGTAGTGTTGCATTATGTTGCTGTTTGATATGTATTCAGAGTATGTTAATTCTAACTATTGAAAGGGTTTATTAAGTAGTTTGGATCCCCATGGTTCTTATGTGACATGTATCTCAAGTGAAATATCTATATTTCCCCAATCTAACTGATGAGTAAATCAAACCAGTTATGAAAGGAATGTTGTAATAGAGACATTCCTACCATACTGATAAACATTATTTCATACTGAGGAAAAACATTTTCCTCAAATCCAAACACAACTCAAAACACAATTTCAAACAATGTAGGAGAACTAATGAGCCAATGATCCCTTCACATTAAATGCTCTCTATTATCATACCAAAGTAGCATTTCAGGCAGAAAATACAAGGTTAGAACTTTGTTCAGTAGCACATTTTGTAGTATACAATTAAATAAATAAATGATATGAAGCAATATTCAGCTATTCAGTCTCCCAACATGTGAGAAAATCTTGTCATTTACATATTTAGGGCTTTTTTCATAATGACTCTTGAAAACTATGAGATTCATTGTTGCTGTGATTTTGTTTTGATTTTTAAATCAATTTTAATATTTTTGTAATCCTGAAAGCATCAGAAGAAATGGGAAACATCCCCCAAGAAAATAAGTAATGCTGAAATGATTGTCTGATGCTCCTGTGTACAGGTTTGGGTCTCTCTCATCTGTATTTCTAACCTAGTCTAAAAAGATTCAAGAGTTTAGACATTGTCCAGTTTACAACATATATGCTACTAACATCAAGTGCTGCCTTTAAGACATCATTTTACATATTCCCTTATCCTTGTTGCCAAAAAATACACTGATCCAATGGTACTGTGAACCTTCTATCTATACAGTGGTGTCTGCATGAAGAAAAATTGTGCTGATCTGAATGTGCTATGCTTGCATAAGGTATACAAGTACAGTATATAAGCATATTTACAGATCTGTGATCCAAGAACAGGTGTGGTCCAAATGAGAAAAGGAAAATAGATGTGCTTGATAAATTCATTTTGTGATAAGCCCAGTAGCAACTGGCCTCCTAAACCAATGGAAGATAGTGATTCCTTGGGTTCTTATCCAGGAGTTTCAGTGCAGTTCTCTACTCATGAAACTCATTTTTTTTAAATGAAATACATTCAGAATACAATTAAAATGCAATTTGTGATTTTTAAAAAAATGTACAAATATTAAAATGGAAGAGAATTTTCTTATGCAATGGAGATAGGGAAAAGTTTTAGGCTGAAAATAAATTCATTTGTCCATCCCTGGGCTAGTTGACTTAGGATATGGATGGCTGTAGACATTAGGCAGGAAGGCAGCAAACTAAAATGCTGTATACAACTTCATCGATCAATCCCAAGCCATTTCTAAAAGCCTGAAGCTGTAGACAAAAGGTCAACTGTGGTCAAAAGAATCCTTTCCCCATGAGGCGGCCTCCAGATATGGTGAATAATGACCCTCTTATCCCAAGCCAGCATGGCCACTGGGGAAGGTTTGGGGAAGGCTTTGGTCAGCTAAGTACAGACATAAGCAAGGACTAGACTGAAAATTGCTTTTCTATTCAAAACTCTCCCTGTAGATGCCATGAACCTAGGACTCCATATGAGTTTAGAAGTTTTAATGCTCACCTACAAGGTGCTCCCTAACTTTAACTTTAAATAAAATTTAAGTAAATCTTAAAGAGAGAGATCAATTATATATCCTCAAAGGAAGTGCAGATGGGAGCTGCAATCTCCACTGAAGGAGATGGCAAAGCTTGCTGCCACGGCACAGCAGTGTGCACAACATTATCTTCCCGTTTGGACATTTTGCAATAGCATTACATTTATGATTTATATTTTGAATGTGCGAGACTCATTTTAAAAAACGCTTCTTGCCTTCAGGGCTAAAGAGGAGAATTTTGATGAGATCAAGTAAAAGAAAAATCCCTGAAAATTGTTAGATTGGGTTTGGCTGCTTAAAATCCTAGTGAAGTTACTACATTTTGAAGTGGCTGAGATTGAAATTGTCTCATCAAAACCCATTGCACATTCTTTCAAAGCCTGAGGGAGTACCTTAAAAAGTTCTGACTCATTATGTTTTTACTATGAAGATAGTTGCTCTACAGAAGTTTGACTTGATTGGAAGGAAAATGTGTACGTAGCTTTTTAGGCTATATATTATATGTTGTAGTTTGCTTAGTCATGGTAATATTACTTATTATTTGTACTCCATGAGTTCTTCTGTTTAACTGTAATATAGCATGTGAAATGCTGCAAATATGCTTTGGGCTTTAGATGCCAACAGCTTTTTTATCTTATTTTTTATTTTTAGCACTGATAAGAATGCAAAGAAAACACAGAATTCAAAACAGACCTTTTCCACCTATGTTTGGAGCCGAGGTATGAAGCAGAAACTGGAGACTGCAACCCCTTCTAACAGTGATCTTATCTGGGAAGACTTGACAAGGCTGGAGCCAAATTGGGCCACTGAGAAACAAGAGGGAGGTACGCAGATGTGTGGGGCAACACCAAGTTTTGCAAAGCTGCACAGATTTATTTATTGCTTGATTGATTTTAGGTGAAAATTTGTAATTGGCTATACCCATTCCCCGAATGATCAAGGAAAGAAATTCAGCTCCTATATATAATGATGATGACGATGACAACAACAATGGCAATGACAACAACAGTGAGGATTAAAGTTTTGTGAAAAAGTACCTTTGGTAGTTTGCTAAAGGAAATGGTATTGAAACAGTGGTTTTACTTATACTGTACCAGCTTTTGTACATTTGATTAAATATTTTAATGCATTTTATTTGAATCATCGTTGCCGCTCATTATGAACAGGATTGCTCTCTTTGGCTTAGTTGTAATAAGTAACTACTTAAGAGCTCTGATAAAATAGCAATGGTAAAAATCTCTGTGATTACTGGATATTGATGGTAGACTAACATCATACTAGAACATTCATTTAGCAGCAAGAGAGTTCTGGGTCCATGAAATACAAAACACAAGATCACAGTCTATGCCCAAAAGGCTTATGGTAGATATTTTGGCCTGGATTTTTGACAAGTAGATTGGTTATATCCTTAGTGACTTTTATTGAATAGTGTTCATTATTCATGAAAGACATTTTCTTGAACAAATCAATTTATTTCAGAAATTGCTACTTGACAATGACCTTAGCATATGCATGCTTCTTTTTGTGTATAGCATTGGGAGTGGGGTGATAAGTAATTTTTAAGTCAATCCATTCAAGAAATTTTATAGTACTCCCTCTCTCCTGAAAATAATCCTGCTTGCTGATACATCCCATTAAAAGCCCCAAACACTAAAGTGTTATGTAGGGGAAAAGAGACAGAATAATGGCAAAGTTAAACTATAATTACATAAAATACAAATTGCAATGCAACAAATATATCAAATCAGATTAAATACCCATGATAGCCATTTGTGGTATAGACAAAGAGGTCCCCAGCCCACATGGATACACTTTAATCTATCTTCCAATTTAATTGGATTTTCCTGCTCAGGCATCTGATAGCACTTCTGGCTTACAGGTGACCTGACAAATAGCTACTTACATGCACAGTAAGAGTTTTACAGGCACTTGTTACCCTACCTTTCTAGAAGTGGGTACCAAATGTTCTCTTGTCGTTGCCTTCTTGTTTTATATTGTGCATATTCTGTGTCTAATTAGGTATTTTATATGCTTTTTGTATTTCAGTTATCTTGATAGCTTTGTATTGAGTTGAAGTTCCTTAGATTGCTTTTGAGTAGATCGCATAAGAGACTTTTACTTAACGAGAGAGAAATACGTTTCTAAGTTGTTCATCATCAGTTTTCCACAACCCCACAGCCATCTCTGCATGTTATATACTCCATCCTGTCCACATGGTTTATCTGATTTGGGAAAATGAAAATTTTGCTTGCACTTTCAGCCTCCTTAGGGAGGATATGGCATTAAGCTGTAAGCTGTAACTCACAATTTCCTTGCTTTTTGGTGCTTGGCTGAAAGCTGTGTACAGTGACTCTTTTCCTCTTTTCCCTTCTACTCTCCTCCTTTTGGTAAGCCATAATTTTGTTGCTGCTGTCCACTGAATTTCATGAGTTTGTTTTTAATCTGAACTGCAGATATTATTCACTTAGCAACCAAGCCTTACATAATTCCAATTATCCCATATGAAATCAAAATGAATGTTATAAGTTCAAATCTTTTTTAAAACAGATACTACAGTTTATCTTGTGATTTCAGTTCCTCAACGTGAGATAAAATTCGAAAGTCTTCATGAAGGAAGTCAGGCCTACCAAGCTCCTTGTTAATGTTGCACATTCCAAAACTCAAGTTATTCATGAGTAAGACTCAAAGAATGCAATGACTTTTCCTTTTAAGAAAAAATGCACAATTCTAATCACTGCTTCTGGCTGAAATAAACCTCAAGGATTCCTCCCAGTTGCTATCAACACAAAGAAATGTCCAGTTGCCCGATCCAAAGCATCTCAAATGAATATCAGATCTATCAGATCAGTGTTTTCTGAAAGCAATTAAGTACCCTCCTTTACTGTTCCCCATGAGTAAAGGCTGACACAGCACTGATGTTATAACCAATGTACCTTACTCCTGTCAGAAGAACTCAAGGAACACTCCTAGCTCTTGTTCTGGTTGCCGTGCTGTTTGGAGAGCAAAGGAGCTGTTGAATCTGCTGGAAAATCAGAGCATGAGCAAGTTCTCATAGTTTCCCAGCAGAATCAGGCATGAGTGCCCAACATCCAATCTTTCCCAAGATTCACTCTCCCCCACCCACCCAGCAACAAGATTTGATTGTCTTTCAGCTTCCCAACCACTAACATTTTGTATTGTTCTAAATGTCAGCTTTCCCCTTCCCACATTCAAAATGAACAGAGATGAGAGAAGGAAAGAGAAAGAAATTCTGTCAGTCCTTAACAAAGGAAACACTCGCATGTCTTCTTTATCTCAAAGTAATAGTAGTTTATTAATAACAGCAGTGGGGTTATGCAGTCATAATTTGTCTCTTTAATAGAAAAGATCTCTATGTATGAGACAGTTGTTTTTGCCTATAGTAGGCTTTAACTTGTATAAATAATCTGAATCTTTCCCTTTTGCTTCATTAATCTTCTGACTAGACACCCATGGTCTGCAGATGTTTCTGCTCTTTGGACCAATGCATATTACAAAAGGAGCAGTTTTGGAAGTTTCAAATCACATAAAAGACAATGTTCCAGCCAACTCAGCTCCATCAGGTCCCCCCGCCCACCTGCTTCCTGCCATTTAGTACAGTTCTCTGAAAGGTTTTCAGTATAAAAATCCCTTATACATTGTATAAACCTTGTTGCCTGCAGGCAAAATGTTATTTTCATAAAAAGAGTCTTGCACAGCGCACTCCTAGCTTAAACTAGGGTTGCCCTATTATCCAATTGCCTAAATTTTACCCAGACTCTAGTCATGATAGCCAAAACCCAACTGCAGCATTAGATGGGGAAAGGCAAAAGATTTATAGGATCTGAAGAGAAACCAAACCAGAGTGCCGGAAACAATTGAACACATTATTTTTTACTGCCAGTTTTATCTAGAAATATGGGCCAAGTTTATTTCCCATCTGTTTAGAAGGTGCCCAGAAAGATCTGATCCTGAGGTTGCCAGGAAGCTTCTTATAGGCACCAATGCCCTGCTCACAGTTTGCTGTGCAAGGTTCTTCACAGCTCCCTGCAAGATCTGCAAAGGTATTGTATGCAATGATTTAAAGTTTTAATCACAAATTGTAATCAGAGATTTTAATTAATTTGATATCATTTGTTTACTGTTATTTTGCCTTTTAATAGCTGAAATATTTTAACTTGTGTTCTTACTTTGTTTTTGTTTTGTTTTTTAAGGACAATCTGGTGACTGACCGTAATAAACTGCTCATAGCATTAGATGGCACAGATTCCTACCTTAAAAAAAATCAAAAGCAAGTTCCTAGACTTGTAAAATCAGAAACACAAACCAGCATATGAAGACACTATTTTATCCAGTCATTTCATAAGAAACGAGTCTATGTCTATCTGTCAGTGTTCTTAACCAATGTATGAAGGTATGCCTTTGAATGACATTTAGAGGAATATCAAGATTAAACAAGTAGAAAGACAGTAAAGAGGCTTCCCAGTTCATTTTTAATCTATTTTATGTGTTCTTCCTTGGTAAAGAAGTAAGTAGTACTTACAGAAAACAATATAAACTGCAGAATTTGTATAGCTGTGTTTGGAAGTTGTTTGTCTACTCCAAAACAAAGTGTAGCAGTAAAGATAGGAGTGCATGCTTCTTCCTAACTCATTTTTATTAGGCACATACTGCTGGGAGAAAGAGTCGTGGAATTGAATCAGACCAATGGTCCTTGTAGTCCAGCATTCCATTGCATCCACTCAGTAGGGTGACTCCAACAGCCCCCTCCTGCTTAGGTGCCCTTAGGTCTACACAGGCATACTGCCTCGGGCACTGGAGGAAGCACATAACCATCAAGACTAGCAGCCATTGATGACCTTCTCCTCCATGTATTCTCCACTACCTTTTTAAAGCCACCCAAATTGGTGACCAACATTATTCCTGTGGCAGTAAAATCCATAATCTAACAATGTGCTATGTGCAGTACTTCCTTTTCTTTTTTAAGGAGGCTCCCACCAATCAAGTTCATGGGATAACCTCAGATCTAGTACAGTGGGGGGCGAGGGGGAGAGGGGGCGGGGGAAGGAGGGAGGGAGAGAGATGCCTCTGACTTCGCTATACTATGTAACAACTCTAACATGCCATCCCTTACTCTATTTAAGCTAAGCTGTAACCATTCCTCATAGGAGAGTTGTTCAACCCCCTTGATCATTTTACTTGCCTGTTTTCTCATTCCTTTCCCCACATCCAAGCCAAATTCGTGAATGCTGGCTATCATGCGGGCCTGCACAATTGTCCTTTTGCCAGCTATGAGCAGTTCCTTGAAAGTGCTGCACTGGCACCTTGGAGAAGCTCCTATTGGCCAGTCACAGACTTTCAGTTTAACCTACCTCATAGGGTTTGTGTAAGGATAAAACAGAAAGGAGCAGAACCACATAAGCCCCACTTGGTTTCCTTGCAAAAGGAAATGAAGTTGGGTATCAAATGTAACAATACCAATAGCATCAACAACAATGGGACCTAGAGCTTTATGAGCTAGATGTCAAGGCTGTCAAAAGTCCTGTGCAAAACATACCATAGCTTATCATGCTACGCCAACAAACCATGATAATTCCTTGCACAAGATGGCATTTTGCATTGTCCAAATTCTGTAATGGAATTTCAGCATGGTTTGTTTGGTTGTTAGAAACCCCAGTAGGAAACAACAGTCTGTTCTATGGTTTCCACACTTCACCATGGTTTCTCTGGTTGGCCAAACCCAGCATTATGGCTTCTGCAGTCCTGGTATGCAGCTACCACAGAGTCGCCTGGAAAGAGTGGCAGCTGCAGGAGTGCTCCAGCCATCCAGCATGAGATTACATTTCAGCTGCAATGGCTAATGGGATACATGCCAACAGTGAGGGATACTGGTAGCATGGAAACCTACTTACCAACTTGGTTGATTGGCAGGCAGAGCCAGACAAAAGACACAGGCAGTGTGGAAATCACCCTGTCATGTCATGTGAACCCAACCTTAGAGTGGCCAGTAGGAAAGAACAATAGACCTAGTAACTGCCCTGTAAGGAACCATCTTAATGCAACACACTGTATATGAAGTTCAGTGCTGTTCCTTTTACTGGCTAAACATTGTCAGATGAAACAGCTGTAGTCTTTCTTTAGTGTATCATTTGAACATGCAATGCATTCTCCTGCAGGGTTTCCCAGATGTGCTGAAAGACTTGAGTCAAAATGTTCTTTGTCTTACACATGCAGAGGGAAACCAAACAAATGTTAATGAAATTCTTTTACCTTCCCTCTAACATTCTCAGAAGCTTTCACTTAGGCAGAAACTTCCAAATTTCTTGAATTTTGCATTAGGCACAATTCAGAGGTAACTCTTCCTGGTTTCTTTTTAATCACCAGCATTTTTTATACATCCAATCATCTTTTCAAAGCTGCCATTATGCTCTTGTCAGCCTCTTTATGAACTGAACTTCTTTTAGAAGTCAGATTCTGCTTCTGGCTGCTAGATGTACCTTTCAAAATTTTAACAACAAGGATTTTATTTTAGTTAAGTTTGCTTCATTTATATGCTCTTCTAAGATACCTGTGGGTGATGCAGCTTGTATGGTTTTTCATATTTCCATGAGAATTAGATTTGCTGAAATACAATATCTACAGAGCCTTGAGTGACCAATCAAAAAGAAAAAAAATAAGTAAGGCCTTTTATGACATTTCTGGACAAATGTATATTGAGCTAAATTAAGGCTCTATGAAGCTATAGGGAGCTGTAGGCTGCTGCACCTGCAGAATCCGGGATGCAAAGAGAAGTATTATGCCTGGAAAAAATATAATCATGCCTCCAGGGTTGCTGGAGGAATCGGCTGCTGAGTGGTAGCTATTGTGTGCTTCCCAGTGTAACCCCGTCACTGCTAGCCTGTCCTTACCACAGCTCGATGTCTCTATTGAGACTGATGCACACTAGAAGACCTCCCTGTGCCAATTACCTAAGCTACTCATTTTCTTGCTAGCAGCCATGCTATAACTGCAGCTCCTGCCAGAGGGAGAATGGCCTAATTATTCCCTCTCCTTGCTCTCATACTATTGGGATAGCCTTATGGAATTAGCTTATGAAAATGCATTTATGCTCTGAAAAAGTTGGTTCAGATCTATTCACATGCTTACTTTCAGTCTTATCTTCACATGCACTGGAGCCTGCATTAATTTTGCGTCTCCTCCTTCAAGTCTGCAGAGCCACTAGTATGAAATGAAAATAAGCCAAGGCTTTGGGTGTACATGCAATGAACATTAGACTGACTATGTTTCAGCTGAAGGGTTTTAGTTTTACTGCCACAACTTTTAATTTTCAGGATATTTTGCGATTTTCACTGAATTGCTTGGTTCTGAAAGAGTCAAGTCATTATTCTTATCCTACAAATGCAACAACAAGGCTGAAAGGCAAGGATTAGGCCCAAGCCATACCATGAGACCCAGTCCAATTCCCTTCTTATCTGTTTAGGTCTCTCTTACTTTCTACACTGCAATTGTATGGCACCTGCCTTATGACAGTTGAAACAAGTCTGAAATTCTCAGTGGTCATTTGTATCCAGGCAGTTGTTCTTCAGCTGCCTTTGAGATGCTTCGATTCTGGTCGAAGTAGTAAGAGAAATAATAGGCGGAACTGACTTCAAGTGGGGCAGAACTGTTCGTTTCAGCTCTGCTAGAATTAGTGATTCCATTTTGCACTTCCATTTTGAACTGGCTTCCACAGTTAACTCAGATACAGCCAGGAGGAGAGCGGTTCAGAGAACAACAAAATGGCTTGCAATGCTTCAGAGACCTTTGAGATGGAAAATCAGGGGTCCAACATAAAACACATTATCCAAGATGAAGAAATGTTTGCCACCCTGCACCAGATGCTTCCTTTTCATTATTGACATATGCAAGCCCACTCTGGAAGCTGTGATTCTGGGAATCTAGAAAGTCCAGAACATCCCTCTATCCTGCTAATGATTGTAGTAACACTGAATATGTCCTATCCCTACCTTCAGTAAATTATTCTAAGATGTGCTTACTTAAAGCCATGCATGAGCAGCATGAAAGCTGTCTCAGAACAAGGTATGAGAGCACACTGTGTTTGTTTATTTATTTATTTATTAAATTTGTATAGAAGCCATAATGCTATCTGGGCAGCCAACATGTCCATAGGCTGAAAGTCTAGTCAGGTTTTACTACCCTATACAGGTTGGCAAAACTCATGGGGCATTTCAGCAAGTTGTTGGCATGAGAAGATTTGAGGGTCTGTATTACACTGCTTACTTTTCTTTCAAGAGCAACAGTAATTTAAAGTGCTTAACTTTCACCTCCTCTTGGGGGGAGGGGGTGAGAGGGGAGGGAGAGAGAGAGAGAGAGCCCACTACTGGTTGCTGCCATCTGAGTTCTGAAAGAGAGAGAAAGGACACTGCCAGAGTTCATCATCTGCTGCTGTTCTCTGCCATCCCTGGACTCCCCCACCTTGCTGCCCAAGAAGGTTATTGCAAGAACACTGTGATCTGCTGCCATTTCCTTCTGCAGGAAAAATGGCTGATTAGCACTATCTCTGTGAGGGGAAAGAGTGTTAGTGCTTTGCAAGACAGAGGAGGAGTTATACCATGTAGGCAAAAAGAAAAGAAATCAGAAAGGAGTAATGAATTGAGATGCAAGGTTACTTAGGGAGGCCAGCTTAGAATTAGGGCAGAAGCTGTGACAACATAGCAGCATGGGCAGAAATTATGCCCCCTTATAATCAAGCCCAAGCAAAGGACCTCTTTTCTGCCTTGACCAGGAAATTCTTTATATTTCCACTGTCCCAAAATTGGAGCGCAGGTGTTTAAAGGTTAGAGATTACTACCAGATAAAACTTCAGGTGCTACTGTTTTGTGTTGTAATTATTTCTTTAAAATAAGCAGGTATGTATTTGAGTGTTTGTAGTAAATGAAACCATCAGCCCTCAAGCAAGAGTCTAGTTCTGCCAATGCTCAAGGTGTTCTGAAGGAGCATACAGGGGCTGATGTAGTGGAAGGCATTTAGTTTGGCTGACAGCATCATTAATGAAGTTCCTTTAATTTCCATAAGTTAATCTATCTTTTTTTAAAAGCAAAAGGGGACAGCTGGTTTACGTTATATGAAATGGCTAGATACTTATTAAGTAGGGTTTGTGTGCGCGCTTGTGTGTGTGCATGTGCATTCAGTCAGAAAATACTTAATGCATTGTCCAGTAGCACTTAGTTCGTCCAGAGTAACATAGCATCTTAAATTGAACACCATTGCCAAATCAATGGAACCAATGATTTTTCCATACTAATTACCAATTGTTTTGTTAAATGGCTGTAATTTTAGTCATTCACAAGAATGCCTTGAGCATTCTGAATAAGTGCTAGAATCTGCCTGCTTACACTGTATGAACAATCCTGTGGTCCTACCTTTCTTTGTCACAGAAGATCTTTGAAATGAGTGTGTCTAGAATTATTTTATGTTTCCTGTGCATATAATTTTATGCAACTATGTTGGGACATATAATTGGAATATAGTCTGTTCAATAAAACAAAGTATATTTCTTCTATTAAATGCACATAATGGTAAGCGCACATGCATGCACACACACACACACACAGAGAGAGAGAGAGAGAGAGAGAGAGAGAGAGAGAGAGAGAGAGAGAATGTACTTTTTTCTTTGCATTCCTAAAGCACTTCTAGGGAAGCAGCAAGACAATGGTGCAAGAAGCTTATAATTGTAATTCAGTCAAGTGAGAGCCAATTTGCACAGTACATTTTGTAGAAGAAATGGAAACTGCTTGCTTATGCTCCTGAAATATGGCTTCGTATACCATATTTCCTGAGCAGTTTGAGCTGTGAGGTTGAAAGCAGACTAATGGCATGAGTTTCTTTTGAAAGATAGACTACTGAAACCTAGTGGTGTATTAATCTATTTACCTACAAATGTATCGGTTCAAAAGTTATTTTGGCATCACATGTGGAGGGGTAAGCAACTTATTCTGTGTGAGGGGGAAATAACACCCACCTTCAACCACAAGTCTGGCTGGGATCTAGCTTCAGTGAATGTGAGTTTTTCCCACTGGAAAAATTAACTGTTTTGCTACAGTAATATTCCAAATCCTAAATTTAAATCAATGAGAAAGCCCAAAATGGCTTGATGATGTATTTAAGATCAGGAATAATGAAGTGACCATAGGGAAAAAGCAAACATGTTGCCCCATTTTTTATTTTAAAGAACATAGATAGAACAGATGTGGTAGAAAGGAGAGATGTTAGAGAATACATATTTTCCAATTTAGAGTGCCTGAATACAGTGCTGCATTGAATATTATTTCCCTTAGAAATTATTTAAGGTGAGAGATTTTGAAGTGTGTGCTTTAAGGATTTTTTAAAATTTAAATGCTGGACACTAAGGAAGCATTCTGATTTTTACAACACAAGGGAAGCACAGGGAAAGCAGTAGTTTTCTATCCTTCTGTCTTCTCCACCAAAGTTTTCCAAAATAAATTACTCAGGTGCAGTAATACTACCCCAAAAGTGTTTGCATCTTCCCCTCCCAAACCATCCAAAACTAAAAAAGACCGGGATTACTTTTGGGGTAGGTGGGCAGATTTCATTCCTGATGGCTGATTTGTTTTGTCCCCGATTTGTTTTTCCATATAATGCAGTCCAAAATCTTTTTGTCAATGCAGATTTCTATGAGGAAAGCATACCATGTCAGATGTATTACTGATTGGTAAGATGGAAGTAAAGCCATCACATAAAAGATAACAGAGCAAGCAACACCCCCCCTCACACACACACACACACACACACACAGAACAACAAAACAATAATTAAAGTCTTAATACAATGGGTATGAATTGGTCTAACCTCTTAAAGAGATTAATGCCAAAGCTAGACTATCCTACCTTGATTTTTGCAGTTGCTGCTATAAGGTTAACTGAAGGTGAATCCATAGTAGATGAATCATGTATTTTTGGAATGGAACACATTGCGCCTTCAAAGAGATGATAACTACTCCTCCCCCGCACCAAACATGCACATAAATCTCTGAAACTGGTCTGCAGTGTGTCCTGCAAACACCAGACAGAAGATCTTCAGGGAGATTATGTCAAAACACTGAAGTGGTTTGTCTAAGAAGAATCCGTAGCAATTCAGTGCAAAGACAGATGCATATTTTAATAGCTGAAAATATGCATTAGCAGCCATACTTAAAGACTTGATTGCCTGACTTGAACAGAACCAAATATTTACTTGAATTCCTGGAAAAATAAATAGTTAACCAAGCATCCAAATACTCAAGTTGAGGCCAATGAAGTACCCCAATTCATCATTCTAGAGGTATGGCTCACACTGCTATAATTCATGAGCTATATAGCAGAACTCCCTTGACCCTTCATCTGTTTAGATATAAATCTGTATTGATAGCAACCATAAACCCACGCTGTAGGCAAAATAATAATAATAAGAGAAAGTTCTGTTGAAGTTCAGTACAATTTATTTCTGATTGTTATGTTTGCCAACTAAATTGTTACTCTTATAGCTTGAAAACACAGGGCAGGCTATTTAGACCACCATGTCTAAATAATATAAAGGTCTGTAGTTCGGTGACAGCACCATTCTATCCCAAAGTGGATGACTGGGGATTGTCATTATTACTAGCATATAGTATTTTCACAGCTTTATATAATCCTTAATGACACAGAATTAGGTGAACATGGGGCAAAAGAAGGAACGAATCATCTGCTCACCAGTGTGAGTAGATGCTGGAGCTGTTCATTTTACTATGGGCCTCATATGTGGTAGTTAGTAGCCACTATAATGTAAGATTTTAGTTACTTCAGATAAAAAAACCTTCGTGGCCACATATGCATGGTATGTTTGTATCATTCTGCCTAAGTCTATATTTAGGATCAGGTTGCTGGGATTTTTCATATACTGTTCATATCTTTATTTATTCGCTACAGCAAATGCAACAAGCTGTATTAGGGTACAATCCTAAGCATGTTTAGACAGAAAAGTTCCTACAAAAGGTATCTTTCCCCAGCCAACCATGCCATATGGAGAATGCTTGGATTTGTAAGACATTTTTTCTATCTAAATACATATAGAATTGCATGGTCAACCTCGACTGGTTTTGTTTACTTCATAAACTGTCAAATATAAGCCCCTGAGGACCTATACCAAGCCTTTTGAGGAAGATACTGTGATACAATTTTCATATTCCACGCCAATTACTGGGCTATCTTTATGCCTAGGAAATCAGTCCTGGAATAGAGTAAGGGAACTAACCTAGCAGTCTATACTAGTACTTGTCTAAACAAAGGAAAGTTAAAGAACCTGATGAGCTGCTCACCATCTAGCTCCTAATTTTTCATCAAAGGGCTGTTCAAGAATTATCTTGCCCCAAGGGGCTGGGGAGTGATTTGACATGCATATCCTGTAGGTTTTTGGTTTTTACTGCTGTGTTGTTATATAATTTTTATTGATGCATTTCAACAGATGCAAACTGCTCTGTGAGGTCTGTCTGAAAAATGGTATAGGGAATATATATAAAATACCACAAACAAACAAATAATCGCAGGCAAAGAGGTATGATAGTGGGTCTTACTCATGGCCTCCTTGTTGTAGTTATGTGTTACCATGTCATATCCAACTTATAACAACCCTATGAATGAATTGTCCTCCAGAATGTTCTGCCATTGACCATCCTAGTTAGTTCTTGTAAACTCAAGTCTGTGGCTTCATTTATGGAATCAATCCATCTCATATTTCAGCTTCCCCTACCACTGCTATCTTTCTCTCCAATTAAAACCAATTTTTGGTGGGGGGGGGTGACATCTTTTTCAACCTGAGGACTGATCCACTTTAGGAAAGGATAAAAGTTCCTTTCCAGTGATAGGTGATTCTTACCATGTTTCAGTAGATAGTGGATGATGGAGATGGCTTTCCCTTACCACCATCCTCACCTACTTCTGCTGCATAGGTGTGACTTTGTGATCTCTTTTCTTTGGTGGGCTTGGAAATATCTTCTTATGTTGCAGATACTGCCACTCACAGATGTGGTCATATAAGAAGCAGCACAGTGCTATGACCCACACACTTTCATTAGGGCAAATGTAAAATAGAAGAACAAACACTTAGCTTCCAAAAATTATAAATCCTGTTATACAAAGAACAATAGAATAATGTAACTATCTTCTCAGCAATATGTGTCAAATACCATCCCAAACTTCAAGTAAAAAGAAAACTTGACACTTGGAGAATTGTAGCCCAATCCTATATTTGAAGACAGAAACGAGCCCCATCAAACTTTAAAACAGTACTTGAAAAACTAAGCCAGGAGCAAAAGTTAGCCACTGTACTGAAGTTACTGAAATACCCAACCATTTAGTTTCATACAAACAGTACTGACAAAAAAATAAAATTCATTTGACTTCAGAATGACCAAAGTAGCATGCTGCTGCTGAAATAAATCTTACTCAGATACTGAAGTTTAGCCATGCTAAACTGACTGAGGAACAGCCAAGTTTTAGTTATATCATGACTAAATGTGTCCTTGATCTAAACAGGAGCATTAAGATGCAGTCATGAGAACCTCAGGAAATGTCCAAAATAATTCAATGTTCCAAAGTTCAAGGAGCAAACCAAACAGTGTGAGGAAAGCATAGACACTTCTGGCTGAAGTCTTCCAGATATGCCTGAAGTCACCTGGGGTCAGAAATCATGTCAGAAGCTTGTATTTAATACTGGCAGTTAGAGAAAGTATGAGCAATGCAGACAATATTAGCATTAAAAATACAAGATCAAAGCCATGAAGCAGGCAAGTGGAAAGTCTACCTTGGAAAGCTTTGTAGGCTAGACTAGAAAAACAGATTTGGTATGTGGAGCAGAGGGTCTCCATCCCCAGTAAAAACTACAGTTGTTCTTTGGGTTATCTAAACATCTTCCCAATACAAGTCTACACTGACTGGCAGCAGCTCACCAAAGTTTTTGTATATCAGAAGAGGAGTAGGAAGATGAGAAAGACCAGAAAAATCAAGGATCGAACCTGAGATCTCTGCATCAAAAGCAGGTGCTCTGTTAGTAAAAGCCATTTGAATGTTATACTCAGCAAGCTGAAGGTTAGCTTTTAAGTCACTCTAGTGAAAGTTAAAATATGTGGCCCTGAACAACAGGCATTGGGAAATAGGATGAAAGTTTCACAATTTTTTTCCCTGAGATTCCCCCTGATAGGGGGTAGCCAAGATATTAGAAATAAGGAAGGAAGGAGGGAAGGAAGGAAGGAAGGAAAGATGCTTCAATGCCCTGTCACCCATACAATTTGAGGAGAAATGAAATTGTTCCAGTCCAAATCAGAGGCTCACATACTTCCACTAAAGTAAACTTCAAAATAAAACTGGCTCTCAGCTGCATGCTTCATAATCATTACTTTAATTTATCAGTTCTCTATATACAGATATACAAAACCTGTTGTGTAGTATAAGGAGTGAATTAGCCTACACATACTCATTTAAAGCAAATACTAAAGTTGTTCAATATAAGTAACCACTTGCTGTAATATGGTAAAAAAAAAAACTGGGTGCATTAAACGTGGCATATAGTGCTTAGATCACTTTGCAAATCAGTCTTCAAAACTCTAATATTCCCTGAACCACAACTGTAGAAGTACTTATAAACACAGATGTGTTCAAACAGCAATCAGAGCATTTCAGTTCTTTTCCCATACAATGTAGCACAAGAAAATTTTGTTTTTTCCCCCTCACAGGCAGAGTATAGAAGACAAGCGTATCCTTCAGCAAGTGAACACACATTTCGGTCTCCAGAGATCTACTTTGTTCTTTTCTCAGTAGAATTCTAAGGTACAAAATAGTGTCTAGGAGATGTGTTGACCCAGGTGCAAGATGGAGGTTTGAGGTGGTTTAGTTTCCTACTGCACCCTATAAGGCATATACTGAGATGACCTCCCTATAAAAATGCACCTCTGATTCAGAATTACTACCAATCAGAGGTTCTAACTGAAGTTCTTTTATATTAGGAGAAGGGGGAATCTCGTGTTCCTATTGTCAAGCAATTACAATAATAAAACTACAGATCTACTTCAAAAGCGCGAGTGCTGCCCTCCCCAACCTTGTGCCTTCCAGACATGTTTGGACTGCAACATCTAGAATCCCCAATCAATGGCCCTGCTGGATGGGAATTCTGGGAGTTGCAGTCCAAATGCCTCTGAAAGCCACCAGGTTAGGGAATGCTGTTCAAGGGAGTTATCAGAAGATTCTGATCTATCTTCTGTCCAGCTGTGTCATATAGGGTAGATGAATTCTGAGTTTCAGTTTGAAGTACTTTGTAAAAGAGACATGAAGCAGAGATACACAGCAACTGATCTTCTGCCTATTGAGTTCAGTTGAAGGATGCTCTCTGACCTCAATCGACCTTCAAAGGGGAAAAAATGAACTATTTATAGCAGTAACTCTCCAGAAGAGCTCTTTTTCCAATACAGTCTTCTCTGTCAGTCTCAGCCACTGAAGGTGTCCACGTGTACACAAAATGATATCAATTCTTCCTTATTGCTACATGGCAAAGGGAATTTTTTTAAATGCATCGCGATGTCTGTTCTCGGCTCCTGATTTGTATTAGGATCTAATCTGTATTAGGTCTTGATTTGTAGTAGAGGCCCCAGACTGATAGTTTGTAAAAAATAAATAAATAAATAAATTCTTTTTTAAAAAAGCAGATTCTACATGCAAGCCCAGAAATATGATGAAAAAAGAATGTGTAGTTTGGCCCCAAACATGGGTAAAACTGAAAGTGCCAATCCATTGCATGTACCCTATGGATAAGGTTTGAGGCTCCTTATCTATAATGCTATCATAACAATACAGTAGTCCCCCGAAATTTGTGGGGGTTACTTTCCTAAAGCACCTGTAAATTGTGAAAAACTGCAGATTTGGTGCCTGCGATGGGCGCCAGCCGCCAAGGCGGCGTGGGCAGGAGGTGCAGGCTGTGTTGGGCTGGGCCGGGCGCGCACACGAGGCAGGGCTGGGCACACGCAGAGATCGTTTTCTCTGAGCGAGTCCAGACTCAGAGGAAATGATCTCCTTGCGAGTAAGCCGCCGCATGGTGAGGCACCAGCTTATTCGCAAGGCGATCGGCTTGGACTCGCTCGGAGAAAAATTCTGCGAATGACTGAGGCCGCGAACACTGAAACGTGCCTTCACGGGGGTATACTGTACTCTCATCTTCAGCATCATATACAACAGTTTCCTGCCATTACAAATTGTGAGAGAAGAGTAGCTCTTTATGAAGGGCTGCATTGCTGAATTATGTCTCAATTGCCCATGAATTAGACATGACTACCTAGGACAGTGGTGGCAAACCTATGGCACACATGCCTCAGTGGGCATGCAGAGCCTTCTCTGTTGGCACGCAAGCCAAGTCACCCCAGCATCGCCCCAGCAGCCAAGCATCAGATAACAGTGCACACAGGGGCCATGGACATGCTCAGGAAGGAGTAGTGATGCCAGGCAATGACGTCACGAGCTGTGACTCATTAGCCGAGCTTTCCCACGGCTGGTCAGTGCATGCACCTATGCATGCTTGGACCGGCTGTGAGTTTTAATACATTCGTTTTTATTAACACAAGATTTTAGCTTTGAGTTTTCTTATGAAAAATTGAAATTTCATATCTAAGATGTAGCAAAGAGAATAAAAAGCTGTTTGTATAACTGAAAGCTCTGTTATTGAGTTTGTCTTTTAAGACAAAAGATGTTAATGTCTGAGTTGTTTTTTCTAAACTAAAACCTCAGCATTTGGGTTTTATTGCAGTGTTGGCACTTTGCAATAAATAAGTGGGATTTGGGTTGCAGTTTGGGCACTTGGTCTCCAAAAGGTTTGCCATCACTGACCTGGCAATAGTTTCTACAGTCATCTTTATTCAGGGACCAACCTCAGATCAATCTCAGCTACAAGCTTTGTTTGTCAAGACAGGTCTGAAAAATGAACCTGTTTTCGGTGTTACAAATCCTTCCCACAGTGACCTGAAACTAGGTAGGTTTCTGTTGGTTCTGTGGGGATGGCATGCCTCACGTGATCTGTCCTGAGAAAGGACCTGTGTTTTGAATTGATCTCTCTTCCACCTCAATTCATTCTCAAGCTCCAAAATTAGCTTCTCCTTTTTTATATATATAATGTCCCTTTTCATCACACATACCTCATTCAGTTTTAAAGCACAAGGAAAAAAATCAATATCCAGAAGTCTAGAAAGTCAAACTTATCACCTTCCATGCTGGAAACAAAAGTTTAAAATAGACTGCCATAGTGCTGCACAATGTAAGCCACCACTAATCTGCCAACAGATTTTCAAGGGCAATAAATTTCAGTGTCTATTACCTACACAAAGGAAGAGCAAAACTTCTGAGATAATATGCACTGTGCATGTTTCTGCCAACAGACAATTTTTGTTCTAGCAGAAATACCCAACTACAGAAGAAGGACTGAAATGAAAAAGCAACAGCTAATTGAATTAGATGCTTTTCTCATCAGGTAAAGACTGTTTATCCGGACAATATTATGTTCTCAATTGCCAAAGTAGCCTTTAATAGAATAAAATATGAATCAGGAAGTTTCTACAGAAAAAAGAAACTAATTTCTTCAGTGCGGGCCAACAAAATGCAAGCTGGCCGTTTGACTAGTTGAGGTTGAAATGCAAATATTCCCACACGGTCTATGAAAAAGAAAATTATTCACTGTGCATCACTGGGAAAGTATGGTATATACTAGTATAGCTAATATATTAATATAATTATATTATGTAAGCATGCATGTTCCAGCCATTAATACATGCACAGAAGTTTCTCTTAAGAATGGCTGCAAGCATCTGCCTCACCACAAAGACTTGTGCTTGACTGACCAGCTTTTGCTGTTTTGCCAGCTGTATCTCTTTGCAACAATATGCTTTGTTGTTTGTTTTAATAAAGATGTTATTCTACAAAGATAAATCAGCCAATAAGCCAGGACTTCTAGTATAGCCATAATTTGAGAAAACTAATACGTATGCGTTCTTAGTGCAGTGTAATTTACCATCTACTCAAGGTTTAAAATTCCAAGATCTACTATTTGTCCATTGCTTAATAGTAGTGTGTACTATTAAGTAGTGCAGCTATAATATTTGTATTGTTCCAAATTTTAATAATGGGTAAAAAGTACATTTTCAATTTCCTTTTCATACTTTTTACATTTTACAATTCATGTAGATTTCAGTTAAGAGGTGCCAGCATGCCTGTTCCTAGAAATTCATCACCTTGGCCTCTTGTTTTTCAGGTATTTCTCAGAACTTATGACATAAGACTAAAGAGGCATGGGTTGACTTGCAGATTCTTTTTTTTTTAATGATAGCTACCCTAAGACAGCATAAGGGACAGGACAGCTTGAGATTAAACCATTAGATCCTTCCTGACAGCCTACACAAATCAAAACCTTTTCATTGTGATGTAGTAAAAGCCAGGGACCACATGTCAAGAAGGTAGCAGCCATGTGTTCACACATGCGATGAAATTAAATTGTAGTTAGATAGCACGGCATAAAGAGTAAAGCAGCAGTAAAATGAAATCAAGCAGCTGGATCAGAGCTATTTCTGTGTGTGTAAATATTAGCAAGGAAAGAGAAACCAGACTGTACGTTTATACTGGTAATTCCAGCTCTGTGGAAAAGTGCTTGCTAGCCACATTGTCTCATTTTCGCAGACACAGTAAGAATCAATGTTGTTTGGTGCCTTGCAGAATTTGTCCTGCATCCATTTTAGCATGTTGGTGCCATTTTATGTTGCTTAAGGTAATAAGCAATTTTGTTGACTATGCAGTGATTGCAAAGTCACAACAACAAAAATAAGCAACAAGAAAAATGAGCCAATGATTTGCAAAGTGTAGCCAAACAGATCTTTCAAAGAGGAAATCGGATGTTCCATGTACACAGTCTGAGGCTCCAGGCAAATACTATGTACTCAGGACTAAACAGCCTTTATTAAGGCAATAATAAAGTAAGCCTTGTTTTGATACTGCAGCTGGTGAAATCTCTTCAAGTTGCCATCCTCCAAAATTCCCTCTCTACCATTTCCCTTTCGTATTTTTAGATGACCTGGAAATAACCCTGCTATGAGCAAGAGGACTGTACACGAAAGGTCAAACTGAATATGAAATACAACTGAAAAATATTTTACTTTCCATTAAGTTATTATTTACATTCCTGCATGTGGATGAGCAAGAAAATAGGTGTGGGGGTGGAGGGTGGACTTATAGTCAACATTCTAATCCTTGTACTGGATTGAGAAAATAAACTCAGCGTTTGCCTATATTCAGAATTTTATACTGTATTGATCATTCATTTGGAATTTATGTCTGTGCCATATACATATATGGTAGTCATATAAAATATTTATAGCACACCTTTCTGCTTGGTAATGGGCTCCAAAACAGTTGACAATAAGTGAAAACAAGTCAATAACACTTGTTTGTTTGTTTTAAAGTAGTAAACCAGTTGATGATGGAAAATTCCCATTGCCTAGACCTTAGTCCAGCCTTTCCCAAACTGGTGCTCTCAAGATGTTTTAGACTACAACTCCCTGCAATCTTGGCCACACAAGCTGGGGCTGAGAGGAGACCACCATGTGTGGAGGGCATGCACTTGGAGAAGGTTGCTTTAGATGATTCTGTTAACGCCGCAGTTGCTGTTTCAATTGCTGCTCCTGAAAGACCCATGGTGATCAAAGAAAGATGAGTCCTCTCCTGTCAGAGATAAGTTACCTAGCAAGGACAGTTAAATAACTCCACTTGTTTTGGTGTCTGCGGGTGGGACACCTCTTCCTAGGCAGCTGGACAGTGTGCTGGTCCTGGCTCATTCCAATGACACAAGAAAACTCATCTGTAGATGAGCCAGTGTGGTGTACTGCTTTGAGTGTTGAACTGGGACTTGGGAGGGCCAGGTTCTAGTCTTCACTCTGCCATGCAACTCACCATGTGACTTTGGGCAGAGTCTGAACCTAACCTACACCACAAGGTTGTTGTTGTGAAGGTAAAATAGAAATAGAACCTTGTAAAATGCCTTTGGTTCCTTGAAAAATGAAGAAATGTGGAGTATAAAAGCATGTAAATGAAATATAACAGGAATAACAGCAGCAACAATAATAGCAATAACAATAACAGCAGCAGCAGCAACAATATTGAAATGCCATTTAAGATGGGGTGGAGAACAATTAACTCCAGATGCAGTTGGACTGCAACTCTTATCATCTCTACTTGACTGCTGGGCTACACGTTTCCTATTCTGACAGATGCCCAGTATGATGTATCCATTTGTTGAAAAAGTAATGGATTTCAGGGCTATGCTCCCCTCTGGATCCTCTCCTCTCCAGGGCCATGAGGCACAGGCATGCTTTGCCCCATAAATGCTGTGTCCCTCTGCTTATGGACTGTTTGACACTTTCCATCATCCTGATCCTCCTCTTCCTCCTCCTCAAGCATCCCTATTCATCTACACCACTACTTTATAAATATGTACATGTGGTGGTACAGAGAAGAACCCTTCCACACAACCTTTTTTTGCAGTTCCATTTGCAGGCTGCAAAAGTGTGGCAGGCACCGAGGGTTGTGCAAGCACAATGCCAATCCACATCTGCAGAATTCCTCTGAGTGTGATGCTGTGTCATTACAAAGCATTACTCTGGGGCATTATGGGGAGTTAAACATGGTGGCTGGCAGCATGGGAACTGGTTTTTGTTGTTAGTTGCAAAGTCGCATCCAACCCATCATGAGCCCATGGACAATATTTCTCCAGGCCTTGCTGTCCTCCACCAAACCCGGAGTTCACTTAAGCTCACACTGACTGGTTCAATGACTCCATCTAGCCACCTCATTCTCTGCCGTCCCCTTCTACTTTTTCCATCAGTTGTTCCCAGCATTAGGCTCTTCTCCAGTGAGTCCTTCCTTCTCATTAGATGGCCAAAGTATTTGAGTTTCATCTTAGACTTCCAATTATTTATGTATTTTCTGCCCTTGAAATTCAAGCCCAATCTGCCTGCCAGTTTTATTTATTTTATTTATTTACAAAATTTGTATGCTGTCCAATTACTAACGTCTCTGGTCGGCTAACATCATAAATTGATGACCCACTCTGGCTGCAATTATGCAGTTTATGACCAAAGATTACATTGTGGGGGCAGGTGTGTATATTGACCTTTGTTGTCTCATAACTGTGGAATTCCTTCAACAGGACATGCAAATTTATACAAAGCATTACTGACAAAGATAAATACGTTTTATTATCCCAAAGGACAAACTTAAGAAATTTAAGAAAAAACTTTATTTTTAACCATAGCTCTGTAAGCTCACTACTGTACAGCTAATCTACTTCTTTTGGAAGGTGAGAGAATGGAAGGCATAAGCAGACCTCATGTATGAACTACGAACTGACCATGCCTGCTCGAGATAATTACAATAATCTAACTTACTGCACAGTTTCCATGCTTGTATCCTATAAACTGTGATAGAACCTGAGCTTGTCTAATTGGATAGTGGACCTCAGCTGCTCAAGGTAGTTATTTTTACTTACAAGAAAAAAATTATCCTGCATTATTGCTTATACTCATATTAAAGATGGCACTGATTTTGTTTTTCTCACTTTATTTAAACTTTCCTTTCGGATAAGCAGTGTCAACAGGTTTTTTAAGTCTATTTTAAAAATGCTTTATGGTTTCCTCGCATTTCTTGAAGTTTTATAGATTATAATAAGCTGCACTAGTGGAGAGATAATGGGAAATGAAAACAAGCAGATGTAATTTTGCTACCTACATAATTAATTGCAAATATCATAGTTCAGCTGTACACAGTTTAAAGCTGCCAAAATCTGTAGTCTTTGTGCGGCTGTTATTCTAATGTTGCAGGTCAAAAACAGCAAACATCTGTTCAATATCTGAGGATTTTGCTAAATAATGCAAGCCTAAGCAAACAATGGGAGTTGTGAACCAGTGTCTTAATGAAAAGAACTAGATGGAAAAAATAATTATTTTAAAAATCCAATTATTATGGATTAATATAATTTGTTAACTTAATCGGGATGGATGGGGATTTATCAAGTTAAGAATGACAAGTATAATATCAGACTTTTCCTCTGAAGTTCTTCCCAGCTCCCCATTTTTCAACATTCATTTCAAAGTTCAGAATGACTACTCATTATGTTAATATTATATTTTAAACTAAAGTATGTTCTATAAGGTTATGAACCTAGGAAGAACTTATTTATTTATCAGTTTATATCCTGCCTTTTTCCTACAAAGGGCTCAAGGCAGCTTACATCTCCTCCTCCATCTTATCCCCACAACAACAACCCTGTGAGGTAGGTTGGGCTGAGAGTCTGTGACTGGCCCAAAGTCACCCAGTTGGCTCCATGGCTGAGCGGGGACTAGAACCCAAATCGTCTGAGTCCCAGTCCCATGCTCTTAATCACTACACCACACTGAACTTGACTGAATCACATCAAAGGCCTATCTAGTCCAGCACTAGAGTCCCATTGTTGAAAAACCTATGAAAAGCCCACAAGCAGGATTGACTGTGATAGCACATTATTGTTCGTATTACTGAACAACTAGTATTCACAACCATGTGGCCTCTGATGCTGGACTAGTAACCATTGATAGTTTCATCCTCCATGCCTTTTTCACTCCACTGAAGAATGAGACATTCTGCTTTGGGATGCTCCTAGATCTTTCATTTGGGGCTTAAGTGCCAGAACTACCTCATATCAGCTTGGGATGATATACCAACTGTGGTTCAATGGTAAGAGGCAACCCGATGGCAGTTGATCTTGTTGAACTGCTGCAGTGTGTCGGATGCAGCTTTGAAGATGGTTCAGAAAGTGCAGTTCATACAAAATAGAGCTGTTTGGTTACTTACTGGAACCAGTTAATGTGAGCATGTGATACCAGTGCTTCAGCTGTGTTGGCTTCCCATCCCTTTCCAAGCCCAATTAAACATGTTTGTGATGACCTTAAAACCCTAAATGTCTTGGGAACAGAGTATCTAAAGACACAATTCCTCCCACACACACCTGTCTGGATCCTAGGGCATCTTCACAGGTCTTTCTACTGGGACTTCCACCAAAGGAAGTTAGGTGGGTGCTACAAGAAGAGGTCCTTCTCAGTTCTGGTATCCCACTTATATATGCCCAAAAAGGTTTGTCTAATAGCTAAATTGTTATCTTTTCAGGTCCAGGCTAAAACCTTTTTCCCAGGCAATTTAGTGAGCTAGTTTTATTACAATATTCAACCTGTTCTGGATAGTACTGCACTCCTCCTAAAGGACAAGGTTCATACTTTGGGGATGCTCCTGGATCCAGAGATGTCACTTGAGTCACAAGTGGACTCAGTGATGTGGAGCACCTTTTATCGGTATAAGCTAATATACCAACTATGATCCTATCTGGACAGACAGAACCAAGCTATAGTAATTCATTTTCTGGTGACCTTGTTTGAATTACTGCAATGCACCATACATGGGGCTACCTTTGAAAACTGTCCAGAGACTTCAGCTGATCCAAAAAAGGGCAGCAAGACTGTTAATGGGAACTGGTTTAAGAAAATATATTATGCCAGTCCTTATCCAGCTGCACTGGCTGCCAGTGGAAGTCCGGGCCCAATTGAAACTGCTAGTATTAACCCTGAATGGCTTGTGGCCATGTTATCTGAAGGAACACTTCATCCCATATGACTCCATCTGGACTCTGAGGTCATTTTGGGGGGCCCTTTTCCAGGTTTCCCCTCCAAAGGAAGTGAGGCAGGAAGCTACCTAGAGAAAGGCCTTTTCAGTTGTGGCACCCAGACTATGAAATGAGCTCTCCAAAGAGGTGTACCTGGCACCTAATCTGTATGCTTTTGGTCCCAAGTGAAAACATCTTTATTTTTCCAGTTTTTTAACAGGTAACTTTTTAATATTAGTTTTAATATTGCATTTCATCCTTTACCACTGCTCTGCCTCTGTGCTGATTCAGTTGCAATTGCCATGGATGTATTGTCTTATGTTAATCCTTTTGTTCCCTTACTTGTAGATGTGATTTTGATTTTTTTAACTGCCCAGAGAACTTCAGCTGTTGGGCAATATAGGAATGAAATAAATATATAAATATTATGGTTGTTTCATTAATTCCTATGCTTTGCCTGGTTTTTTGCATTATACTATATTTTGTAATTTAAACATTGGCATTATATTTCATAGCATAACTATTATTTAGCACTTTAGTTTTTAATTGTTTCTATTTTTTAAGAAAATATTAGTTATTGGCTGATTAGAATTGTAAAAAAGACTTATGAGGAACCTAGCTTTTGCTTCTAGAAGAAGGCTCTCTCTGTTTTAACCAATATATCTCTGTTTTAGCCAATGAAAACTTTGTCATTGTTTTTATTTTTGTTTGTTTAGTTTTGTTGAAAATCCCAATAAATCATTAATAAATAAACAAGCTCCATGAGTTGTTGGTGTAGGCAACAACCTGGTATCGGTCAACTCACAGAAGGATTGCTTTAGCACAGTGTCTTCCAAATTGTGTCCCACAGAACTTCGTTTTTCCATGCAACAGGACCAGAGGTTCCATGAGAAAAAAATCAATGCTAACAATAATTCCCTATAAAATATTAAATATGATCATCTGTATGTATTACAAATATGTAGCTGAATACTATTCAGAATAAAAAGGCTAGTTGCATGACCTGTTCATCACAAAGCCTCATTAACTCCTGCAAGCGGCTGCCAGCAAAGAAGGCAGAAGAATTTTAGCTGTACACCTCAAGCAAACAGAAAATGCAGATAAATAGTAGAGTGATGCCTTTACTAGGAATAAGTAAAAATCATGATCCAAGGAGCTGGCTTCTGAGACCTATTTAAACTAAAATATAATAAAAGAAGTGGAGGGCAGGGAGCTGTTGTTTGGCACCCCTTCCTGAAATTTGGTAAGGAGTCTATACAAGGGAGGATTCTAAATGGAGACTGCTATTCTAGCTTGCTGTTTGTTCAAACATAAAGCAGTGGAAGCCTGGAGCCTCTTGACTACAATCAGCAGTCTTACCAGTCAATAATAAGGGGTCCTTCTTTCCACACTATCTTTAAGAGGTGAATGCTCCTCTTCTATGGATATTAACTCTTCATTCACCAGTGTCTGTTTTGTACATTTCCTTCCAAGAATTAGCAGTGGCAAGATGCTGATAACATAGCCATGCCAGATTGTCAATTTACAGAATGATTCTGAAACATTCAGACACACCGTTCCCTCGGTACATGTGTGCAAAGGAATAGGTATGTCCCTTTAGGTTCAGAAAGATTTACTGCTGATTAATTCTGCACAATAGTCCAGTATACACTTTCCATTTCTGCTTATCCCATCTTCATGAAAAGATGAAAGGGGTGAAAGGAGAAACAAAGGACCACGTAAGCTGCAAGAGGTGGGATATAAATCAGCTATAACAGCAACATCTGAAGTATCCTTGTGAACTTGCAGGAAATTCAGCAAGACTAGCCTTATGGGGTAATGGAAAAAAAAACTGGTATCTTTTAGAGGTGTCAGATTGCAAACCCTATCATTCCGAACACATTGTAGAAAAAGTTGGAAAGAAGCAGTAAGAAAACATATAGAAGACATAATCTGTTCCCTTTCTACATGTTTTTTAAAGAAACAGTATAGTGGCATGATAGAAGTTCTGTCTGGAAGCACCCACATGTCTAAAATGTAACGTGCAGTTGATGATAGCTTGGGCATTGCCATGGAAAAGGAAGAAACTATCATATTTCAAACAAAGCAATTATGTTTTATTTCAGGAGGATACACATTTTATTTTAAATGCCTATCAATTTTATTTGACCATCTCAAAGATCAAGTACTCCAGTGCACTCCTTGTGGGAATTAGCTTAATGTGTCTGCTGGAACAGAATGTATCTCTCTGCATTAACCCTTCTGGAGAAGAACATATTCAACACAAGCTTCAGTAGCTTTCTTTTAGCTTTCAGATACAATTCAGCTTAGTTATTACTCCTTAGACAATGATTCGTGCAATTTTGCAGGTGAGAATGGAGCAGAGAAAAAGAGCATCAGGTTCTTTCCTCACATAAAGCTTTTTCTCTGTGGACTTTCTGTTCCCAAGTTCACAGGACTTAAGAGTATTACAAGTACTGATTAAAACTACAGGGTACTCTATGCATGGAGGGCTAGAATTCCAAACAAGTCATCAGCAGTGTTGGAATGCAATGTCTGATTTTGAAACCCTTTGGAATTGTTTATATTATATATAAAACCCTTTACATATATATTTAATCTTGTGGCACAAGCCTAATCATGTTTAGATTAAAAAAAAAAAAAAAAACCTCCTACAACTCTGAGCATTTCCCAGCTAGCCACCCTACTATCTTTAATATCTCTGTTGAGTTGGGCAACCATCCTAAGGGGACATTTGTAGTACAGTAGCTAACACAAAGCAATACCTAAAAATAGCATACAGTGAAAAAAACCGTGTTGTTTTAGCCACCATATTTGCCCTGGTATTGGAAGAACCAAACCAGACACTTAGTCCATATGTAATCACAACTCATGCTTTAATTAATCCATGGGTTGTTGTCTATGATTTTTGGCTTTCAGATAGTCAAGCAACAAATCATTGATTATTTGACCAGTTCCTGAGTTGTTTGGTTCTTAACCCATGCACACCCTCCCTTCTGTATCCAGAAAGTCTTTAGAGCACTTAAGTATCAGCACGTAGAACAACCCATGAACCACCCATAGTTCTGGGTTCACATCTGCTAACACAAAATTTGCATAACCCAGAATTCACAACCCAAGAATAAACTATGGGTTCTCTTTAGAGGTTGACTGCAGTTAATTATCCATAGTTCCAGGTCTGCACATAGCAACAGCTTATGATTAAATTAACTGTGGCATGAGTTGTTGTTGCATGTGGACTTGACCTAACTTTATGGCATGAAATGTATAGCAGTTTTAGTTTTATTGCCTTATTGATTGATACTTCACATAGATGGAGATGATTCCCTTCAAGAGTGCATTGTTGGAGAGACAAAGTTTAATTTCTCTATCATCGGTGACCTTTTTCACCTTTTGAGAAACCCCCACCCCACACAACAATTACATTTGAAAAAGAGCTCCACTGGCACCAATGGAAGTTTTTGCTTCTAATGTGGCTTGATGCATGGAAATGTGATTTTATCAGGGTTAAACTAAACTATCATATCCCCCCTGAACTATTAATGAATATTACCCCACACTATTATCCATATAAAACAAATGAGACATGGTTGAATACCACCATGCAATAAAAATAAAATCAAAAATACAGATCTTTACTATAGCAATGGATATCATTTTACACACCACATTATAGAATTGTAGTAAAGACTGATAAAACTACAAATGAACAATTTTATACACAATTAAGAGGTGCAATTAAAAATAGCCAGAACATATTTTTCCATAAGCTTCATGACACACATGTGCAGCACAAGGCCTAAGAATGATACCTTCTAGTGCTAATAGGTGATTTTACACCAGTGTTACGAGTGTATCAAGTCTCTCAGTAAATATCCAGGGATATCAAGTTATGTTCTATTATTGCAACAGATAACCTAATTCACATAACTTGTGCTGTCTACTGCACCATATAAAGAGGGACTGCAAAACTAAGATGGAAGTATGAGTTCTAAATCTAAAGAAGCACCTCGTAGCTTGAGAATGGTGAGTGTTGGGAATGAAAGCATATACCCCATACCATACCATGCACTGCACTGCACTGCACTGCAATACATACACTATATGTATTATCAGATAGCCATTCGGTGACAAAGAATGCATGGAAAATCTCCCTCTGTTACATTTATAGACAAGTGCTTGCTAGAAAGCAAATACCATTTCTCAGATACACAAAATCTTCAAACATTAAAATCAAATAATCCCAGGCTAGTTTTGATGCTAGTTTTCAGATTACCTATCTGAAGAGCGCATGAACAAGAGATGGGGTAGGAATTATTAATACAGTAGACTCTCAGTTAACTGGAAGCCTGGAGCTTGGTATAAATGTAGTTTCTGGTTGCTTGAGATTTACTATTAAAAATATGCCTAATATTTTACCCCATACTATACCATACGCTGCACTGACTAGATATTAATATCTAGTTGGCCGAAGGGCGGTGCCGCCATTTGTGGCTGTTCGTAGCCATGCGGGGCTGGACTGGCAGGAGACTAGGTCGGTGGAGGGACTTTTAATTTTGTATTGGGGGTGGAAATGGGGAGTTTTTGATTGTTTTAAAGTTTTATTGTATTTTAATTTGTTTTTATGGAGTCGTCCCTGACCATGTCGCCGCTTGAGTTTCCTGGGAAGCGCGGGGGCGCCGCCATTGGGGTGGTCATGGGCAATGGACGTTACAGTGGTGGGGGCTTAACATGTCCGCATAGAAGAAGGAGGGACAGATGGCTGACACCTGTCCCACCTTCTGGTTCTGCCCCCAGCCAGAGGGTTCCAGGTAGTCTTGTCAACTGCCCCTCAGGCCTGACGGTGCTGCTGCTCAGTGCCAGGTCAGTCCACAATAAATCTTCCCTCATCCATGACTTGATTGTGGATGAGGGGGCCGACCTGGCTTGCATAACGGAGACCTGGGTTGGGAGAGAAGGGGGATGTCTCCCTCTCTCAAATTGCCCGCCCGGGTATCTGGTTCAGCACCATCCAGGGAGGGGAGGGGAGGGGGGTCGCTTTGGTTTACCGAGCCTCTATCTCCCTCAAGGGACTTCCAGTCCCTTCGAGGCCAGGGCTGGAGTGCCTCTACTTGATGTTGGGCGACCGAGACAGATTGGGGATTCTGTTGGTGTACCGTGTACCCTTCTGCCCAACAGTCTCCCTGCCTCAGCTGATGGAGATCGTTGCGGACCTCGTGTTGAGGACCCCCAGGATGTTGGTCCTGGGGGACTTCAGTCTCCATGCCAAGACTGGTCTGACCGGGGCGGCTCAGGACTTCATGGCCTCCATGACAGCCATGGGGCTGTCTCAACATGTCACTGGCCCGACCCATGAACATGGACACACTCTGGACCTGGTTTTCTCAACGGGGCAGGAAGAATATGGTCTGAGGGTGAGGAATTTATGTCTGACACCCCTGTCATGGTCAGATCACTTCCTGGTGAGGTTTGTGCTCGAGAGCGGCCTCTCCCTCTGTAAGGGTGGGGACCCGATTGTGTGGGTCCGCCCCTGGAGCCGGATGGATCCGGATGGATTCCTGAAGGCCCTGGGGGAGTTTCCGGCTGACAAGACTGGTGCTCCTGTTGAGGCTCTGGTCGAACTGTGGAACGGGGAGATGACCAGGGCTGTTAACACGATCGTTCCTACGCGTCCTCTCCCGCCAAGCAGAGCCCACTCTTCCCCTTGGTATACACCTGAATTGTGGGCAATGAAGCAGGCTGGGAGATGGCTAGAGTGTAGGTGGAGGAGATCACGGGATGAATCTGACCGAACACACTTAAGAGCCCATTATCGGGCCTATGCTGTGGCGGTGAGGGCGGCGAAAAAGAAATTCTTTTCCGTTTCATTGCCTCCTCAAAATGCCGTCCGGCGGAGCTTTTTTGAGTGGTGCAAGGCCGGGTTCATCCTGGCCCTAAGAAAGATCTGGTTTCACCCTCAAAGGCCCGCTGTGACGACTTTGCCAAGCATTTCAGGGAGAAATCGCTCAGATTTGTCACAAGCAAGACTCTACTAGTGATTCAAAGGTCTCTGGGGAGATACCAATGCCACCATCTGGTCCAAAATTAATGGATGAATTTCAGTTATTGCGGCCTGATGATGTGGACAAGGTGCTTGGACGAGTACGTCCCACCACTTGCCTATTGGACCCTTGCCCGTCTTGGTTAATAAATAACGCCAAGCCCGGGATTGGGATCTGGATCTTGGAAGTGGTTAATGCTTCTCTGAGGGAGGGTGGGATACCTGCCCCTTTAAAGGAGGCGGTAGTCCAACCAGTCCTGAAGAAAGCGTCACTGGATCCAGAGATGGCCACTAATTATAGACCAGTGGCCAACATCCCGTTTTTGGGCAAGGTGTTGGAGCGGGTGGTGGCGGGACAACTCCAAGCACTCTTGGATGAAACTGATTATCTGGACCCATTTCAGTCCAGCTTCAGACTCAGGTACGGTACTGAATCTGCCTTGGTCACCCTGGACGATGACCTGTGCAGGGAGAAGGACAGGGGGAGTGCATCCCTGTTGGTTCTTCTGGACCTCTCAGCGGCTTTCGATACCATTGACCATGGTACCCTTCTGGATAGGCTAGCGGGATTGGGGGTCGGAGGCACTGCTTTGCAGTGGTTCCACTCCTATCTCAATGACCGTTTTCAGAAGGTGGTGCTAGGGGACTATGGCTCTGCGCCATGGCAGCTATGCCATGGAGTACCGCAGGGGTCCATTTTGTCCCCTTTGCTATTAACATCTACATAAAACTGCTGGGAGAGGTCGTCAGGAGGTGTGGGCTGCAGAATCATCAGTATGCTGATGATACCCAGCTCTACCTCTCGTTTTCCACCAATCCAGGTGAGGCAGTGGCTGTGCTGAACCGGTGCCTGGCTGAGGTAATGGGCTGGATGAGGGCCAATAAACTGAAGCTCAATCCAGACAAGACGGAGGTCCTGTTGGTTGGCGGATTGGGCTTCGGGGAGGGTGAATTGAACCTAGTCCTGAATGGGGTTGCACTCCCTCTTAGGGACAAGGTCCGCAGCTTGGGAGTGCTCCTCGACCCAGAGCTTTCACTGGAAGCTCAGGTGACAGCGGTGGCGAGGAGCACTTTCTTTCAGCTCCAGCTGATTCACCAGCTGCACCCCTACCTGGAGTACGACTGCCTGGCGACAGTGACACATGCATTGGTGACTTCCCGACTTGACTTCTGTAACGCGCTCTACGTGGGGCTACCCGTGAAGACGGTCCGGATACTTCAATTGGTTCAAAATAGAGCTGTCAGGCTGCTGACGGGGACTGGGCGTTATGTTCGCATGACTCCAGTCCTCTGTCAGCTTCACTGGCTTCCCATTGAAGTCCGGGCCCAATTCAAGGTGTTGGTGATGACCTATAAAGCTCTAAATGGCTTGGGTCCTGGTTACCTGAAGGAGCGCTTACGTCTATATATGCCCGCCCACCCCCTGATATCAGCGGGAGAGGCCCTTCTCCAGGAACCCTCCGTGAAGGAAATTAGGAGGGTAAGTACTCAGAGGAGGGCTTTCTCTGCGGTGGTGCCCAATCTATGGAATGCGCTCCCCCAGAGAGGTCTGCCTGGCGCCATCGTTATTTGTTTTTTGGCGCCAGGCGAAGACCTTTTTATTCAAACATCATTTTAATTGTTAATAGTATTTATTTATTTTATTCGTTGGCCAGGGTGACTTATTTTATATTGTTAACTTGTTCTATATTGTTAATTTATAGTATTTTAATTGATTTATTTGTAAGCTGCCCCGAGGCTTCAGCAAATGGGGCAGCACAGAAATTTTCTAAATAAATAAAAAAATAAATAAAATAAAATATTGAAATACTGTAATTAAAAGCAAATAAAGACAAATAATGACAAACTTCTATCTTCTGAGACTGAGCCTTAATGTCATAGATTGTTGATGAACCACCATTAAATTCCTTCATGAGCAATATTTCCATCTTCTGCTTAAGGTTAAGTGCTATGTGTTTACCTGACTTGGGCCCTGTTGCAGCTTGCTTGGGGTTCGGTAAGAACACAAAATGTGAATAGCTATAGGTCCCAATGACTGGTTTGTTTACACACGGCAAATTGGTAGGAGTTACAGGTGGACTTATTCATGCTAGAAATTGATTTTATTTTAATTTTTATTTAAAGCATTATTTTTTTCATCTTTATCTTCTTCATTGTCGTTGTCGTCTTCTTTTTACTTGCTGTTTGCTTTGAGTTCCAGGTAACTGAGAGTGTACTGCAGGGGTCCTCTAAATTTTCCAAAAGGGGGGCAGTTGAAAGGTGCCTGTGGTGGGTGCAGGCTGCCAAGGTGGTGCCATTGGGGGGGTGAGGTCTGGGGGGAGCGAGTGGCAAGGCAGGGGATGCACGGGGCAAGACAGCTGCTTGCTCAAGCAGAGATTGTTTTCTCCAAGCGAGTCCAAAACGATCTCCCCATGAACAAGCCATGTGCCCGCATGTGCAGTGAATGCAAAACCTCTGGGGCGAGCCAGTTAAATGAGCATGGCAGGCCGGATCCAGCTCACGGGCCATAGTTTGAGGACCCATGGTCTACTGTATCATCACTATTATTATAAGATGTAATCTTGAATATTGTGTACAGGGCTATTTGTCACAAATATCTATTGAAAACTTTTCTAACATTTTACTTATTTATATAAAATGCGACTTTGAATTTAATTGGAAAGCTCATTAACAGTGCAACCCTATACATGCCTATTTAGAATTGATACCCACTGAGCTCAATGGAACTGGAACTTGAACTTCAGACATGATCCCCACACTGCAGCTGACAGGTGAAATCCTACGCACATTTAGACAGGAAAAAAAATCTTACAACTGGTGGGTGCCAGGTTGGCCAATGCTTACTTTAAAAAATGGATCCTTAAAATACCAATTTTCAAGGGATGAACAAGTTGAGATGGGGAATACATACATAAAGTCAGAGATATTGAGAAATGAAGAATTAAGAGTTTTGCTAGAAGTAACCCCTTTCACATCTCTACAATGCCAGACATTTTAACATTGTCTGCATTTCTTTCTTTAGTAGGGAAGCCATCAAAATATAAAAATAATTAGAATCTAGCGTTAGATACAATTGTAATGGCAGTTCATTGGATCCAGTTTGATTCTAAATATCTCACATTCTGTTAATGTGAAAATAGAAACAGAGTTTCCACAGTTTTCAGAATCCACTGGATTTGCAAAACCATATATCTTCTTGAATCCAAGACTAATTCTGGATTATGCTCTAAAAGTGCAACAGATCCTAGAAAAAAAGATTGCTATAATGGGCTACAATTTGCAACACAACCATGAGAAGAGGAAACATGATCCATCTCTTACCCTTTTTGTTGTTTTTAACTGGATGGATTCGCCACTGAAAACCAAATTCTACAATTTGTGGTCATACTGGGGCTGCAAAATATACGATTATCTCTGAATGTGCATTAGCGACATTGTCTTATAGTTTGCTCATAATGCGTGTGTGAGAGATGACCACACACAACACCACCCTTTCTACTATATTATGGCATACCTTTCTCAATTTACTGTTGATAGAATTTGCATTTGCTGCATTAAATTCAGTAAGACAGGTATATGATCCATATTCATTAACCCTACAGGAATATCTCACTAGAAGAAATACTGAGGACTCTCTCTCTGCCTGGGAAGCAAAATAAGCCAAATCCACTATGATTCAATCTAGGCCATTCTTGCTGGGGATAAGGAGTTTATTCGGAATTTATACTTAAATATGTTAGCGTTGATTCAGTTGATGTAGTTTCCCCTCTTCAAATGTTTGCCCTACTATTAGACAGAGTGAGGCACCTGCCTCAAAAATAAATGCTTGGGGTGGGGGTGGGGCATTGGTAATTATCTCTGAACCATGCAGCCTATCCTGCACCTCCAAACTGGATTGCTGCCCTACAGTGGAGATAGCTGGCACTGAAGTAAGATTCAACTTCTAGAAATGAAATGAGATGCCTTTCACCTCAGGCAGACATCTTGGGCCAGGGAACTCTGCATTCTCTGCTGCAGATATTTGCCCTGAAATGGATGTTGGATGATGAAGCCAAGTGGGGGGATCGTGATGGAGGAAGTGGTATCGATGAATTGCATTCATTCTCCTTCTCATGCATTTCTAATTATATGTATGTGCGCTGTGCACTCACCCAGCAACAGGAATGAGTAAATAGTTTCAGGTTGTTCTGCATCTGGCACTGTATTTTAAATGTTTGCAATGCTATAATGTTCCCATTGGTTGTTTTTAATTTTAAACATTTAAATTACCATATTATCATGAATTTCATGGTTTTAATTGTTGGGAACTGCACAAACAGCAGTATAAAACCTTACTAAATAAATAGTTTTTATCCCACCTTTAGGTTGGGGTGAATGCTGAGTACAGCATCTGCTGCCAAGAATGTATTTCAGCTGTTGATATTGGTCATACAGGGCACTGCCTATGAAGAAGAATGAACAGAGTGACAAGAAGGGGCAGGGGAAAAGATGGATGGATGGGTACAAAAACTGCTGAGCTGACATTTCATTCTCTTTAGCCATTTCATCTGACTTTAAGGTCACTATTCTCAACTCAAAGAAAGGAAATCATCACGTCTGTGACATTCTTGAATGTATATGAGCTATTACAATGTATTGAGAAAAGACATTATAGCTGTAATTCAGTACAGTTATTTGCAGTTTAGTACCACCAAAATCAATGCTGCTTAAACATGCTTTACTGTAGTGGACTGTGAGCTATGTGAAAGATACAACTGAGGTGACAGAAATAGGACGTTTGTATGATTCACTAGGATATATGACCCAGCTTCAACTGGATTCAATTAGAAACAAAAAATTCAATTTAAATATGCCAAGGACTAGTTGGAATGCTAGGTTGTAGAACTAGAATTCATCAATAAGTATACAAGCATTTCTTGTCCCTTGTTTAAATCATGAATGTACTCAGTGCATCCAAACCGTAATTGTTCCTCTTGAATATTAAGACAAATTATTTGACAGTTTGATGTGCTACAAATATTGTTTGATGTGCCACAAAAGTTTTGCATTCAGGTCTCATTGCACAACTATAAGGATACTCTGCATTTCCATTATCTTTCCTACTCACCTTGTGAACTGTATTACCATGCACTGTACTTTGCTTCTGGGTATGTAGCTATACCACTTTGGTCCCTGCATATCTGCTGAAGAGCATCTTACCCAGAATAGCATAGGGTTCTAAGTACAATTTGATATGATGCTGAGACAGATTAAGGTTTGTTCAGGTAAAAAGGTTTGTGATTAATTTCTTTCTTCATGAAAACCTTCTGATTTAAGATATAGATACACTCCTGAGATTGGCTGCATTTGTTTTGTCACCACTTTCAACCTGCAATTGTTCTCTTTGAGGGTCGGCCAGTGTTATGGGATTATGCCCCAAGAGTCCTTGTGCAGGGCTAAGGTTTGGGCTATGTGTAAATTGCCCCAGAATGATTCTAATATACCTCCAATTTTCTTTATCTTACTTTATTCTCGCCTTATCTAACATTTGCAACTTAAAAAAAATTCAGAATGTGTTTCAGGACTATAAAATTAATATATTAGTTATGTAAAATTTAAATCATAGCTCTTTGAACACCAGGTACTTGAACGTTATTATGGATATACACACAGCAGTGAGCATTTCAATTAAGGAAGTTCTGCTGTTAGTGGACAGTAAGAAAATAGAGGTACAGTGTAGAACCACTGAACCATATGATTATTCCTTAATAGAATATACATTATTGAACACAGAAGTAGAGAAAGATAGTGAAAGGGGCAATAAGCTACCTGGAGATTAAAAATCATAACTATACAGTGATTAGTGGTTTATTTCTCAGAACAGATCAGGTTTAAAGGTTGCATATATTTCTAAGTGACTTCCTTGTATTCATTTTTTGGGGAAAAATCCTTTACTGATCCCTACAGCAGCAAAATATTTATTAAGACATTACAGCTAATAAAAAATAAAAAATAAACATCCATATTTTTCTGAACCAATTATTTCTGCCTTGAGGAGAAAAAAGAAATTAAATGTTGTGAATCTATTATTTGGTGCTATTGGTAGGGTCAAACAAGCATCAACAACATTCTTAAAGGTTTATTGATTTGAAAAAAATACAAGACAATCTATTTTGTTCTAATATGTGCTAACAAAAGCTTGAGCAAAATGAATAAGAAGGGAATTTCATGTCTGATACAAGGCTTGCATAAAAAAGTAAACTGGAGTTAAGGAACAATAGATAGTAAGCACCCTATCCAGTTCCCTAAGTACAGCCCCTGCCACCTCCAAAAATCATCATCATTTTCTTGTAAACAAAATGAGGTCAAGAAAGTAACATTCACTTGTTTAGAAGCTAATTTTGACACTGTGGCCAGTCTAATAGGTCCAGAAGACATTTTGGTTTATTTTCTTTTTAATGTTTTTCCTCCATCAATGCACCCCCAGGGGCAAACTGGCACCTAGACCCTGCAAAACTTCCCACATCTGCCTTGAAGGGTCCTTTGTTTGCCATAGATTCTGTTATTAAAACACACATTAACTTTTGCATGATTAAATAAACAGATGTTTCCCTCCCATGTGACAGGAATCCAGGATTAATCTTTCCCAAGTGACACCTTTATTTTTCTGATTCCCAGTTATGGCAAAAGCACTAATCTCATCTATGAATCACTTTATGTGCAGGCAATCCACACACATTGCCTTTGATTGGATGCTTTTCTGTTCCCTTATATATCAGTCATACTTAGGTGAAAAACACAACCAAATGTGGTGGCTTCGAGTGTATATCTGTCTCCATCTTTACTGGCTAGGGGAACCTCGGCCATTCCCCACAGAGGAAACTATGTAAGCAACACACATAAGGATACTGTTTCCTAACTAAGTGCTGAATTAAAAATAATAACTACATAAGGTTAGTTGGTAAAATACAATTTATTCTATTCAATGGTGTAAGAGCTAATTTAGAACCAAGCCACGCCTTTTTCCAAGATTATGCAGCCTATGATTATACAACAAAAACAAGCTTGGTCACTTTGTTTGAGTTTCTGTTGAGTGATGAATGCAAGATGAAGGTTTCTCTGTTTGAGGTGAAACAAATGACAGCTTCTAGAAATTATTTCTTTTTATCTTATTTATTATGAATGATTTTTAAAAATTACATTCTTATCCTGCTCTCCAGCCAAAAAGCTCTCAGAGTGGTTTATACCCACAGGCTTACTTTCTTTAAAAAAAATGGCATACAAGGAAAAGAGAACAGAGAAGGAAAGAAGAATAAGGAAACTAAACTAATTGCCCACCCTTATAGAAGCCTATGTATGTTTCTATATATATCTCCTAAAAGCAGCAGTCTGGACTGACAATCACTGGTTTCTTTTAATTTTCTGTGGCCTCTGCAACCACTGACATGGTGCGTGCATATGTGTGGGAGATCTTCCATGAGTCCTGAGTTTGGGGATCTTGAATTTCTCAAACTGTCTAAGAATCTTTTATTGTGCTCTCATTGGATCCATGCTGAATCATGTAAAAAATAGCCTGACGTAAGGCTATCAGAAGTCATGACTAATTTTTCCCATTGATTCCACTGAATATACTTCAGTTAATGATGCTTTTATTCCACTTTAGCCATTATTTCTCCCAAATAATTCTGGGGCTAATAGTTGCTAGAAAACACCAATTTGCCTCACAGAATTACAATTCTCAGAATGGTTTATCAGTTAATACTTCTTATCCTGGAACTTTGGAAACTATACCCCTCTGTGTGAAGATGTCCACTAATGGCACTCAGTACCCTTGACAAACTCGGGTCTCCAAGATTCTTTGGGAAAGTGAGATTGTTTAAAATGGAATGAAAGTGTTCTAAATGCATGGTGTGAATGCAGGAGGGTGGGGTGAGAGAAACTTTTTTGGAGCAACAAAGGCAAACTGACCACATGTTGCTGAGCAGCAGAGGTTCACCATGAGGGAGAGTCTCACAAAAAACATATATGCATGCTTGGCAGGCCTCTCCCAATAGGGAGTTCCCAAAAACCAGCTGAGTGGGATGGTGTAAATTGATGTGTCCTGCAACAACAGGTGGTTGGATCCAATGGACTTCATGGCTCCTTCCAACTCTGCCTTCTATGTTTCGATGAAAAAGCACCCGTTTTTCTCCCATTAAATTCAGGATTCCAACACATGGCAGCTGCCAGCCACAAACCAGAAAAATTAAGTGCTTTGAGAGGTGGTGGTAGAGGGACTTTGACCCTGGATTCAGTGACCCTCCTGAGGGCCCCCTTCATTACAACCTTAATTCTATTTTATCAATGTTTATTTTTTCTGACTTTATCCTGAATTCTTATTAATAAAACATTAATATGTAAGAAATCTATGAAACAAAGTCCCTTATGAGTTGCCGGGGTATAATTATTTCAGTCCTACAAGCCCCAGCATTCTCCACTCAGCTGGTATTTGTAGCTCCCTCCTCACCAATATAAACACGCACAGGATTATGTCCTAAGACTTTCTCTTTGGATGGGTTCACCTGCCATTGTCTTCTTTGTGAAACAATAAATATTAGCATTAGTAGAATAAGACTGGATTCTTATGACTATTCACTCTAAAAGAAACTTCAGGCCTACATTTCCATGTGTCCAAGTTAAAATAGTTATCATGGTGGTAGCAGTAATTCAAGCTTAAATAACACACAGTGTGACTTCCAACCTATTCTATCATAAAAAGAAATTTGAAGTGCTCTACCAGGAAATTAATGGTGCTATTAGATTAAATTAGATGCCTAAGCCCACCACTTTATTTGTTGTGTCTCCAGCACTTCACTAGCCTCCTGTTGGGACAAGCATTCTAACACATCATACAGTGGATCTATCCTCCTTTCCATGGGTGTATTCTGAGTCTGAACTGATTATAAGATCTTGATTATAGTCTTATCAGATTATAAGAATCTGAACTGATTATCACAGTCTTCTGAGCAGCAATATCTAGTCAGAATTTGAAGGCTTAGATCCAAAGACAGCTCATGTATTTTTGGTTTCACAGAAAGGAGATTTCTTCCACCTTTGAATTCCTTGCTCATGGTCTTTCAGCTTCCCTTGCTAAGAGCATAGGGTGCTTTCTCCTTGTAGACTTGGGAGGAGTGGTTTTAAAGGCTTACTTTGTTTCTGGCTGTTTCTTTAATCTCACAACCTACAGTTCCGGGTCCCATTGCATTGTCCATTGTATACAGTTTCGTTGTCATTTTGATCCATTTCATTCTCTCCAGACTGCTTCACATTATTTGTTCTTCTCCTGATGGAAATACAGGAAGAATGTAGCCACTTCCTTGTTGCCATTAAGTTCACCCTTCTTCAGCTGGGGCTGTTGCTTGCCTTATAGCCCTTATTTTCAGATCATATTAAGAGTCCCTTCATAAGACCAGTGTGAAGTGTTTAACAGTTAACACTTCTCACAGTTTGGACATTCACAAATAGTCTTTGATGACAATTCTGTTTTCTTCATAGTTGATAAATTGGACCTGAAACAGAATGTTGCAGTAAAGAATGATCCCATTTAGTGCACCAGTGAGTAAGGTGTGACTCCTCAGTATTTGCTTTGGGCTTTCCTCCTATTTGCATCATGCTTTCCATAGAAGGAATAAATCCCAGACTAGGTAACCGAAGCAACACAAACATAATATAGCATGGATAACAAATTAATCAAAGGACAGAGCAAACCTACCGCATGTATTGGGGGCATAGAACTGTTTGGATTCCGAGGTTTGATGCCAGAAAACTGCCCCAACCTTAGATCTAGGAGTCCACGCTTGGAAGCGCCCCTTCTCCGCACAACTGGCAAAGAGAAAGTTGCAAAGGAACCCTTGGGGAATTCTGGAAGGTGAGGAAGGGAGCATAGTGGCACCACCTTAGCCTCCTTTCCTCTCTGTCTGAAGCATCACAGTTAAGGAAAAGGGTGAGATATAAACACAAGAAATACTATTTTAACCTTTTGTAAGCTGTCCTGAGGCTTGTTGCAAAGGACGGGATGCAAATGTTTTAAATAAATAAATAAAATGAATTTTTACCAAAAACAAAAAAAAAAAAAAAATTCAGAGAGTACCAAAATGCTAAAATATAAACAGAGGGTAGTGTTGCTTGCTCATGTGCATGGGTGGTGCCCTGTTGGCTTCAACTTTATCATCATGAGAAGTCTCATAGGGGATTCATGATTGTGCTGGCACTTTATGTAGCAGATTGCTAAAGAAACTCCTTGGCACAACAATAATAAAATTCTAGCTATTATCAGTGGGTGGTTGAAAATGCACTGATCACACACACATACACACAAAGACAAAAGTTATGCAAAGCTGTCACTTATTTTCTATCTCAGACCCAGATTTTGCCATTTCCTGGTTGATACTGACCAACTTCCTGCACTCTCACAATTGATTAAATATCATAAAGACACAAATTTCATAGTTTGCATTCCTTGCATACTATTTTGTTACTACATATGCCATTTTTTCAAGTTGAATTTTTTTTCTTAACCCCTGTATTTCTTGGCCTTTTTCACAATGATATAACTCACTCATGACTCTGCTTCACTACTTTGAACCAGCAACTAATCCAAGCAGCGTAGCCAATCAAGTCAAATCATGTGGTATAGATATGACCCACAAGATTTTGCTGCCTGCTGTTGACCAAGTGCATAGTCAGGACTTAAGTATGGAGGATAAAATGTGATTTTCTTCAAAAATTAAACTATGTGCTTCTGAATGTAAGAATCAAAAGCAGTACCATCAACATCAACTGAAAAACTGCTTCTGGTTGTGAAATTGTATCACTGCTTCCTTGTTTAGAAAGAGACTCAGTGCTGTCATGCAGAAATAAGAAACTGGAACTGTGTTGACACTTTTATTAGGGAATTGGCTGGTAAAGAAAGAACTATACTCTCTGTAGCATCATCAAATTTGCAAAAGATTTTAAAATGGGTGGCACTGCAAATTGCATTCAGAATTTCAATTCAAAATTATCTTTGCAATTTTCAATTGTGTTTAAACCAGAACATTCAAGTTAAAGAAGTTAAGAATACCATTGGGAAAAGTAGAGCAAGACAAATCAAAGCAGAAATACAAAGTCTGAAAGAGCTGACTGGATGTTAGTTTATTGTGAGCTACAAAAATCATGCTATAGCGAAAAAAAGGAAAATGCCATTTTCAGTTTAACTACCAGAAGCTTCACGGCCAAGGATTGTAAAATAGGACTGGTTTGGCATTATCTGGACTTCTGCATCCACACTTTTGGCTGTACAAACTGGAAACATTTCAGAGAAGAGCAATGAAAATGGCAATGCATTTGAAATCGCATATTGTAAAGCAAAGACAAAAGGAACTGTACTAGGTCTTTGTACCTAAAAAAGAAAAGACGAAGCAAGGAAATTGTACATGAATAAATGTTCTGAAAAGGATAGCAGACAGTTGTTCCCAGCTTAGTACTAAAGGTAGTAAGTTAAAAAAGAGTCATAGGGAGACATACTAAAGACCAGGAAGTACTATCTGGCAAAAATAATCATAAGAAATCATTGTCTGGGATATCATCGTGAAATCCTTGGTGTAAAGTCTATCTCTGTCATTTTCAGACAACGGTCAAGTGGTTGTTCTGTTTAAGGATAGTGTAATCTGTCATGGCCTTCTAAATTTAGAACTGCTCTATCTGTACAGCACCAAAGAACATGCCCAAACAGTTCTGAAGAACAAGTTCCAATTAACCATCTTTGTCACACACTCAAAGCTGACCTTACTTCTTGGCAGAGTGAGCCAGCTGCCTCCACCAGCAGACACTGGGCATTGTGAGGTGTTGGAGAATACCAGTGCCCACATGCCATGCACCATTCCCTGTGTCTCCGAAGCTATCCTGCTGCAGCAACGGGTGCTGTTCCTTGCCTGATCAAATTCAGTTGTTAGCCTGGTCATCCTTTATATTAGGAATAAGGCATAGGAGGTACTATCTTGTCCTTTACTTTGAGCACCGAATAACATTAGGCTGCTCATGATACACCTATGAACAACTTCAGAAGTAATTGGTTTGGGACCTGATCAAGCCAATGTACAGTAAGTCCATCATCTTACTATTTTTATGTTCATTTTCTATACGCTGCATCTACACAAAATCAGTCACAAAATCTTAAGCCACACACTATCTTCATATGTGTGTTACTTTCAACAAACCCAACACTCATATTTACTGACTCATACACTGCTATTAACCCAGTGTCCCATCTAGAGAAAATTGTTGATTGAATTGTTGTTGTCCTCATCCCAAATTCTCCTTTTCCAAGAGCTAGTGGTTCAGGGCCCCATTGTATTCCCTGTTAATATTTTGCAAGAATAGATGAACCATTCTGGGAAGCTTCCATAGACCGAAAACTCTGAAACATCAAATTACAGCTAATCTAGGAACACTTATTTTTAAGATATTGAACACTTATAGGTTCAAATGGTAAGAAAAGCCATCTATCTTGAAGCTTTGCTCTATCAATCAAAACTAAACATGGTTAGAATCTTTCCCATAAAACTTTAAGAGACAAACTATTTTCCTGGTAGACTCTCATCTAAGAGGGTTCTTCAAAAAGGTTATTGGAAGTACATTCAAAAGGTAGCTTTCAACAATGCATCCAATGGTATTTTGATCCCTCACAGGATGACCAGTCTGAATAAGTCAGTCTAGCTCTTATCCTGTGATTTGATCCTACGTTGATTTATTATTTAAATTGGAGATCAGGGAGCGAAGGCTGGATTATAAATATAACAAATAAGTAATAAAATAAGTAATAGGTATACAATACATTTCAACAGACAGGGATGTTATACAAATCCATTTCATTGTGTACGGAGACATTCTCTTTCCCCAGAAACAAATAGGAAGGGGGTTCTATACTTATGTCAAAGTGCAGCAGGAAAAGTTGTTTCTTAAGTTTCAAAATCTGATAATGAGAAGAATGTTCACAATATTATGACACTTCCTCTGTAAGAAGTCCCTGAGTGTATAGACAATGCATCTCTTACATTCTGAATAGTGAAGACTCCTATAATACACATGATTCCCACTAGAGAAGCAGCTTGAGAAGTTTATGACCTTTCCTTGAATTCACAGCTGGGATACATTTAAATTTCAGAGACAATGCTAGGGCTCAGGCCCACAGGATGAAAAAGAAAATGTGCATGTTGATTTACAAAGGTTCTAAAGCATGTGTTGGCATTTCTCTAAAGTACCCAATCTCTCAAAGATGCCCTTATGGACAGGGAAAAGGAAGGCATTTCTTAGGCAGAAAGATTTATGTAGGGACAAAAGAACATTGGGAAAAATTACACCCAATTCAGGTGTAATTCCGATGTGACCCAAAATATCACATATAACCGAGATATCACAGACCTTGTACCTTTATTTTAGCAAGTGTCCATGGGCATTCTGGCAATGGAGCAAATGTTCTTCCAGAGATTTAGAGCTCCATAATGGGCCCTAATACCACTCTGAATTGAATGGAAGATTCACAAATTCTCAGTGCAGTATAAATGTGTTAAACTGGAGGCATAAAAGGTAGTAAAGGCGAGGTCTTCAAAATACACAACTTATGTTACTGCATGTTAGCAAAGATTCTTCATTCTGGGGAAGGACAATAAGTCACTGCTGAAGCACAAGCTTCAGGCCAAGGTGGCATATATAATCCTCCTCTTCATTTAAACTTCACAATAATTCTGTGAAGTAGGTTATGCTGTGAGGGAGTTACTGGGCCAAAAACATCCAGTGAGCTTCATGGCCAAGTAAAGCTCAGAGCTAGAGAGTGGGAATCTCAGGATTCCAACAATATAACCACTTGTTGTTCCAAGTGGTTCCAACACTATAACCACTGTTACAGTGTTCCAACACTATAACCACTCTACCACACTGTTATGAAAGGTAAATCTGAGAGTACTCAACCTCTTCCACCAACAATAAACCACTGGGCAGTAGCCTGTACTTTAACTTGAGCAACAATATGCCCTTCTAAAAATAACAATTTGCCATACAATATTGAGGAGACAGGTTTTATAGTTGAATTATAGTCAGCTATAAGTACTGTGCGCTTAGAGTGTTCCACAGTGGTTAGATTGTTCCACTGGGACACAGGAGATGGGGATTCTGGTCCCCACTCAGCATTGAAACTCACTGGGTGGCCCTGGGCCAGTCACTACATCTCAGGCTAACCTACCTTTCAGGATTGCTATGAGGATAAAATGGAGAAAGAAAGGAGGATAATCATGTGAGCCACTATGGGTTCCTTGGAGAAAAAAAGACAAGAAAGAAATGAATGAATGGATGACATGTCAAGTATCTAAACTGTATTTAGAGAATGAGTACAGATCTTACATGAGACAAAAAAAAATTTGGATTACGGGACTGCCTACAGTGACAAAATCTGCTCATTTATTAGTTAATAAATGACTGAGATGTTGTAAGTGGAAGAACTGTTTCTCTTTTCGACTCTGCTTATAAAAGCATATCAAACCAATAAAAGTATGCATTATACTTCCATCCCTTCTCCAGCCTATCCCTAATCTATATTTATTTACACTGAAAAAGTCAAGTGTGTACATAATTGAATTGGTGAACTGCAATGGCTCCTCTCCACCCGGCAAGCTCACCTCAGGCTTCCATGGAAAGGCTTTATTTCACAAACACGCACACCAACAAAAATCTCTACCTGAATCACTGAAATAGCACTCCAGGGGCCTGAGTCTTTAGCAGAAACATTTCTTTCCCTGGCCTTTAATGTGATGGATAGCAATATGGCAGAAGCTTATAAATAAAAATGCTGACACACTCTTGTCTATAGCTGTGCAAATGGAGGTGCTGCTATAATGACACTTTATAACTTGAGTGCTAGTAGATAAGCCATTAGTTTTTTAATCATATTAATCAGGACTTGGTTGTTTCAATTGCTATAAATTATAAAGAAAAAGAAAGGAGGTCAAGAGCAGAAGAAGAGCCCTGCCAAATGAGACTGAAGGCCAGCAAAGTCCAGCATTCTGATCACACAGCAGTCCTCCAGTGCTTGTGGAAAGCCCATAAGGAGTGATTGTGCAATAACTCCCCAGCAACTGGTATAGAGAGGCATGCTGCCTCTTACATTGGAGGTAACCCACAGCCAGCAGAAGTACTTGCCCAAGCAATAAAACACATTTCAGTTATACTTTTAAAAATAGATGGAAACGTTTATTGCAAAGCAGATGGAAATACAGAATGTCGTCAGCAATTAGCTCTGCTTTCTTTCAGTGAAAAGCACAAATAAAGTAATTTCACCTTATTTACACTCACTGATGCACTAGTATGTGCATTAGTCCAGTATCAGCCAACAGATCATACCACACCAAGTCATTCAGAAATATGCCTAAAGGTTGTGCTATAAATCAAGTGGTTTTACCATAAATCAAATCTGCCATACAATAAGGAAACAAAATCTCAGTCTTTCTAATTAAAAAGAAAAGTCACTGCAGTTTTCAGTATGCCCTGGTTTATAAAATCTGACAGTCTGTCTAAAACTGCATACATATGAAGGTGGTCTTTCCCTTGGTAGACTGACATTGATGGCAAAATTACAACTGACTCTTCTGGCCTTAAATTGAATCCTAAGAATATAAGGCTCAAGGAGATTTCTGTTGGTAAACTCGCTTAAGTGGGGCAAATCCTTTAAAAGAGTTATCCTATATATCAGAACACTATAATCTATCATCTATCTATCCATTTAATGTAAGCTGTTTGCACCAGGTAGGCATCTTGAATTATGCGAACATATTTTAGAGGTTACAAATCCAGGGCTAGCTCAGATCTTATTATTTCAAAGTCATAGCATCCACTTCTATGCATAGGTAGTCCTCAGCCTACTGAAACTAAAGAGTTAATATCAAATATTATAGTATATTTTTTTAATATTCCATCTATGGGTTGTGTGTGTGTGTGTGTGTGTGTAAGTCCTCCTTTGCTCCGACCGTCCATGAATGCCTTTGCAAATCATTACTCACACAAAATACTTGTTTGTAATGGGTTCTCTAGAGAATTGTTTTTCTGAGGTAAGCAACACAGAAAGCCCTATAAGTAATTAAAGGATGAGAGTGTGCACCATGATTTGGGAATCAGAAGAGAAAGAATGTTACATAGTCTGATTTACATTTCTGAAAATTAGAACAAAGATACTAATTCATGGGAATTGCCACAGTGTTATTCTGACCCCTGAAGGATGGAAACAGGACTTAATTTCATATCCATATTTTCCAATTGCTTAAAATATTCCATGAATGCCAAGCCTTAACCTGCATTAGGAGAATTTATTAAGTCTGTCTCAACTTGTCCTAGAAAAAAGGAAGAGAGCGAGAAAGACGGAGAATATGGACAGAATCGGCGCACTGGTTTAAAGCAGAGGTGTGAGGATTATTGAAGGAGGATTCTAGGCTGGTAGAAAGCTCTGTGTACCTTTTGCAAAGTTCCTAAGAACTAGCAGTACTGTCTACTTGACAAACAGAGCTGGATGGTATTCTCAAACACTGCAGAGCTCACTTTTTGTATTCTTTAGTGGCTGGGGGGTGGGGTTACATTTAGCCTACATAGATGTCTGCAAGGTCACAGGCTATGTGTTGCTTAGACCATTTATTCCACACAGCCAAGATCCCACAATAGAAGAATACAGGGTGTGGGGTGCTGTTGGGTATCTTGAACATATCTCAGAGGGAGAAATCCCACACAGTGCCTCGTACAATATCAGTGCTATTAGGAGGATCATATCTGTGGTTGGTAACTTTTCCACCTTGAAAGGTAGCCAATAGCATAAAGGACACATCAAAACTGTGGTATTGTGCCTTCATTTATATATAAGAAATTATCTGTCTTTGATCATTCATGAAGTTTATCACACCTTTTTATAGACCTTGTCACTATATTCCCTTTTAAAGGACCACACAGAACCCAGTCTGGTTCTATTTTGAGACTTAAAAGGTAGGCTGGAATGCTTGACTAGCAGACACTTTTACTTAATTCTCTGAGCTGCACAAAGCTTTCGAAGTGCATAACCTTCCTAAGCTTCCTAACACATTTCCTGCCACCTAGACAAACTGTGACCTAATATCTACAACAGACAGAGGAAGTCTAGGAACATATTGGAAATGGAAACAGAAGCTTCTGTTGGTGTGATTCCATTCTTTAAAGGAGCTTTAACTTGGGTGCGGCTGCCCTTCCATTCAAACACTCAGTAAACCAGCTTTTCACAGGTATTTCTTCAGTGAAACCTTTCCAAGGAGAATTCCATTGACTTGAACTCTGTGCCATTGTGCAGTAAGGATGCATGCATATACATCAAAAATGTAGCCCACAAAACAGGTGTGTCTAACCCAGGAACTATGAAGCCCCAATTATTTGCTGATGTCACTGTCCCAGAGCAAATGGTGCTGAGGGGGGAAAACCCTCAATTGTTCTCCAGAGCAAAAATGACTCTCTACTCCATGCAGTTGTCAGCAGCCTTCCAAAGTTAACTCAAGTGACTGATACACTGTGTGATTATGTTATTAGATGCAATCAAGTTACATAATCATCGATTATGCACAGCTACATCTATCTTCCTACATATAAAGCTGCATCTCCTCTCCCATCCATTATACATGAATCACCAAGCTGTACATGGGAGGCAATATTCCTGCACACATTATAGAACTTTAGCATTGCAGTGCAGTCCATGGCATTGTACCACGTCATCACTATTGGTTCCCACAGTCACTCCCCCCTGCCCCTTATCAAAATGAATTTTGCAGGGAAAGGTTTAACAATCGGCGCGGCGGATGTATAGAGGGAATTCTATGTATTTCAGGTCCATGCCACAGTTAAGTGCCTCATATACATTTGCCCACATGAGCTGTAGGAAAGATGGCAAGAACTGGTCTCTCCTTGCTGATATCCAGTCCCTTTGCACGTGGAGGGGTTCTGAGATGTCAAGGCATAAGTTACCAAGTGGCCAACCCCCCCCCCAAAAAAACAAAAACGAAAAGCACCACTGATTTTCTGAGAAGACTTAACAAGTCAGAATGTCTGAAACCTACAACCTTTTAGAAATTGCCCCCCTGCAAGCTTATTAATGCTCTCACCGCCAAATTTACAAGCCTCCTCAGTAGCATTAACCCTCTAGAACCAATGCTCCAGAATGCCAATAAATCCCATATTAGCACTTTAAAGTTCAGCAACTTAACCAAAATGAGGCTTCTCCATTTCCATTGCAGCTTGAATGGATGCTGCACTGAGTGTGTGTGTGAGTGAGGGGGAGCTTTTGAATCAGAAGATATGGGAGGGAGCCGATTTCATGTTAAGTAGGTTCCATCGCTGACTGCTGTAGATCCTTTTCCACCAAAAAAAAATTATTTTTTTTTTAAATGATGGAAGCATATGCGGGGGAAGTGTGTTAGCTCAGACTGCATTCAAGCAGATCTACCACATCAAGGAGGCCGTGAGGGCTGGGGGGGGGGACTTGCTCATGCTTTGATTTATCACTAAATGCACTCTCAAAAATACCTACTGCAGTTGTTCCACTGAACTGCCAATAATAGCTAGATCTCCCCCCCACACACACACACACATACACACAGAGTATAATGCAGTAATCATGAAAGTGGTCATTTCAGTTATGAGCTGCCAAGTTTAACAATACATCTGATGGTTTTTGTATATGAGGGGGGAAAAAAGACCTTACCCACCACAGTCTTGCAAAATAGTCTTCTCCCGGTATCAATCAACAAGGTAATTGCTGGTCATCACAATCTGTAGTCAGGCAATCCACGATTGTTATTAGTAGTAGTATTTAATTAAAAAAAAATAAAACTCCACTGCTTTCTTTTTCTGTTAGCAATTAAAAAGGGAAAGGAGATGCCCATTCATAAGTGCCAAGTTCACCATCCAAGCAGATAATTCCATATAGAGCTAAAGATCCTTTGCAAGATTTGCCTCATGCGAGTTCTCAAAGTGGCCAGGTTGTTCACGGATGGTATAATCCAGGTGACAAGGAGGAATTGAATTGAAGACAGGAGAGGGGAAAAAGAAGAAAGAAAGAAAGCTGGCTAGTAAGTAGGAAAGCAAGAGAAAAAGACTGATAACCCCAGAAGTCTGCAGGCTCTAGGACAAGAAAGGAAGTCCTGGATTGTGTTCATGGAGCCTATTCAAAACCTTTCGGTGCACATGTAAAAATTCCAAACCCACCATGGAGCCATAAGAAAGCAAGAATCCTAGGAATATTTCACAAGTATCCTACAATAACGGATCCGATGGGGTTTTCCTTGTACTGTACTGCTATGTGGAAAGCACACAGCTCCTGCTGTTTGAGAGGATGTCTCCTGGGTCCTAAAACTCTCATTCGGTACAGGGAAAAAAATGTTTTTCCCCTTAAACCAAATAGGATGGAGACGGGGAGGAAATCCCACAATTGTCCAATTGCCCTGAATGATGCTAATCTTCTGTGAAAATGACAAGTGGACAAAATGAAAAGAGCAGGTCGTGATGAATAAAAGCAATCCACCTCAAATATCCCAAGGAAGCGAAAGGGAGGGACAAAGGCAAGCACAGAGAGAAAGAGAGAGAGAGAGAGAGGAGAGAGAAAGAGAGAGAGAGAGAAACTGCAATGCATAAACGATTCCAGTGTTTCTACAAGATCGGCTCATTTGATTGAATGCATTCTCTGCTTTGCTGCAAGTCATAAAGAAGATACTGTTACTGCCACCCAATGGATACTTCAGTACTAGCCAATCCACACTCAACTGCCTCTCTGCAAAGCATTAGAGAAGAGCAGAAGAGTGAGATTTTGGGGAAAGGGAAAGCAAAGAAGAAGTCATTATTGCCCACTGATGATGCCAGGGACAAGTCAGGCTCCTCATTCTTTTTGCACTAGGGTGATGTTTGGACTATAGACGCAATCAGGAGGAATTGCTTGGCATACAAGTTCTGCACTGATCCACCATGTTTCTCCCCCCACAATTTCCCAAGTGAAGGGTTGTTTTAAAAGCGATGATGCATTATCTATTCTTGGAGTTGTGTGTGTGTTTCTCTATAAAGCAAACTGTGGGCCTCGCTGTTGCCATGGGATCTTCTTTGTGTGAACTGTCTGAACTGTGTGGGAACAGTGGGTTTAAAAAAAGTCTTTTCCTCCTTACTCTTAAAACTCTTCTTCCTTCTTTCTCTCTTCCACTCCCTTGTAAGGATTCTGAAAACAGGTAGTCAGATCTTGCTGCATTACTGGCAATTAAGACAAACAGGAGTTGCAAGGTGTATCTAATTAGGAATTTTAATTACTTTACCAAAGAAATGCTTCTTTGCAGATGTTAGGCATGTGAAACAACTGCTCTGCTAAATTTTTTAGTTAAAATTTAGTTTAAAAAAATTCTTATCCGCTCTTCCACCCCACTCCTTCAAAATCTAGATATAAATAGGAAAATCAGGGATGCTCTCTGCATGAGTACATGGAGGAAGTGGGGACAAGGCAGAAAGAGAAGGAGACTGTAATCTTATGCCAACTTATAAGGATGCACATTTAATAATTATTTTAAAAGTCATGGATCTTCTGAATAAGAAGAATCACTGGAATGTGACTGGCAGGTTCATGTTAATCACTGATGTTCATTCAAAGTTGAGTAGGTATAAAAGCTTTTACTGTAAAGCTACCTATGCCTTTATGTGCTGCCTGACATGCAGATGCAGAACTGATGAAACTTTTAGTAGTTCAGAAAGGCTATGGTACCAAAAAGCATCTGATAAATGCTTTCCTGTTACGTGACGGTTACAATGGTTACTGCTTTTCATTACCAGCTATAGGAAAATCCTCATTGTTTGAGTTACTGGCTGGGATGTAGCATCAAAAGTCAGGAACTATACTTGATATACTTGAGGTGGATACCATCAAAGAAAAACCAGATGTTTGCACTGATGCAGAATGTGGCTGCCAGAATTTGGATGGGTACAGTTAGGTTTATTGCATATTGTAGAACTACACTGGTGACTCATGATGAGTGAATCTGATGATTGATGAAAAGTTCTATTTCTATGCTGGGTTTTTCTTTCCTGTGAAAATTAGGAAACTCTTATCAAAAACAACTGAATGTAATCGTCTCCTGTCAAATTGTCAATATAGGTATTTCCAACATGGAGAGGAATATCCTGAACCTGTCGACCATATGCCTGTTAAAGATGAATACCCTGTCCAAAAGCAAAGCAAAACAGAAAAAGACAATCCTAAGTGAGTTGTAAGACATTTACATATCTAGGGATCCAAGCCCAGACGGTCAAGAGCTAAGCATGAAGCTCTGAGCCTGACTAATTTCTCACTCCTTTGAGATGCGCATCATTGTAGTTGCTGTTATGAATATGGGTAACTTTGTGAGTTTAGATAAATTCCCATCAAACTGAACTGAAACAAAATCGTTGTCCCCTTTGTTGATTAAGATATTTTTGTTCATCCAGGCTTTTAAACTTGCATGTGTGTTTTAAGAATGGAAGTGAATATTCTGTCACTGCTTCAGGATTTGTTGCTTTGTTGTTGTATTTCCATTGTAGTTTAGTGAATTTTACATTGCCCTAGAGTTTTAATCAAAATGAAAAGTTGGATTTTTAAGAATTAAAGTTAATGAAAACTGGCTAATAACTGAACAGGAATTGCTATGGAGGGTGATGGAATCAGCAAGTGTAGAGAAAATGTTGACTTCTCAATGGCAGTGCAAAATTCTATCAAACGGGCTAAAGATAGAGAAGATTTTTGCATAACCAAGGTTTAGTTCCTATCATCTCTAGGTTTGTTGGTTGGTTGGTTGATTACAGAAAATGTCTTACTAATAAAGAAGACTCTGAAGGACTGATGACTTCTGCCAGCCAAAGTGGCATAACTGTATAAAATGAATCATCACTCTGACATGAACACACACACATATATGAGAAATTGCCTTATACAGATAGAAGCCCCAAATTCAGGAAGAAGAAATATGGAAATGGCAGGATCTGTGGCTCAGAACACCTTCTCTGCAAGCAAAAGGTCTTCATTCAGTCCTGGCTTCTCCAAATAGCGAGGGGAATGTCCCTGCCTACAACCCTGAGAAACTTCTACCTGTCAGTGTTGACATCATTGAGGCTTGGGAGAACTGACAACAGTAGAAGATAACTTTCTATGTTCCTACCAAAGATTGCCTACATCTTTAGCAGAACTTAGTCTTCTGAAAATTGCATAAATCCTTAGAATCAGGGCCAGTCCTACCTGTACAATGTATGAACAGTTTGCCTTAAGTGGAAGATGCTGAGTGGGGGTGGAGAGTAGTGGTAGTCCCCCAGGCCAGCCAGCTTGAGCTCTTTTCCCAGATGTTCCCCGGAGTAATTCCTATCCTTCAGAAAGAATGCCATTTTGTGGTTAGCTGTGCTTCTTATAGAAACATAGAAACAGAGTGAGTCAGAAGGGGCCTCCCGGGCCATCCAGTCCAACCTCTGGCACCAGCCGGCTCCGCTCACAACATGCCCACCATGTGCACGTTATGATCTGCTTTTTCTATCTGCTCAGTTAGGTCCATCTAGCTAGGTCCTCCTGGTTCAGCACAGACAATGCTTATGGTAAAATGTTAATGACTAAGTAAGCAGGCAGAAATTCACCCAGCTGACATCATCTTCTCCAGCAGCTGAATATATGCTATATGTCCGCCCTGTGTCTACTATCATCCACATGGTCCTAATGCAACATCAGTGTGAGCAGGCAGTAAATAAGTGCTGGGTGGAGGTGTGACCATACTGAGTGTTACAGGACATACTTGTGCTTCTGCCTCCTAAACCCATCCCTACCCTTAGATGTGATTCAGGTTGCTCTTTTGTTGCCAGTCCAGAAATTAAATTCAACTGCCAGTCTGGTCAGCTTCTATATATGGAATGGTGTGTGTTTGTCGCCTTCACATCAGCCAGCAAGGTAACTTGGTCCACTTTTACTAAACACGGAATCAGATTTTTTTTTCAATTACCCCATTTTATTTTCTAATACATGTGACTTTAGAACTTCTACAGCGCATTTAAGTAAATGAGTATCAAAATCTCTGGCAGCTTGTTTTCTAAGTTGCCATTACAAAGGCTGTTTGCAAACTCTGATCCTCAGAAATAAATCACATTGATTTCTTTATAGGATTTATGATCAGATTATCAGTAAAATGTTATACATTTATCAGAAGTAAAATCTGATACATGTGTGTTCAGAAGAAAGTCCCACTGAACCCGGTGGGGTTTTTTCCCAAGTAACTGTGCATAGGACTGTGCCATCAGGTGGTTGTTGTTATTGGAAGGTCATAAAATAATGAATCCAATATGGGAAGAGAGAACAGCATGCTAAAGCAGAAAACTGGAAGTTACAGAATGATTCAATAAAAATAGATGATAAAAATATATTACTTAATCATTCATATTTTAAAACAAACCTTAAAATGAAGATTAATGTCTGAACCTCTCTACGGCCAGTGCAAGTGAAGTTACTTTTTATCATATTTCTGAGTTTCATGAGATGAACAAGTAGGCATAATTTGCTTGTTTACTAGGTAATAGCAAAAACAAACTGGAGTTGTCTCTTCAAATGAACATTTATGTGGAAGCCACATGCAAGAGATAACAAGCTATTGACAACAAACTACAGTTCACAATGCAACAACAAGTCATGGACTATTTTGTGGATTCTTTTAGCTTATTAGCACATCTTGGTTGGACAGCACACCACCACAATAAACCACACTCAAGAACTGAGTGTGGGTTATCTGAACCTAGCCAATGACTTCTCAGGACTTCGTGTGAACTATATATTTGGTTAGGAATTGTATGTCTCACATTTGTTCCTGCAAGGGACTGCAAGGTGATTAACATAATCTACTTCCTGTCTATTTTATCCTCACAACTCTAAAAGGTAGGTTAGGTTGAGGGTCAATGACTAGGCCACACTGGCCTTATTAGTCATTCAAGATGTGGGAAAGTAGGGATAGGTGAGAGATTTTTCTTTCTTCCCAAGCAATGCTATGATCTTCCCAAGCTACAGAACTTAAAGTGATCTTGTCTTGTTCGTGTATAGAATGCCTTACATGCAATGAAGGACATGGCCAAATTTGAATTTCCACTGACATTTGAATTTGAATTTTGGTCAGCAAGTTAACTCACGAAAACCATCACTATAAACCACAATTTTAGCAGAAGACTTGCTAAAAATCTTCACTAGCACTGGTAACAAACTATCCATCAGTACACCATATATGTGCTATAAAAGAAAACTACCTTTGCTTTATTTTCAAGAGCAAATTATTAGAGTAATATATCTTCCTTGGGAAGGTATTCCTGTATTTCGTTGCCATTGTTGAAAAGGCCCCATTTTGGGTAGGTCTTCACCATATACCAGACAGCAGAAACACACAGAAAACAGGCTGCTGAGAAAGCTGTTTGTCAATACCATAACAGGATTTGATGTATGTGTATAATAATTTCCCCTTGAATCACATAACCAACAATATTTGCATGAGCACTTAAACTCTTGGATGATTACAAGGATTTGTTGAGTGAGAATTTACTTACTTTTCTAGTAAGCAAAATTAGCATGATCTAGGGCTGTCCCTGCCATTACGCTGAGTGAGGCACCTGCCTTAGGAAGCTGGTTTTAAGTGTTCCGAAAAGAAAGCAATTTATAGTTATTTAATTTATTATTGCATTTTCACTGTCAGGAAAGATGGAAAGCATATTTGAGACTTTTTTGTCACAGTTTCAGGCCAGTCTTGGAACATATGCACCAGGACTCAAGGATGATGGGGAATAAAGAGCTCTTTTCTTTTCCATCTTAGGTATAAAAGTGTCTTGGTTGGGTCTTGGCATTATATTTTCTATAGTATAACTGATGAATGTTAATCAAATTAACAAATAAGCACTTTCCTTACTTTCAGTCCACCTTTGAATGTACATTGCTCCAAAGCCTTGACAGAAGCAGTAGGTCCTTCTCCTTAATGTTATGTGTTTATTAATACTACAATAGTATGTAATGAAATGCGCTTTTCTTTGATCTTGATGTAGGTTTTAGGGCAACTTGATCTCAGGCTCTTGATCTCAGGCTTTCTGTTCAAGAAAAGACCATATATTTGAGTTGGCTTTCAAATCAGGGATGTCTGAGCAGAAATACCTGGTTCAATTGTGTTCTTATTTCCCTATTTAATTAGGCTTAGTATCAGCTTTAGTTATCTTCTGGCAAGTTAAATTTTGAAAGATAAAGTACTTGCCTTCAGGAGAAGAAAAAGAAGCCTATTCCTGTGACTAGCCAGTGCCATAGATAGGAATATAATTACTAATAGCTTATCAGTAGTTAACATCATAAACAAATCATCAGGTCCCTCCACCTTCCAATTCTAAACCCTGCCATTTTAGCTTGGAAGGTTTTATGTGTTTTTGTAAGTACATCTTTGTGTTTGTGTCATGGGGCAGGGAGAGAAGGTGACTAAAAGAATTCCGAGTGGCTCACACAACTGTTTGGGTTACTCACCTCCTGACACTGATGTACTGAGCATTCCTGTCCTTCCAGTCATCTGGAATGTGTCAGAAGTCCTCCACCAATTTACCATGGTACATGCTTAGAGCTCTTCAATAATAGAGCAGATGTGGCCTGATAATGCCATATCACCCCCCTCCTCAGATGGAGCACCTCTATGAACATACAGTAAGACATGTTTACAGACCCATCTGACACAGGGTGCTGCCAAAAACTAAGCAATTGCTTTATGGATTCAGAAAGCAATGCACACAGTACTGGGTCAAGGGAAGATTTATTAAAGAGAACCAGATAAGATAAATGAATTAAAGAAAACAGAACAAGATAGCTGTAGCCAATCCGCTACAAAGCAAGATAAAGTGTTCACCCTTTTTGCTAACAAGGAATTTCTTGTTTTCAGAAAGAGCTGTGAACTTCACATTATTTTGCCTCACAACACCTGCTCTGGTACAGCCCACCCTCACATTCCGCCTTGGGAAGGGCTGGGGAATCATATATCAACCCACTGATTTCTCTTATTGTGACATAATTCAATGGCTATGAAAGTGTTTCATTCCTTTTTGTATGTTTGGAAGATGGGGAACACTAGCCATAACAACTGGCAAGTTGCTTGCTCGCAAAGACAATGTTCACCCCAGGTTCTCAGAATAGCAAGTAGCTACCCTTGAGATTTCGCAAGAGGTTTTATATATGAGCCGTGAGTTCTACATCCCTAGGATCCCTACCCAGTTTATTAAGCAGAACCAAATGGATCTTGAGATATAGACAAGGGAACCTGGGCAAGACTACCCTTCAACCAAGCAACAGTCTTCTACTTTTGCACTACAGTGTGGCAGCTAATTGGTTTAGCAGAGCAGGCAGGCCACCAACTGCATTCTAAGCGGGGCTTGCTCACACAGCCACATGGCAGCCACTGGCATTCATTCCATGCATGCAAGTGGTTGTGTATGAATCCCCTAGAAGAATTTTTCCCAGCCTGGTGTCTTCCAGATGTTTTGAACTACAACTACCATTCTTGACCAGTAATTATGCTGGCTGAGGCTACTCAGATTTGAAACCTAAAACAATCAAAGGTCAGCAGGTTGACAAACAACTCTCTCCAAGAAACTGACCAAACGGAGAAATGAATCTGCCCTTTCTAGAAGGAAACTGTTGCCAACATATAGCTAATACCAGCTCCCTTTCTTTTATTGAATCCAGTTCAGCAGTGGATGTTTTGAATCAGTACTTGAGCATGACAAAGGGTTGGATGAGGGCTGGTTAAGTGAGTTTCAGTCCAGATAAGAGGTAGATGTTGTATCATCTGCCCAGTTAAGTGGAGTTCAATGTGTCCTGAAGGGAACTGCAATTGAAGAGACTTGCTATTTGAATACAGCTTCACTCCTGAAGGCTAGGCATGGTTGAAGAACTTGTTATTTGTTAATTTTGACATGATCTGTCCTGATCGCCACCTGCCTGACTATTGCGCAGGTTGAAATGGAGTTATCCTTCAGATTGTTCCCTTCTCCCAATGTTGCAAAGCACATCTCAGCTCAAAAACTATACAAAAATGAGCATGCCATTAGGAATAAAATTCAGTGAAACACACTTGATGTGTTTTAAATTTATGAACAAACAAATTCAAAACTTTATTTGACTATCTTAAGACATGACAACTCAATTGCATATATACCCTTGACATTGTTTAGAAGTTTAAAACTTTAAAAAAAATGATGAAGGCAGTGAAAAATGTTAACATAGTAACATTTAGTAATTTACTGCATGAAGGCTTCTGCTCATAAGTTTGTGTACTTCCTTGGGAGAATCACTGGAAAAATACAATTTTGATTTTATATTTGACTGATATTGTGTGCCAGTTACTCAATATGACTTGCTTTCAATGCTAATAATAATTCTGGCATTTTAATAAGTTTTCTGAGGAAAAATAACAATAGCATTTTCCCATTGGGAAGTGTTTCACCTCACAGCACTGATGTTCTGGACTCCATGACATGTTTTTAGTACCAGGCAAAGGTACTTAAATTTCCCCAGACATGAAAAAAGCTTTAAAATTTAAGCCTAAATTATATTGATATTACATTGCTTTCACCTACTTTTCAAATAATGTCATTTTTGTATGGAATGTAAAAAGTTGCCCAATTAAAAAGTATTTAAATGAAGTATACAGTTAGTAATACATCAACAAATTCCACTTCCCTTTTCTACAAAGTCTTGCTTTCCATCTCCCAGAACTTTGCTGTATGAAAAGAAACAGTACTTAATATGCCTCTCAGAACTCATAAAATGCTAATTCCTGTCATAATAGCCATATTTTCCTCCAAATTCCAGTACTCCCATCCTTTGCCATTTTTGTCTCTGTTAAGTTTTGGAGTATGACTACAGGAATTTTTTTTTCAAAAAATATACGCAGAGATGAATCAATAACTAATGAAACATTAAGCTCCTCTGTCTGCAAATTTTACCCTGACACTGCCACTCTTTCCTTCAGTGACACTCTGATGGATATAAAGGGCTAAGAAAGTAGTGCTTCCCTCACCATTTCTACTTATGTACACAGATACATTTATTTCAGTGTTGTTTTAGGAGAAGATACTACTACTAAAACTCCTGACACTACTACAGGAGAAGATATTACGCCTGACACTTTAAAATAGAAAAGTGCTTTACCCAACCCTAATATTTTCAGCTTGTGAATCCTAATTTCCCCCATTTTGTCTTTGTTGTACTCATTTTAAAAAAAAGATGGATGCCAGATTATAGCAAGATGATGCTAAGCCAATTCCCTTTTGATCAATATCCACAATTAAAGAGTAACTTGGTGTGCCTTTTTAACTAAAAAATTAAGCTATTGAATTGAGTGCTGCCATAAGCCCATATTCTGTTTTAGAAAAGCATGTCTTGATCTTCACCTTGGCTTTGCTCTAAATTTCTAGAATTTTGACTGAATACTAATGCATAAAGAAAATCCTCTTGAGTTTGAAATTTGTAGTGCTTTTAACAAATAGATTAATCATTTGATCTATCAAAACTTCTCTATTTTGGGAGCATTTATGTGTGCCAAAAGATGCAACCTTGTACATTCTTAAGTAGGAATATGACAGTTAGATTACTTCTGAGTTAACATATATAGATCATGATGACAGTCATTACCAAATTTATCTTTAAAGTGATAACTAGGAAAATTCAATTTAGTTGGCAACAAAAGTCATAAGAAATCAATAGGTGAAGAGGTGGATGATGGATAGAGAGGTTGCAGTGTTAGAGGTAGAAATATATGAACATACAGCTTTTTTAAGCAAACACCAAATGCCAGACCCTCCCAGATCCCATAGTGCTACCAAACTTCTAATAGTCCTAATCCTGGGACAGAGAACTAGGAAAGAGCACTGAACACAAGGTATATTCATGTTCATTGTGGTTCTCTTTTTTCCCCTCACCAATGCTTGTACTTCTTCGTTCTCACTCAGGGATCTGCAGGTGTTTGAATATACACACTTTTCTAGTCAAACAGAAAAAAGTGCAGCTTTCCAAGCATGTACCCAGCCACTTGCTTTCCAACCATTAACTGGAGTAAATGTTTTCTTTTAGAAAGAGAGGAGGAGGACATTTTGAGGAGGCAGTTGCAAGCTTGACAATGTGAGCTTTTCCCCAAAAGCTGTTTGCATTTGGGATTGTTAATAGGACACTTTCATCATTTTTCCAGATATGAAGGAAAATATTGTAGATCCTTACTGTTCACTAGATCAATCCCATAATTCATTACTTCAGCATCCCTGCCCAAATACTGAGGTTGGAGGTTAACAAAACCATCAACTGGTAGTAAAACTGATGAAAACATCCAGTGTCATTAAAGGGTAGAGCTTTCTGTCCCAAAAAAGTTTCTTATATGGAAACCTCTGTGCACATATATATTTATCATATGCACTGTCCATAAGGCTAGCAGCCCATCCAACAGCTGCCATAGAAGTTTGTTAAGGGCTGGCGTAAAATTGTCATAAAGAAGATATAAAGGACAGAAGGGTTTGTGTGACCATGTTTTGTACTGTGAGTGAAAACATTTATAGCTGCCATATGCAGCTAAGTTTGCATTCTTTTTCCTTAATTCCCCTTCCCAATTCTCAGTGTTTGACTTCTAAACTGGATTCTGTATCAGCTTCTGCTACAAGTGTAACCTACCCCAGAATAAACCAAGAATTATATTATTCTACTAGGGAGTGAACCTGTCCTATCTTAGTGTTACATTTTATTAGCACTGGGTGGATAACTGCATGGCTCAGAGAACAGGACTGTGCTTTCTACTCTTCCTGCCAGGTAGTCCAGGAAGAGCAACTGTGAGAATGCATGTGCAGATTTACAGGGAGACACCTTCACCTCAAACCTCAACGGTTCTATTGGTGAGAACCACCCAAGTAAACCCTTCTGCAGAGCACGAACCTACAGCAGTGCTGAGAGTAGATGTATGCCCACTAGCTACAAAATTCCAGAATATACACATAGTATTTTATAGGTTTTGAGTCACATAACACAGAAGCAAAGTTGATGGTGACCAGATAATGGGTACATACCAACAGATAATGTATTCATGAACAAAACAATGTGAAGAAACCGCAGAGGTGGCATGACATAATGGTACAGCAAATATCAGTGATTACAGAGTATTGATATGGCAATAAGAAAGGCACATGGATCATAACACAGTTTGGGTGTGGGTACTGGCATGCAAGAAAACTAGTCAGGGCTAATTGCTGTAGCCCAACAGATTAACAGAATAAAAACCTCAATGCAGTGAAATGATAACAATGTAAAATGCTTAACTTTGCAACTAAATGTAGCAACCACCTCAAGCAAGTAGATATTCTCGGTCTCTTAAAGAAACAGATGACTAATGAAACTTCAGGGGGGAAAGCTGGGAATTCTGGTTCTTTCTGGGCAAGAGGAGCAGGCATATTGCAGGTTTGATTTTTATATTGCAAATGCACATATAAGCAACCTTTCTTTATAAAGATGTATTTGGATTTCCCCAACACACACACCCAAGCATGTGTCTGAAGAGGGCCATCTGCTCTATGCATAAATACTCTCTCCCTACCCAAGATTGTGTAGCCTCACACAATTAGATTTCCATTTCCAGGAAAAAGCTACACACACAGCTGGTCTTCTTCAGACCTTTCCCTGCACAAGTGGATGGTAAGGCTTCTGGCCAATGGAATGCCAGAAAGCATGGTACAACTCTTGCTCCCTGTGATGAATGAGTGCCCCCCCCAAATGCTATTTACCTACACCTCAGTGGAATTACCATGTGAGTGGGGGGTGCAGTTCCACAGAGTAGCCCTTGCCACCACCCCACCCCCAGCTTTCAGGAGACTATGTCTTCTAAGATGAGCAGAATGGAAAGAAACAGCACACTAGAATGACCAGAGGTCTGCTCAATGAGTCTCACATTTTCAGACCTGTAGGACAGAAGAGGAAAAAGCTATGCAGTCCAGTGAAAGAGTAGCTACAAGCTACATTGATGCTGTAGGACATCATGTGGGTTTTTAACCATGTCTAAATGTTATGGGTTAAGAAAAATGGGATGCCATTATGAGTAACATCTTACCGCCAAGAGTCCTTCAATATAATTATAGGAGAACTGCTATTATTACCAAACAGTTAACTTATTGATTGCTCTACTAATGTCCCATTGTACATTAAAGGGACCCCCCCCCCATCTCTTTCTCTCAGTGAATACTTTCTAAGGCTGAACCCACTCTCTTCCTAGCTCTTGGTCAAGATCATTCTTCTTGTATAAAGCCCATATTTCAGCAGAAGAGATGCATTAGGTGACTAGAGGGTAAACATGCATTGGAAGAAGTGCTTTTATGTGAACTGGCAGCTTTAAGCTTTTATTTATTAAATTTGTTTAAAAGATGTCCATTAGCAACATGCTTTCTGAGTGGCCAATGCAGTACAAAATCAACAAATGCCATTAATAAAATACAGTTAAAATCTCATAATAAACACATTAGAGTCACAATAAAATAATTAAAAACATACATTAATATTATTAAAACTGTGAGGTAAATAGTCTAGATGGAGCCAAAGGTATGCTGGAAAAGGAAAGTTTTTGCCAGGTGCCTGAAACTCAATAAGGTAGGTGTCTGCCGAACTTCCAGTGGTAGAGTTTAGTGGGAGGAAAGCAAGAAACCTGGTTGCCACTAAAGAATAACAATGAAGGAATGAGAAACTCAGCCAGCAAACCTGTTTCCATCTAAGCAAAGCTACAAGTTGATCAAGGGCAAATGATACTACTCTCTCATTCCCCTGAGTACAACTGTCAAGAAGAACCCACACTTCAGACCTCTCGTCTGTGGAGTTCAGTTCTCGATGGTCACAAGCTGGATGTGCACCTCACAGCCAAATTACAGTGTTAGTAGTGTTCAAGATGCTTATGTGGATCAGTCCTAAAAACCAGTTCCAAATCTGTTTACATTTCTCCTACTTGTGCATACTTTTCTGCTCCGAATGTATTGCTGTTTACACCATATCTAATATACTGTACAAATGAACTGGGCACATTACATATTCTGTGGCAGTAGCAGGTAGACTGATTATTCCTCCATTTACAATAAATTCTACCCAGATGCCTGTGAAACAAAAGAGCTGGCCCAACATAGACATCAATAGGGTTGCACAAAAATAGTTCTTAAAAAGTGTTGTGTGGGGTTCTGAATGTTTCCCCAGGCCTTTCAAGAAACATGAGAAACTTAGTGGGAGGGTATTGTCCTACAGCCACACAGCTTTTGAGCAACATACAGTTTAACAGAATAAACCAATTATGAGGCCTCATGCAGCTTAATAGGGATTCCAGCCATTCCCTGTCAGGAATCTATAAACATTTTGAAACAAACTTTTGTCAGATCCATGTAGAAATTCAAATTATCCCAAATACATTTGGCTGCCCCCCATCTTCTATGCTTTATGTTAATTATTCTCGTGGAAGAAATGTCTCTGTGCCATTTTAGCATATCCAGCAGCATCAAACATAATCCAGCCTACCACACAGAGAGAACAAGCTTCAAACAATGAAGAATGAAGGTCAGCTATTCTGGAGAGTTGACAGAATGCTCCTGTAACTTTGGTCTACAGACCGGTAAGAAAAGCTGCTCCAGTTTGGGGTGGGCGAATTTTGCCTCACTTGATCCTCACATGTTAAGTTGTTTTGAATGTCACATTTCTTTCTTCTTGCAGGGAGCAACAACCAGCTTCGGATGAGAGCTACTGCAAAAGCATAGTGCTTCCTGAAAGAAGAGTGTTGACTGGCAATGCAAAGGAGGTGGTTTTGTTTTGAGAGCAGTAGAGATAGATGTATTGGGATGAAGGCAGGAGAGGAAAGGGGGTAATAAAAGCAGAGAAGAATGTAAGAGTCTCAAATGAAGGCAATGTGATCAGAATTTTGATGAAGAGGCACAGACAAGATGAAAGATCACTCTCTCTCTCTCTCCTCCTCCTCTCTCCACCCCCCCCCCCCCCCCCCAGTCTCATTTTTCAGTGGGTAAGATCTGCCCTGTTGAGACACACTTGTTCTTCTTTTACAACCCAACCCTGGACAAATGGCATTCATGATCAGCACTGACAGCATGGTGCCAGGCACAAATCTAGGTCTGAGAAAGTTAAATAGCTGCTCCTATTAGCTACCACTGTGCATAGGCACATACTTTTTAAGGCATCTGAATGCCATATTACACCCTTACTTTCTGTACAAATTGGCAGAACATGCATTTTGCTGATACATACTCAAAGGCCATACACAAAGATTCATCAAGGCCCAACTGAATTCCAGTTAGAAAAACTGGAATTGTCCTAAAGCCAAAATGGAGAGAGAACTCCTGCATAATTCTTATAAAGAGATCTACTTTTATGTCCAAACTTTTTTTGCATGCTGACATGTACCCTAGCCCCACCAAGTTGCAAATCTTTGACAGCAGCCAGGCCTTAAGGAACATAATTGGATGCAAGCATATTCCTTACAGTAGCGGGTTGTATGCTAAGCCCCAGTAGATTGTATCCCAAGACTATCTGCCAACTTAGATTGTACAAATCACCAAAACATGACCTCACTGAAGTTCTTCAAATTTGTCCCTAAATATTTCTCTGATCCATGTGGATATCAGATTTCACACATTGAGGTTGGATAGCTGTGCATGAAAACCAATGCCTATTTTATGTACATCTCTCCCAGATATACACATAAATTGTGCATTTTTCAAATGTACACTTTCTCTACCATTGATTAAATCCAGTGCAAGTATTGTTCAGAAGTGCACATTCGTTAAAGCCCTTCTGTTCCTTCATTCAACAAATCATTTTGCAAGTATGTTAATATATGGGTCCATACTGGGAGAGTTCCTGTAACACAGTAAGTCACAGTGTATAGGAAATTGCACAGTGGCTTATGGTACAAACCAGCCTACTCTCAGTGCCCTTGAAAGACAATTGGGCACACGGGTGTTAGGGTACCCTGTCCTCCCCCAAGTCCTTCCACAGGTATCTCAGACCACATGGCAGGACTGAAGTTTCCCTTGTCAGTGGTGGCAAACATGGAGGGTGTGGGGCAAGGATTGCCGACAGCCCTCATCCCAGCTTACAAGCAGACCTCATCAGTTAGGCTAAGAGCAACAGTGGCACACATTCTTGCTGCCACAGATGTATGTGTGCCGACAGGTGCAGAATGTCCTTCCCAATCTTCACTCTGCACTGCTGCCCCAAGCCAAAAGTGCTGACTGCAGTGGTGGTAGCCTATTCCCAGAGGCACTGCCAGCCCAAAATAGCAGTGAGTAAAAGGTGGTCTCCCCAGGCAGCTAAGAGTACAGCTTGCTGGAGCTGCTTCTCTTCCTGAAGTGGCAAGCAGGGACAGCAAGGATGTGGCTGGGCATTGCCAGTTCCAACAAGGCAGGCCTGCTCATAAGCAAGGCTACTTTGTCAGGATTGTGGTGGTCATGCTGCACCTCTCTGCCAAACCCCAGAAATGGGTCAGGACAGTGATACAGCACAGGATCCACTGCAGTTATCATGGCTCCGCTGAGAGCCACCCTCACTTGGGGGACAACTGGCACTTGCATGGCAGCCACTTGGAAAGAGCAGCAAAACATTACTTCCCTTCCCTGCCAAGTGGTTCTTTAGCAGTTTGAGTTAGCCAAGAGCTTGCTGTATTGTCTGAATTTGGGTATCATGGCAATTCCAGGGGAGGTTAACAGAACCATGGATGGTCAGGGTGGCTTATAGGCCAAGTATCTGGGTTTATAAGGCATAACAGATAGCAGGTTCACATGCCCCATGGCTTGAACCTAATCATTCATTTCTGGGATGGGCAAACCAAGTAAAGGAACTAACACCAAATTTTAAACCATCTTCATTAGCATATACTAGTCAGAGAAGTGACCATCTTGGATCCCTGGTCACATAGATTAACCCTCACAATGAAAAAGCAGTGAAGGAGAATTATGTCTTAAAATAATCTTAAGGAGCAGTGCTGGAGATAACTTATATCACCATTTTTTCAGGTTTTGTTCGACTTAACATGAGTATTTCTGTATTTCTAATTTTCCCTCCAAGAACTTCTCAGTCCATTCCATTTGTTACTACATGTAAATAGAGCTTTCTTTTTCCCCTTTGTGGATTCTTTGACACAGAGACTGGAAAAGAAAAAAAAGTGCTGTTCCATGTTCCTTTTATTTGTATGACTTTCAAATACCTACTGTCAGATATCAAGCTTATGATTAGCAGTCTTGCTTTTCTTGTATGTTACCTTTCTCAATGAGCACACATACATGAATAAGAAAAACAAAAACAATGCTGCTCTCCCTTTGAATAAAAATACTAAAAGGGACCAATCCTTACTTTTTGTCTGAATTCTGACAATGGATTCTCCTGAGGCATGGTCCTTTTCCTGAGTAAACATGCTTTACTGTTGCGCATCCTTATTGTCAAACATTTGAGTTTGCCCAGAGAAGTGTTGATCTCTGAGTCCTTCCCTTAATCTTGGTCCGTTTAAGAGACTGCCTCTGTTGCTGGATCAGAGGCAGGGCACTGGCATTCCTCACCTGTCTCTGCCCCTCCTGCAGCTCCAACAGCTGAATCTCCCACATGTGTTGCTTCCTAGCAACCAGCAACACATCCTCAGGGGACTCTACATCTGACAAACTCTTGGTGCACACTCTGAGCAAACCTTGACCCTCCTCCCATTCTCCCAAGGGCAGATGGGCTCTCTCATCATCTTCCATCCCCAGCTGCATCCCTTGCTGGGCTCTCTCTCCATTCCCACAGGATGGCTGGTCACCACCCAGTGCTTGGGTACTAATAGTGCACCACCCAGTGCTAATAGTGCTTGAACGACAGACTTTCCCTGGCCTTGATCTGATGCTGTCCTTTTCTGACCTTCCAAAACTACTTAATCTTCTCAGTGGAGGTACTGCTACTTTGGAACTCCAATTCCCATCAAATGTATCAATAGGCCGCAGCCCTTCTGGCCATTTTCCCTTGTTTGTGTGCACAACAGAAATAGCCTGATAATCTTATTGTTTCCAAAGACGCAGTTCTTCCACTGAGAAAGACCTTCTGCAATGAGCAAAGGAAATGGACCAGAATATCCATGGCATGTCTCAGGAATATGAGAGGCTCATGTCAGATAAATAGACAGATGTATGGGACAGCCAGGTTCCGCTCCTGTGAAATGAAACTAAGAATGGCACCTATTCTGAAATTGTCTTAAAGAAAATAATCACCAGGAAAAGGGATGATATATTACTGACTTAGTTTAAGGAAATAAAAGTTTTGCTATAAGAAAGAAGTGGTGTGCTAAATTCTGACAAATCAAGGAAGGCTTCCAGGCTGTATGTGACAGACTACGATTGCAGATGGCAAACTAGATTGATAAACCCTTGCTCTGATTCACCATAAGTAATCATTTGTATGTTAAGCAATGATGGATGAAATGTGCCACCTGTTAGTAATTTTCTTTAGAAGAATGTGAGGGTGGGGAGAGAAAAAATACCTGCCTGAAAACCCTCCAAGGAAAACAAAATGCCTGGTAGCAAAAAACCCAAAACCAACAAGCAAAACAAACTGTAGCAAGAATATATTGAAATTATTCTATGCTCTTATTCTTCTACAGCTGTTTGCTTACCTTTGACATATCTCTTGAAACATTTTTATTATGACCCAAGCTATCATGGATGTCGAAACACAGTATGAAACAATTGTCTTCTTGCTTGTGTGTAGAACAAACACACTCAGAAAGCACTTTCTTTCTGGCTTCTAGCTGGGATCCAAAGAGCTATTTCGAACATTCTAAAGTGCTTTCTTGTACCCAATTGGATTTTTTACCCCCACCCTAAATATAAAGCCTCTATACCATTTCACAGACTGTTTTTGAAAGCAGTTCAGGCACATGAGTCTAGTTCATAATTGTTTGATTCCTGGTCTCCGATATCAGGCCATATATCTTACAAACTATTAGAAATTCACAAATATAACTTGGGAAGAGATATGCACAGTCAATTAAACATTTCAGTCACTCGTCTACTTTTTAACTAATTTATATATGGAATATAAATAAATAAGTGTACACACACAGGTTATAAGGATTTGAAAGTTTCTTTTTGAGTTGAATAAGGTAATGCTAATTCATTACAAAAAAGGAATCTCTAATGTGTGTGTGTATAATAAACAACTAGGACCAAAAATCATATCAAAGAGGTGTGCTTTCAATATGGAAAAGGATCGATTCATATTTATCCATTAATCAACTAAACAGCCAGTTGATTAGTCTACTAGGCAAACTGATCAAAGGTTGCAGTCTCTGTTGGGTAAACCAGTTTCACTATTGGATGTTTAACATAAAATCTGGTCAGACAGAAAAATCTTCCCCAAAAAGGAAAAAGTGGGGCTTGTTCAGTGATATGAATTAATGTCAGAAAAATAGCCGTCTAGTATAAGCAAACACATGAATCTGGATCAAAATTTACTCAGCCTTCTAAGTAGTATGTAAGAGTGCACACAGACAAATTATCTTCATAGCTCATTGAAAGTGCATATGTTTTGCACACAAAAGATCTACATTTTGATCCTTGGCTTTTCCAGGTACAGCAGGAAAAGTACCTGACTCAAGCTATGGAGAATCATTGCCAGTCAATACTGAAAATACTTGGTTCAATCAACCAATGGTCACTAAAAGGCAGCTTCCTATATTTTGAAAGTTTTCCCATTCAAGAATGTACATGCAATCCTACCTGGGAGTAAGCCCTATTGGGCTTGATCAGGTATATTTCTGAATAAACTTTTTAGTTTTTGACTTGGCCACTCTGCATCATTTTTGTTTGGTGCCAGAAGAAAGCAAGAATAAATAAACAGAATAATAAATGCTTGTCTACAAAGCCATTGCTCTGACTTAGATTTGACCTTAGATTCATGAAGTTTTTAAGTTCAGACTCACTTCTAAAGTGCCTCAAGGTAAAAAACCTTTCAGTTTTAGCAAGGATGAAAGGACCTGTTTCAGACCACGCAGAGTTATCCATAACATTAGAAATTAAAACTTATAAATCAGATACTGTTAAAAATAAGAAGCCTTCAAGTGGAATATCTTTTAAACCCACAAACAGCACCTGTTCCTCACTTTCACAAAGGTAGCTGTTTCTCTGAAGATGATGAAAATCTCATATTGATAAGAAATAACAATCCAATGTTGTCCTTTTATACTGCTGATGTATTTCATCTCCCCACTCTCTAAAATATATCTTCAGAGAGAGTGCATATGGACTATTTAAGATGCACTTTATGGGATGATAAAGCTTGTAAGATATCCATGTCCCTACAACTGAAAAGTGTGAAATCTACATACTAATAGATGGATCTTCATTAAGGTGTTACCCTGCCTTGAAGAAAGGTAAGATTATGCATGCAAACACTGTCACCATAAATATTTAAGAAATACTGCCTATCAATATGAGGCAGAACAGGAGAAGAGAATAATCATACACAGAATTCAGGGTCCTGAAAGCAATACTCTGTTCATGTTATGTTTCCTTTTAAATCCCTTCTTTGTTCTGATGGCACTTAATACCTTACTATGAGAGGCTATCTGTTTGATTATGCTGCTGTATTAGATGCATGCATTGTTATGCATATGACTAACCCATGCCTTGACTTGCTTCTTGGTTATTTAGAGCTTTCATCCCAAATTCAATTGAAAGCCGAAAACATAAACAAATAGTTGCAAATGAATTGGAGGTGTAGTGGAAGGGGGCAACACAGATGAGAGCATTTCTCTAATTTTTTAGAGTAGGAGAAATGACATTAACTATCAGAGTGCCAGGACAACTGACATTTCCCTCTGGGGAAGGAAAATGAATGTGGTGTTAACAAGGCTTTCAAATCTGATTACTCTTTGTGACATATTAGGATAAGTGAAGCCAGAGAAGGAAGAAAATAATCAACCAGAGGTTAGTTATTCTTTTTTAATGTGTTTCCTATTTCACACTATTATCTAAATGATGAGTCTTCATTGCAATCTAATTTTATAATTAAAATGTAATGGATGCATTTTGGCTGGCTGAAGATCTTAAAAGTTTGGTGTGTTTAACAAGTGAAATTTATGGAATCAAAGGGAAGCACTATTAAGGTCAAATGAACTTATTTCCCGGTAACTATACAAATAATTGCAGTCATGTTTCATATTCATAACTGTAAGATTGTGTTAATTATTTGCTTGTTCTTGGTATCTTTTTTTTCATGATGTCTGTGGAGGTTGCCATGACTCCTTCTTGCATCTGAACATTTGCCACTACCACGGTCACTAATTTGACACAGGATATAGACCCTGAAAAAATATAGTCCCAGGTTACCCTGTGCCCTGCCTTCCTCCATATGAAGGGTTTAGATGTGTCTTGACTGCAGCTCTCTGAGCTGAATATAAACAGAGTAACAGAATAGTGGTGATAGTATCACTTGTGGTTGTTGAATGTGATTTGAACAGCAACACGAAACCAGAGTTTCCTCACAAAGTTGTCAGGCATTTGTGAATGTGATTTCTTTATGCTCAACTCCTCTAATAAACAATCAGAAAGGCAGGGAGGCAGAAACCAATCAGCACAGTGCTAGTAACCAAGACATGTCTGAGCACATTTGAGCCTGGTAAACACCGTGTGGGCCATGTACTTAAAATTATTCTGTCTTGCAAAAACAGTTCTCAGTTGTTTCCACAACACTTCCTCCAGTGTGCAGACAAAAAGAAGTGGCCACAATGTGCTGATTTGTCAGAATTTCCAACTTTGTGCTCTTCAGGTGTATTGCACTACAACTTCTAGCATTCAACACCCAGCATAGTTGAAGTCTAACACATCTGATGAGCACCAGTTTTGGGGAAGTTAAAACATTTAATGCCACCTTTCAATAAAGCCTTGCCAGAGCAGTGTATGATAATACAGTTAAAAACATAATTAGGAATTCATGGATAGCAGGTACACATGGGTTTAAAGTGATCTTGTAAAGTGAACAGATTAAGACATCACATTAGGCATCAGATTTCTGGGGAAATCTCTGTATGTAACAAATATACAAAGATAGATTTTGTTCCCCATTTGCTTCTTGACTGTCTTTGTGGCTATCACATGGAATCCAGAAGTAGGCATATACTAAGCTGCCAGAAATGGACTTTTTCATTCCTTCCTTCCCATGACAGTCCCCCATCCCTTCAAAATGCTAGACAGAGGGTTGAAGGACCTTGCTAAATAGTAATACATGTATTCTTTGTGAGCCACCTCGAGGCTTTGTTGCGATGGGGGTGGCATAGAAATGTTTTAAATACATACATACATACATGGGAGAACAATTCCTGAGAATCTGGTAGAACCTTTCTGTCTTCAGACCCTGGATCCAACACATGCTTTTTGTTTTCTCACAATGTAATAATCTGTAAATCTTATATTTAAACCATAGCCACTGTTAAAAAAAAATCCCTTGGAGCCACCATGGTGTTTCTCAGTTTTGAATTTTCCATATGTGGATTTTGGGGAAATAATATGGCCTCAGCTGCAGCTGCCAAGAGATCCCCATGGATGACACCCTGTTGAGAATGCCCCCAAACCTGGAGCCAGTCCTGTAACCATGCATGTCTTGTAATGCCTTCCTTTAGTGAGAGCTTGTTTATAGCATATGATTCCAAGTTTCCTTGTTAAGAATCTGCTGTAGATTTGGGTTATACCAAGTATGAGAGGATAGTTAGAAAATCTTATCAAAAATAAAATCTATATTTCTTAAATTATGTTCTAAACACTAGCTCCACAGTCTGCCTATTTAATGGAGCAAACTGGAATGCAGGCATTCTGGTCTGTAATCACTTCTGTGTACTGATACGATTACAAATTTCAAGTCTTGGATTTTAGACACCATCCACTGGGGAAAGTTTGCAAATGAAGTTTTGTGCATATGATTAACAACCCCTGTTAATTAAATATCTGGCTTGGTCTTGAGTATACAGATTCTGAACACCTGAATGGTGGACAGATAAATATGATTGATGTTAATCAGACCCATTGCAGTGCTCTGAATATGTAATACACTAAGCCAAAAGAGACTGGAGTGTCAACTTGCTGCATGACCTTGTTCCAGCCATTATGCATTCTTTGCTGCTGTGACTCATCTTTACTTGTTTTGAACTGCACTATCATACCCCTTTTTGTATATATGAAGGTGGTATAAGTATGCCTGAGTGAACCCATCTAGTGACCAAGTGAGGAACACAAGTGCCATACTCGAGCAGAGTACAGGCACAAGTGGGAACCATGCTCCAGTAGCCATAGCAGTGCAAACCACTAAGAGACTTTTCTTTTATACCTGTTGTAGGTACGTAGAAACAGGTCAGCACGCGTAGCTGTACATGATGCATCTACATCATTATTCAAAGACTGAAAGCCGTGATCAGTTTATACTGGAGAATCGAATATAAGAAGCTGAAATGCAGCCTTGAAAGGATTGGCATTGGGGGAGAGACATGGGGAGGGGAATATGTGAACAATTTCTGCTGCCGTGCCATTTTCCTGATTGAAATCACCTGCCTACATGCTGTTTGCTCTGGGATATATGTGAAATACTAGATCTTGGATGTGAGTGGAAAACATAGTACTAACAGAATATATAAATATCCACAGGCACCTGTGGCTGCTTTTTGATTTTTAAAATTCAGGAACTCAGTAACAGATTTCCTATACAACAGGTATTTTGACCTCAGATGGATGAATTTATTAGGCAAATATTAATGATAGCCATTCAATTGGTTATTTAAGACTGTTTCTCATATAATGACAGAAAATGAGAAATAAGCATTAACCTTTAGAAAAATAAATGTCACCTTTTGTCTAAAATTTCCCACTTTTTAAAAAATAACCTATATTGAAGTTTATTATATGCAATTCTACTGAATTTGATAAACCAGATGAAGGCTAATTAATTTTCACTTAACATTCTTTCATTAGAATGCCCTACCTTTTCACATATCATCTTTTGAATAGATCACTCTCAACCAAATTAAAAATGCTGAATTTTGTGCATGCAAGTTCTTCTGCCCTCAAAAATCTAGAAAATGCCAGTGGGCAGAGATAGGTTTTAGGAAATAGCTGCAGCTAATGGATCTATCACAGGTCAACTTTTCAAAAGCACTTAATACTGTTAGACCAGCATTAGCTTTTACATCTCTCCAGCCAGAAACTTACTAGGAAACCTTTAGAACAGCCATCATGCATCTTTAAAGATCCAGCATTTCTAGGAAGAAGCATCTGAAAAGTTAAATAAAATGTATTATATGCATGTATAATATTATCTATCTACACCATCTCCTACATTAGATAGTGTGATAGATAACAGACATTCTTAAGTATGCTTTGTGTGTATTATTTTCTGATAGCATGTATTCCTTGTGGCATAGGAGTAGTTTTAGTTGCATAGTATCAGTGTACCTTTCTCCAGATTCATATGGAATGTTCACCTTTACCTTTCAGTTGCTATGAATAGGTAGGACTGGTAAAGTCTGCCTCATTTTGTGCACATGTTTATCACATCTTCTATGATTAGCCTACTCTTAAAGTAGTAATTAACTTAACATTATCATCTAATTTGATTTTTGTTATTACTTTACCATCGTGATTAGGAAATACTATTATTTGGTAGGAGGAAGAACAGGATTATTTCATCCAAGAAGTTATAATTTCAATCAAAACAATAGAACTAGTCCAATAAAAGATAATTCCCTGGCACATTTTTATTTGGCTCTGACACAGAAAATACTCTAGACAATGGAAGTGTGTTATCTTTTACTTGGTGAAAAATAGATTCTGTGGTCTGTGAAGGAGAAATGGATCAAAGTTGCTTTCAAACATCTGCATAATGTTTCAAACAACCAAGATCATTAGAATATGATTCAGATGAAAATATTTCTAAGAATTAGACTGCTAAAATAAATTCTCAGACCTCTTATTTTAGGCAGAGCATAGATCCATTGAATAATCTTTCTGTACTAGCGAGAAATTCCCAGTGCTGAGATGGGTGGAAAATAAAGCACCTGTTCCTTATTTTTCAATGTGCTTTTTCAACTCATTTTAAATTATTTAAAAATTACTCCCACCACTACTTTGCTTAATTTATGGGCTATCCTTCTCTTGCTGTCTATAGACTTATCAAAGAAAAAAGTTCTTTTTGAATTGCCATTTTCCCCTTGATACATGTCTGGCTGCTGCACTCAACAGCCCTTGAAAGACAACCAAAGCCAATTTCAAACTTGCCTGTAGTCAGAAATTAAAGTTGGAAGCTGAGCAGTCTACAGTCAAGTTAAATAAATAAATGCACAGGGATCTCCATATGTGGACATTAGAAACAAACAACTTCAGAATAACCCAACTGCATCAGGGTCACATTTCAGTCTTGAGAGTGAGAACAAGAAAGATTTCTGCGGAAACAGGACACTGAATCAGCAGGTGGCACTCCTCACTTTGCATTATTGCTGAAGAAAGTTCCTCCTCCATAATGGCAGTGAGTGGCTAGCTTGGGTGGGAAGAATATAAACTTTTAAGATCCATAGTTAGCGATTTGGTTGTACTCTCAACTTGGGGAGGAGACAAAAAAAGTTCTCTGTCCTCCCCCAGCCCCATCTCAATCTGTTATCCACAATGACGAATTGCTTGTGTGTCTGCATCAGAAGGCGGCAGTGGTGGTTATGGTTGCATGGGACAGGAGTGGCATAGGTCTTCCATAAAACTACTTAGTTTCTTGTTCCCAAAAAGTAATTAGAATCAGAAGCAGCAGTAAAAATATATGGAAGCAGCAGCAAGTTGAAATGACTCCTGGTGAAAGTGGCAGAAACTAGTGTGGGAGCAGGACTGCTGCTGAATACTTCGAAAAAAGAAATCATGTTTACAGAAGTCTTGCAGAACTATTCTGCTAACAATAAAGAAATTGAAATCAGGGTGGCTTACAAATGCTGAAAACAGCATACAATTGATAAAACAATAAAGCAAATAAAATAGATAACAGTTCTAAGATAATCCAGTGTTGACAAATTTGCCATACTATATATGGACACGAAAGGATTGTGGACTGTGAAAAAAGCTCACAGGAAAAACACTGGTGCATTTGAAGCATGGTGCTGGAGAAGAGTTTTGTGACTATCCAACAGAAAGTTTTGTGAATAACCGACAGAAAGATGAACAAGTGGGTCCTTGAATTTAGAAGGGCTGAATCTGGAAGAGTTGAGCAAGGCTGTCATGGACAGGACATTTTGGAAGGTTTCATTCATAGGGTCTCCATAAGTCAGAGATGATCTGATGGATCATAGCCACAATGAAAGCACACCCATCGCAGGTCTTGCCAAATATTTACAGGCAAATATAATAAAAGCACAGTAGTACTTATTTGTATACTTATCATAATAAACAGATAAAGTGTTATAACATAGGACTTCCCTTTGGATGCCAGGAAGCACTTCCTGACAGGTAGGACCCCGAGAGTGTGGAATGGGCTTCCACGAGAGGTTGTTGAGACCCCATCGGTGCGGGTGTTCAAGGATAGGCTGGACGTCCACGTGGTGGGCATGTCGTGAGCAGAGCTGGCTGGTGCCGGAGGTCAGACTAGATGGCCCGGGAGACCCTTTCTGGCTCGCTCTGTTTTCTATGTTTCTATTAATCTTTTCTACAATATTTTATGCTGAGTGTTTACCCTTCTTGTGTCCAGGACAGATGAGATTCTAGTTATGGTGTAATTGTATTTCTATTTACAAATAAAGACAGCAGAGAGAGTGAATTGCTCACTCAGTGGGTCTATGAACATGCAAAGATTTGTGTCAGTGTCTCATGTTAGTTCCTTAGACCACAGACCATTCAAGTAGTCTGCACTTAACCATAATTAGACCAAAGGTTGTCTAGTACTATGTGGAGCAGAGACTGCATTGGGAAAGTGTATTGTATGCAATCATCAAAGCAAAGAAATATCTTTTCTTTTTGACTTTTTACAGATGTCACCCTTCCTGAACTGACATGTTTTTCTAGTCACTTTATGCTATCTAGTGACAAGATGATGCAAGTAGAAACCTTGTTTCCTCTTAATTGGTTTAGGTGAATGAATGTCTCAATTTAAATATGTTATTGGCATTTGAGATCTTATCTGAATATGCTTGGGGAACCAGAGTAGCTGAGCCTTTTTAGTAAGGCCAGATCTGATGGCATCAGTTCTGAGACAGCTTCTGTGCTGGGAAATCCCTGAACACATGTTGAGCCCCTAGGATGGCTTCATAAAATGATCAGCTACAGTAGAATCTGGGCCTCTATTTGAACAAGTGGAAAAAGTAATTTCTGTGGGGGGAAAATCCTCAGTATAGTGTGCCATATGTTGCAGATAAAATTGTTATATGGTATAAAACATGATGAGATACCATAAACAATTTATTGAAGAAAATTGAACTTGTTTTCCTTATTTGTAACCAATATTTTAACAACTATGGGGCTTTATGTTTGCTTATTTTTAAGTCCTTCACAGTGTTTCCAGCATTGCACTCTGAACCTGATCTTTTTTCAAGCTCTTGCATAAAAGAACTCTAGCTATCTAGCGATAATACTTTCTTAGCAGCAAAATCAATTGAAAGGCCAAAAGTAAGGCTGACAGTTTACTCTGTCTTTAAATAAATGTTGGACTATTTAGAATCAATTAGTACTTGTAAAGACATGTGCAAAACAAATGTGAAGAATTCAAACTCCCAAACTCAATGGTTCAATACAGCAAAATGACAACAAAACTGACAGGAAGCTGATTGGGGTACTCTGGGGAGCAGCTCAATATCCATTTTCACTGAATAGAAGCAACAGGCTGTAGGACTGTGAGTCTGGGCCCATCCCAGATGACATGTGGATCTTTCACTCTTTACCCCATGGTCCTTACATCTGTGGTCGACTAAGGACACAAAGTAACCGAGCATCACTCCAGCCTCCTTCCTCTCTGTCTTAGCATCTCAGCTAGATGGCTGAAAATGCCTATGTAGTTTAACTGCAGAGTGTATCCTCCCCTTCTGCACTGGATGCTCATAAGACTGAGTTGAGAGCCTTAAGGGTGCAATCAATAGGATTTCACCCAAATTGTTCTTAGCTGCCTTGAGCATATACATGAATAAATGAATGAGGCCGATGATTTTTGAAGCAGCATGGATAATTTAAAGTGCTCTGAACATATGCATGTTATATAGCAGGAATAAACAGTTAAGCTGGTGATTAAGCAAATATCACATAACCTGCTATCATGTGACTTCTGGCATTTTAACTTCCCTGAAGGGAGAAAAGATCCCCTAAAGAACTGTGGTATGTTATCTCAGCTTCATTTACTTAAAAATATGTGAACCATGTTCCATAAGAGCTTATGCCATTGTATATGCGTTAGTCTTTAAAGTCCCACTAGACTCTTTGTTGCTTTAACAAACCATTTAGTTATCTTTCTGCATGTCTCCTATTCTCTGTCTAGCAAATATTATTGTACTATATATGAGGAAACTCTGATGTATCCTCCATAGACAGAGTTTAATATTTTCAGTAGCATAACTGGGAGAAGAAATTGTTCACAACAGGAAAGTAATGAAGATGTACTCTTTCTGATCTCTTTTCTCAATTAGTGTTTCTTAACTACTATTAGTACAGAGCTGCAGTCTAAAGCCTGAACTTAAAGTAAATCATGAAAGCATCTCAAGTGCTTCCATCTACTTTAACAATGCTCCATAGAGCACAAAGGATTCTAAAATGTCTTTCATTTGCATGAATCATTGGCACAGAATTAAAAAGAAAAATTAAAGCATATCTTGAAAATATCATTTTGAAGTTCGGCTCTATATCCTGTCTGTGTTTGGTCTCCATAATAATTAAGGCATTGTTGTCATCAACATTGTCACCATTGGTACTGTAATATAAAGACTGCACAATGGCAATGTACAAGAGATTAAGCATTTAAAAGCAATCACCTTACTCCCATACTAAAAACAGAGCAGCAGCAACAAATTTTAAAAAATCAGTGACGAACTCCACAAACAAAGGAAAACCTCACAGAAATCCCACTGAATTGTAGTTGCACTTGCAGTGCAGGTAGTCAATCCAAGAGTTCAATGGACTTACTCCCACTTAAGTCTGAATAGAATTGCAGTTCTAATGTGAAACTGGGAGCAAACATGAAGGCTCTACTTTGGTTATTCTGAGGGAAAGTTAAATGATTCAGGTAAAACACTAAATTCCTTAGGGGAGAGTTTTGAACATCCCTAGAGTTGCTACTGTATTCTGCCTAAAGCAATAGTTGAGATGCATATGGAGAGTCCTACTCAAGAAAAACATCTGAGGAGGTTTCAAAGCAAGTTAAAATATAAAAAATAAAATAAAATGGCTAAGTGTCCCTGGAGACACTCACACAACTCTAGTACCTTACGTGGCAGACATAAAACCTGCAACAATGTATCTTCTTGTTAGCAGAAGTTGGGTGCAAACTTAATGATTCTACCTTGCTTACCTTTATTCAGGTTTTTTTCTTTTCCTTTCTTCCTTAGTCCTGTATTCTTTCCTGGCTCTGTTTCTATCTGTTCACCACCACAGTCACATGACCAACTGTAGGACCCCTGCCAAATAGGGGGAGGCCTTTCTCTTGCACTTCTCTCCTAGCTCCTTGAATATGCCATTGCAATGCTACATGTGGAAGATGACCTCCCCCACCCCCCCAACCATGCAAAACAGAAGGCGGGGCAGAGCAAATCAGCTGTTATCACTGAAGTAACAGCCAACAGGTGTGGGCATAATAGGTTGCAGGTGCACAAACTGGGGCCTGTCCATTAAGAATCCTTCAAGGAAAAATAACCTTTTTTCTGTATGGTTTGCAGTTTTCCCCTTGCAGTGTTCTCCATATTCGTTAGTGATTTCTAGCCCAAACTGAAACTGAGCTTCCATTTGAAATGGCAGCTGCTGTCCTGTGGCTTGATTGATATTTGAATAACAGAATATTGAGGCAGGGAAAGGATGGAAGGTTATTTCAGGTGAAATTCCTTTCTCAGCTTCTCTAACACCAGAGACGTGTACCCTTGATATAAGAACTTGCCCTGTAATTCACGAATATTGTGCAAGTTAATTATACAAATGTTGGCAAATTGTCATAAGGAAATAGCTTCCCTGAAGCAAAGGAACTGAAAGCATGAGTCCCTCTCTTTCTGTTTTTTATTTTTAATGAAATATTCTATACTCTTACCAGCATTTTTTCATTATTCTTCTGATAATCCTGCCTGCTACAAGATTCACAGCCCTCTTTATGTGCTTACTTCAATAATTATACAAAAATATAATACCCCTTCTCAGAAGGTTCTAGAATTTAAAAGGCCTTTGCTCCCCATTTTGCTATCCTGGGTAATATGGCTGGGTATCACACGGAGTGCCAACCTGTTAGCCATGGTTTTTCTGCTCTTCTTTTCTTTGTTCAGATGCATGCACTACATGAAATTCATAGAAATAAGGGTCACTAAATGGTGGATGTTAGGGATCAAAGATGGAACCTAGAGTTGCTTTCAGAGTAGAGATAGTGCCGAAATGAAAAGGAAATGGCTATGTTCACAAGCTTTCCTCATTTCTGTTTCTAATGCATGAATTAGCAAACATTTTGTTCATCTTCTTCACTGTTGGCTTGATAATTGTGCTTATTGCTTGTTTCATGCATGTGGGTGTGTGACCTTATGAACAAGCCTTAAATACATAGCTGATAGCATGCTGGAGACATGGAATTCCAAAGAAACACTTATTTCAAGCACTTCAAAACAAACTGAAGGTCACAGACAACAGCACTAATTATATTTTGTATTGCTTTGGTGGCACTTATTGAACAACATCCTCTTGTTTGGATGTGCCTCCCTAATGTAACTGAAAGTCATTAAACAAATTAGAATGGTGGTATCTTTGGCAGCATTTGTATCCCGTAAGGAATGAGATAGAGGTATCAATATCACTAAATGACGAAGACAAAGGAGGATTGTCATTCCCATCACTTTTTATTACAGGGAGTGCACTGGTCTGGGTCTGTGCACTTTTACATGTTAAAATCCTTTCTTGGATCTATGCGTATATAGACAGAAAAAATAGGTTTCAGTTAAACATTGGGAACAGGGAACAATTTAGCAAAACTTTTAATTCTCATAGTTTGGGGGCGGAGGAAGAAATGTCAGGAAAGCTGTCATTGCATCTGATTCTGAAATGTCTACATTGTAGCTAAAGCTCCCCAAACTTATTCATTCCCAGACTATTCACACACTCCACACAGTATTCTTACAACTGCCATTCATTCTACCTTTTTATTTGACTGTAGATCATGTCTGAACAGTCATGAACTATATCTGATATGGTGCCAGGCATGCACTGTAAGTTGTTTATCTTGCAAGAGCCTATAAAATCTCCCAGAAAGTAAGTCTAACTGCAGTGATATTCTTCACTGGATGGAGGGCACTTTGGAACTCTTCACATACATGTCTAGAAGACTGTTAGGCTGCACATCATATTTGTTCAGAGACTAAAGCCCAATCCAAGTCCTGTCCTCCACACTGTTTCTAGTGCTTCTTAAAGCAGACTTCCCTCTAAGCAGCCAGAAATGAATCCGGTCCTTTCCAGAGCAATTTGGGCTTCAGAAATACAAGAGGGGAGGGCTGTTGACTACTATGTTAGTGGGGATTCTGATCTACTCCAGCTTTTATATGAGCATTTTAGGAGTGATCTATAGTGCTAAACTCCTTCACCAAACCAGGTTCATCATCATGGAGCACCATGGATCAAGGATTTTTCTTTCCCCTAAATGAAAGGAGATGAAACTTAATGACTAACAAGTCCACCCTTTAACCATGGGACACATTTTACCAGGAGGTCTCCAATTACTGCGCTTTGGTAGAACTTACGGTTTCAAAGAAAAGGTTGTGCCCTTAGCTCAATTTCCATATTCTTAGTTGGCTTCAATAAATGAAGAGTTACTAGGTATAGTACTACAGGACAGAACACCCACCCATGACTACTTTTATTCTTATCCCCAATTCTGTGTTCTTCTTTAAGTTCTTACTGTTTACCATCTTACAAGCACCTGCTGAAGCTCAGCTTCTGATCATACAGTCTGCAGTCATGTTCTCCCTTCAGCAGAAAATGTTCCTTCTGTCCCTTCAGGTTTGCAGGGAGAAAGGGCTGGATCGAAGTCTAAACAGCTGCAGCTGTGTTAAAGTTTAATTTCAAGACTATGTATAGGGTTTAACAAGGATTGTCATGAAGAGGGGCAAGACCTAAGATGTAATTACTGTGATGTAGCTAAAAAAGTGAAAAAAAATGGTCTGGTTTTGAGAGACTTGGTAACTTGTTCTTAAAGCACCCTTTCTGAAGAAAATCTCACCTGTTTGTCCTATCAGAAGTCACAGGGAATGTTATGTAAGAACAAGAAACCTAAAACCAGCAAAGCAGAAGACATGCCCTGGTGGCTTATTGCATTTATTGCAAAAGTGACCTGAGGAAAATAACTTGCTAATTTGCTCTGGAATGTTATTTTAAATTAAACAGTGTTAGTCATTGTTGAAAATTACAATTCTTTTTTTATTTTTAATGTCCCTAAAATCCTAGTGTGGACAAGTAATTATTGTCTGAGTATCTGGCTTCAAATAATCAACTAAGCCATACTCTTATATAGTTTAAGTGCTTGTTTCTACTCATGTAAGAGGTCTTGCTGATATGCATAAGTTAAAATATTTGCCTAATCAGCTGTCTGGTTTGCTCAGTTGAGCCTCTTTTGAACAAAGCACCCTTTAAAAAAATGTGGGGGGAGTCCTGCAAGAGGGAAATTCTTGTAAGTTCTTTTTATTATCTATCATCTGTTTCTCAAATATGCTTGGGCATGTGATCCCTGCCACACATTGCCCCCCGCCCTTGTTTAGCTGTATTATATCAATGCTAGGCTTAAAGATCTTCCTTATCATCCTTACAATTATGTCATCTCTCCCTCCCTCTCTTCTTCCCTCCCCCTCTTTGCCTCTCATGGTTGGAATCATCCTTGATCCAACTTGAACTAGAAAGCTTCAGAGCCTTTAGCAGATCTCTGTACAATAGTAAAATTTAATCATTTTACATTAGATGCAGTTGTCAAGTTCACTCTGAAAAGTTAATGCATCTTCAAAATAAAAAGCAGCTGAAAACAGGTTTTACTGTCATCCACTGCACTCTGCTGAGAATCTCAAATGAACCAACAGAAATCAGAGAAGATTACCTCCATCAAAGTTAGCACACTGGGCCCCATGCCCTTGAAAGAGAGTAGATTAATTCCCAGCATTATCAGTCCAGTCAAGAGTCATAACCAGTTTCAGTGATCTTTTGAGTTTGAATGTGTACGGCAAGTAGGTACTCTTTCAAGCAATTGCCTGGAGAACGATGGATTTCAGGCCTCAAACATGGCTGAGTTGATGAGAGCAACAGGAATAATAGCTGACAAGAGCAGAGCTGTGTAACAAAAAGCTTGGAAGGGAGCTGCAGCAGTGCCACTGCCACGGCTGTTAAATGCTATTGTGGGTACCAGGCAAAAGTGTGAATGATATTTGGGGAATGGAATGAAAGAGCGGAGGCAGGGCAGTGGGGGAGAAGGGACTTTCTCAATGGAGTTGCCTAGGCATATTCTGTATGTTCATACTAACAAGGAATCAGAATGATGCATATGACTTCAGTCATCCCCAAACAGTTGAAATTTTGTGCAGGACTCCAGAGTACAGCATGACTAGGGAGTACCCAAGTAGCTTCTCCTAAGCTTCAGCACCCACCATTTAACTCAGTTATCACAGAAAGCCAGCCTTTTTTTAAAAGGGGGGGTGAGGTATCCATGGGGGTAAGCATGTTCTCCATGAAAATATAATCAGGTTGTGCAATAACACAATGGTGTGAAGCAGAGCTGCAGAACCTCAGGACTGAGGGCCAACCCCAGTCTTCTAGCCCACTGGTGGTACCCAGAAGACTACTCTTCTTCTCTACCATTTCCTCCCAAAAAGTGGCTTTTGTACAGTTCCCCACTCTATCTTACCTGACTTCACACACATAAGAGAGCTTCAGCTGTTAATAAATACAGTCTTAAAAGCCAAAATACCCCTCCTAAGGTTGAGAAATGGCCAGTAACAGGTTCAAGGTGCAACATGTTGGCCATTTGTATTTTTGACCTTATTCCTTTTACCATCCAACCCACCCACCAGTGGAATATCCACCAGTGGAATGTGCCCCACAAGAGACACTTTGAAGTAGGATTTGGCCCTTGGAATGAAAGAAGCTTAGCACCCCACTATGCTAAGTGAAATGATCTTTAGTCAGATCCTTGTGTCCTGCAATGTACAGCAGTGCTCACATGGAGATGGCATTCCTGAGCCCCTTGGCAGAGCAGATACGGCTTGATTTTTAGATCCCACCTTATCCTTCCAAGTTTCAACATAGCTTCAAAACTATGAAGTAATTTTGGTAGCTCTGCATGCATTTTTATGAATGACTACCAAGTCAGCATAGTGAACTTGATAAAATTCTTTGGAAAAATATAAATAAAACTTTGTATTGGAGATAGTCTTGTCAAGAATATCCTGCCGATGCTTTTCTTTGTTAAAGGTATCCTGCCCTTCCCCATTAGCCTGACAAAATTCTGCTCACTCATTTTCTCCAGCTCCTTCAAGTCTCTTAACACTTGTGGTAATTAACACTCCTGCTAATTAAATTTACAGTGCTTGGGACCTGTTTGCATAAAGCACTCTTGGTGCTTTATATTGTTATTATATTACCTATGATCCATATATCTCCTGCACTGCAGTAGAAAGGGTTCTGCCTGACACATCTGCACCAAAACTAGAGTGCCAACACAGATGATGACTTTCATATAGTACTGCATTAGTTAACAATATTAGCTTATGGGAAACCACTTTCAGCCTGAGGAATGAAATCCATTTCAGAGAAGCAATATCCAATCCTGCCCCTTAGCTGGAATGAGCTAAAAGGATCTCCTACAACAACCAGCTAGTTGGAACAAATATTTCTGGAATGAAAGAGGTCAGCTGAGCTTGTTGAACCAAGTGCCATTTACCTGTCCTGTTCCAGAAACATTTTTTTCAGCTTGGTTCCCAGGCTGCTGTAGGAAGCACTAGTTCCCATTGCTATTACAAAATAGTAATTTGATCTGTGGAAAAGGCTAAAGCTTCTCTTATTTTCACAGTAGGATTCCAATCTGGATTGCAGATCCTGTGCCCACTCCAGGGTAAAAATGAAAGAAAGTAATCACTACTTGAAATGCCTTTAAAATAATGCCTACTGGCATTCAGTCTTCTATATACAAACTTGAAGTATTGCAGTTTCGAGGTCCTGAAGAAATGTAGTTTTTCCAGCAACAACACCCATTTCCTTATGGTTCTTTTATAGGGTAATACATTTGCCCAAGTGATACAATAAAAATAATAATCACACAATTAGTACACAACCCAATTTGTTATCCAGTTGCCTCCAGTGCTACCTATTGGGAATCCATTTCTCCATAGTACAGTCAATCTCATCACATTTGCTTTGTCCTGACTGTTCAAAATGTTAACAGTGAGAAATGTAATCTGGTTAGCTGTTCGTTCCAAGAGAAAGTTGATAACAGGAAAAGCCTCTCCCATGGAGACGTGCAGCCCTCAGAGTACGGGGGGTGACAGTGTGTATCTGCCCTTCACTTTGTTTCTAAGACTTGAACATGCTGAAATAGAGCAGTGGGATTGTGCATTGCTAATTTTTCACAATGTCTAAGGTCAGATGCATAGCCCAACTTACCTTAACCATGTACTCATATTTTCACCACACTCTAATTGACTGATTCTAAAACAACTTCAAAACATTAACTTTAAATTGGCCACAGAAGCTAACAAAAGAAAGTTTTTCTACAAAACTGGCTGAAGGTGGCAATACCAGTAAGAGGGTAGGTGTGGCGTAATGTGCCAGCTGAAGCCAAAAATATGACATAAGTTTTGAATTGCTGGGGCTGTGGAAGAACATGTGACACTTCCTTACAGTAATTCAGTCCATCGCCCCTTAAATTCTGGCACTGTCTACTCTGACTAGCAGAATTTTACCTAGAGACCATTTCCAGGTTTGTTTCATCAGATTCTTATTTGTTTAATTAATTTTAATGGAAAAGGCCAAGGATTAATCTTGTGACATCAAGCAGGTGGTTCTGCCCTTTCACTTAATTATAACCTGCGGAACCACTGCCTTAAGTGAGTCATGATGGGGAAGAAGTGCCTTCCCCTGGAACAATGGAGCTCTGCTGGCAGGTCAACTCTTCCAGCCCCGGGGGATGCAGTGACTCCTGTTCAATCCACCATGAATATAAATATATTGCTCCCTGCCCAAAGCAGGATATTTTAGGGTGGGCAAATCCATTGGATCTAAAGCTTCTCCTTTTGTCTACGATGCCTCAGGATCAGCCACTTGCCTGAAAGGAAATCTCTTGTGTTGAAGCTAAAGAAGGAATCAAGACAGATGACAAAGGACAGATAGGTCTGCCCTGCTACTTCACCCCACCACCACTTAAGATTGATTTCTAAATCTGTTTGTCATAACGGTGGAAACTAATTATGAGCATGTGAATGTCAATATTTGTAGAGAAAAGGACTGCACATATAAGCAGACAATACCTCAGATTATCCAGCTGCTGCCACCATTTTGGAAAAATACATACGTTTCTCTGCTGCTGTTCCCTTTTCAAAACATTAAGAATTGGGTCTATCGAACTTTTTGCTATCTCAATTATCAAAATGTTTCACTGCTGCAACCTCTGATCAATCATTATCTAGAACAAGATTAACCAAATTAAAATATTTATTAAGGGAATGGAATGTTGTTGCTCTTTTCAAATAATAGGGTGAGATTCCTTAAATGTACTTAAATTAAATATCCTTGGTTACCATTTCTAATAAGATATATTCCCCTTAATAAGATAATAAGCCTTTAATACCTTTTTGCCCAGACTAGATTTCCCTAAACTCCACACCAGTCAATTCTTCACAGGGAAGAATAAACACTCTTCTGCTTAGAGCTCTTAGTGTTTCTTCCAGATTCTAATATGATTCTGTTTCAGGGAATATTTGCTGAAGCTCTCTGTACTTCTATTTCTACCTGAAACCTTCTGGTGCTGAGCTACTAGAAGCTTCACCAGAACTTCATTGCATGGCTTCTTGCTCACCTAAGCAATAAGATATGGTATTCAGAGCTTTTATTTAGGTTACTGCAGATCTGTTTTTCTCCTTTCCCGGCTCTTATCGGCACTGCTCTTTTAGTCAACAACTCTGTCTCTCATTCTCTTCATCTGAACCTAATTATCCCTAACAGGCTCATAAGTGACCTTTTTCAAATCTCTAGCCAGTCATATTTTTTATTAAATTTCTATCTGCCAGTCATGTTTGTTGACCCACATTCTGAGAAAGGTAGCTTCTTTCCCTAGAGATTTTCAAACTCCCCTTCATAGCAACTGTAATGGAGACATCCATACATTTTACATCTATTTTAGTGCACGTTACTTATTTTATGTAATGTTGAGTGGTGCACATTTTTGCAATGTATACATTTTTACAGAACCCATTTCTATACAACTCCCCCCACCCATTGCAACTCCATGAAAACAAGTGGATCTTGGTGGCAAACCCCATTCTGGTTTATGCCTAGTTTCAAGAAATGCAAACTTAGTAACTCCACACTGAAATGCAAGCAATGAATTTCTCATCCATCCTATTCTGTATAACTTTGACATGTATCAGAAGGGATGTCTAAGAGGGAGAGACAGTTTAAGGGAGATGACATTTACTGAGTCATTAATGGTACAGTCTTATGCATGCTTAGACAGAAGGTTTATTGTGGTTACTTTTTTCTGTGTAAACATGCTCAAGATTGTTCCTTTACCCTAAAACATAGGAAAAAAGTGAATTGTATCCCATATAAAATAATGCAAACAACAGCTTGAGCATACCTGTATCTTGGTGGTTTCCTGTGCAGAAGTTTTGATCTTCTCTTCCATAAGATCCTCTAAATGCTTCACATAAAAATAATACTTTACAAGTTGAAACAACTTGAAGCACATCTTAACAGTTAGATGTGTGCTGAATAAAAGGAAAGGAAAAGGTTATTTGAAGGTGACCTACATTTAAAAATGATTTATTAAAGCCTCAAAATATAAAGCATTCTAGGGCATAATTTTCAATTAATTTATTTAAATGATTGGAAGCAGCAGGAGTATTTATCCACTGCCAGACATTCAGTATCTTTAAAAGTAGCTGCAATTAACTTGTTCTTAAGTAGATTTCTTCTAGAAGACACTGTTGCAAGGATAAAATGTGGGGAATTCTTAAGGATACTCTCTCTAACACTTTATTTTGAAAGTTTGGAGCAGATTAGTGCTAGCGGCAAAGATGTAGTTATCTTCTCTATCATGGATAGTGCCAATCAGTCTGATATTTGGGCTTGTTCAATGTATGTTGACAAAGTAAAATATTGAATTCTCAACCATCTGAATCAGCTTTCCACCACAACTTGTGGCATAGGACCTCAATTCATCATGCTGGCTGGGGATGATGAAAGTTGTAGTCCATGACATTTGAAGGTACCAGGAAGCTGACTTAGATCCTTGTAGATCTGGGAAATGCAAATACGTATTTACAGTCCTTTATGTGGCAGTGGGAGGCAATACTGTCCTTATTGTTTTGAAAGCCCCAGGGAGAGTTTCAAGTCTGTTTGGTTATCTAAATATTATTTTCAGTGTGCATAAATGGCAGGAAGATACTTGTTTAAATGACGGTTAATAGTTTTTGGTGGTGGGTGGCTATTAGCTACTCACACTTGAGAGAAATGGATACACACAGGAGACAATAGCTTGGCCATTTATAGCTAAACAACTAAGGAGGCAGAAGTCTGCATTTTGAAGATTAATATGAAGAATGAAGTGGGAAGGAGACTAAATAAGAATGCTGCTGATCTGGGGAAGATAATACATTGAAAATAGTAATACTTCTGAGTGACAGTCTAGTTTCTGATTCTCAGCTTGTGTATATGTTAATAAATAGTGCAGGAACACTTTGACACCTTAGTAGTCTCTTTAAAGGTTTCACTGAAAATGTCCTAATGCTTGGGGAATGAAAACAAAAGGCACAAACATATTATTGATTTCTTGTACTCATACCAGGTCATATGAACCTTCACTATCTAATGTCCTGGAGGTCAGGAAACTATTTTTGCTCTGTAGGCCAAATGATATTAAATATGTGGAAAATGTGTTAGTGGGTTGTTGATTTCACAGTGGGGCTCTGCAAAAAATATGAATGCAGCTATGGAAAACTGTGGATTTGTCTGAAAGACAGATTGGCGACAAGGAATAATTAATTACTTGCACTTTCTGCTTAAGCCTGGAAGCAATTTTGGGTGGACAAAATGGTGAAGATGAAGCTATAGCTGGTTTCTTTATCCAGTTTTCCCAGCATTTGGTCAGAATTTTGAAGCACATGATGCTTTTATTAATGCTTTGCTCTGCTATAGTTTTCAGAAGTATGTTTCTCCCTATCTGGCTTTGGCTAGGACATTGCTTCCACGTTTATATATCTACCTTCATGCTATCCTTTTCTCTTCAATTGGACGAACTGAGATCGTGCTTTTGACATTTGACACTGTATGATAGAACAGAGTAGCCATTCTAGACGGGCAAGTTGAATGGACCGATCTGCCAATCCCGATCTTACCAGAACAGTCAGTTTTTACGACAATCTTACTATGTCTCATTTCCCCACATGCTTCTAATTTTATAGCAATATGTATCTCCACATAGCAATTTGCTATTTTTGTGTACATTTCTCCTATATACACATTGTATTCATTCTTGTACATGTTTAAACATGCACATTTACCCCCAAGTACTTTACATTGCCGAAATGCTGTTTTGTGCAAACTTTTCCAAAATATATGGAATTTATGTGTGCTTTATTTATTTATTTAGGAGACTTCTATGCTGCTCCATTTGCCGAAGCCTCGGGGCGGCTCACATCCATAAATAAAGTTCCTTAAAATGTTATAAATTAATAATATAAATTAAGTTAAGTCACCCTGGCCAAAGAATAAAATGAATAAATACTATTAACAATTAAAATGACATTTGAATAAAAAGGTCTTCGCCTGGCGCCAAAAAACAAATAACAACGGTGCCAGGCGGACCTCTCTGGGGAGAGCATTCCATAGATGGGGCGCCTCCACAGAGAAAGCCCTCCTCCGAGAACTCATCCTCCTAATTTCCTTCACGGAGGGTTCCCAGAGAAGGGCCTCTCCCACAGATCTCAAGGGGCGGGCGGGCATATATGGACGTAAGCGTTCCTTCAGGTAACCAGGACCCAAGCCCCTAATATGCCCAGTCGTGTGTACAGTTCCACTCCAACCCACCCATCTTTAACCAAACTGCAACAACAATTTCAAAAAAATATTGGATTTTGGCTTTGCCTTGACTCACTGAAAGGTTTAGGTGAATCTGTGACTTGAGTAAGTCTAACAAAATTTGTCCTCTCTAGAGCAAATTTAATACCCACATTCTAACTGTATTGCAACCACATAACACATGATCTTGCAGTGGGAATTATTCTCTACCTACATCACTTCCTGTAGAAAACTAGTATTGTGCTGGATCATTGGAAGAGACACACACAAAAGAGTTGATACATTTTGATGGTTTATTTTTTATTATGTATTTTGTATGGTTTAAATACTAAAACAAGCATTCTTCCAGTAAGCCAATGGCATTATTTTAGGTTTTCTTAGGTCAGCTGCCTGTCCTCCAGCTCCAGCTGACACTAATCAGCATATTTTTATCTATCCATACTTAGTGAGATGTATATTTCCCAGCCCATTTATACTTAATTTCCTAGATTAATTATTCCCCTTCAGCTGGAATGGTAGCTATCCAGGAATCAAAAATCTGAGCACATTAACCAATGCAGTGCCATCTCAGCCTGTTCACAATCCTGATGAAAGGCAACACACTTTTGTTTAAAATGAAATGCTAGAAAACATTTAATAGTTCCTTTGTATACTAGTCACTGTAAGTAGCTTCCATAAACCTACCATTATTTCTCCCTCTCCCAGGTTACATGTAATGGCTGCAGTCCTGTATCTTTCCCAGTCTTCCCAGTTACATGGAAAGTGAGAGCTGGGATTGCAAGATCCAAAGGGGCATGTAGCTGGGAAATACTGAACCACCATAGCTGACTTCTTTCAGTCTATGAGATCATTTCAGAATCTGCCTTCAGTGGACAGAGAGACTCAGCTGGTAAGAAGAGCCTTCTGCCTAAATTTCAGAGAAGCACTCTGTACTGTAGCTCTTCTCTCTGTCACATTTTCAGGTGGCTGGAGGGGAAAGTAATGTTGGGTTTGTGCCTTGACCCAGAAGGTTTGAGACGAAAGCCTGTAAACCAAAGAAGGCTTCAGATTTAGTGGCATAATATAGTGCTTGAGTCATGGGGATTTTGGCAGCCATGGGAATGCATCTTTGTCCTATTTCTCAGCTAATTGTGGGTGAAAGGAAGCAGGGATTTCAAAGTGCAAAACTGTCATATCAAACCAGCTGCACTATTCAGTTCTGGGGCAGAGTCCTGAGTTATTACCTGACAAATCCTTCATGGAAATCAAGCACAGGGGGAGAACTACTTAGGAGTGTATCTCAGCAAACAGCATGAGCCCAAGAGAGGAGATCAAAAATGCATTGGTTTGATGTACTTATTGTTATGGGTCAGATTCAAATGCTGGAACAGAGTAATTATTGATAAGCTAAGAAACTACACTTGTTTATGCACAAAACACAAGGCTACCAGGCCTTGCTGGTGTCAACATATTTTAAAGCACGGAACTTTCTCACACCTTCAGCTGTATTTGCTTACCAAACTGTTATTTGAACTTATGGTGATCATTTCCATGGCAGCCTGTTTAACATTGGCAATATGAAAATTCTGAACTGGAATCTATTACTAAACAAGGAATCTCTTACTAAACAGCTGCTTTAGCTGTTATCCTGGATTATGTCCACCATAGACTTACTCTAACTCCAGACGGTGCTTGCCTAGATTTCTGATTGTAAAGGTTCTGCAAGTGAACTTCTCTGCCACCTTGGGACTCTGTTGGTCTAACATTTTTCTGTTGCACCCATTCTGCCTTTATCCTTCATCGGACATGAACCCTTCTCTGTGGAACCTGCCTCTTGGGCTGTTGGTTGCCTTGACACACATGCAGTGGATATTTGGACATGGAAACTATTGTGTGGACTGACGCCTGCCTATGTGTAATCTTCTATTCTCAAACCTGTTGACTGGACCACATCTTGAACTGCTTGAGCTATTGTGACCTATAACCTTGCATTGCATTTTAAACTGCATCAATTTCAACTTGGAAAGTATTGAAATGATCACTGACATGGTTGAAGATACTAGCTTAACTCCTGAACAAAGATCTCCCCTTTATACTAAGAGCTCTAATAAGGAAAGATCTCCGCTGCTCTGGACTCCTTCTATGCTAATTAATCTTTGTATTCCTGGACTACCTTGGTTTGGATTCCTACAATGTAAGATCCTAACAAAGGAACTGCTTCAATAATCAGGAACCTTTATTCCCATACTCATATATTTTTGAGCCCTAGTCAGCTTGGGCTCTTAGGTATATAGATCCTGCATTTGGGATGTCTCTAAACAACCTCATCACTGGACTTAGTCCACCTTGGATCTAGGAATGTGAAATTTTGAAATATGGAACTTCTCTAACAAACCAAGTCTCCACCTTGCGGTAGCTTATTTCTGTGTTCCAGAATCTAAATCATCCTGGAATTCCAGTGGTGACACTTTTTGAATTATGGAAGATAACCTGTCCAGATCTTGTATTGTGAATCTGGATTTCTAACTGTTTTGAACTCTTATTGCTATTCCAAAACTAAACTTCTGACTGTAATTATGCATCCTGCTTCTGTATTGTGCTTTCATTTAAGCAATCTGCCATTAGCTTTCAAGTTAGCTGATGTGAAACTTCTAAGGTTAAATGCTGTTACCTCTCAAGTGTGGTCTTGTGTCACCTAATCTGGACCAATAAAATCAATGTCACCAATTCCCTGTCTTGTTCAACCTTTCCTAAGGTGAGGAAGCTAAGCTGCCCAGACAGCTGAAAGGAAGATTATGCCTGGAAGTCTGCTTATTACCAGCTAACTTTCTATGATGACCCCACAAAAGAGCAGGCTCCCCAAAGTGAGTTTAACTGAGATTAAAGTGATGGGACAGTGAAGAAATGTAAATGATTGGGAGGAAGAGGGTAGAGGCCTTGTTAAACACAAACCAATGAAATGAATAGTTTGAGTCTCAGTTTATATTACAAGATATTACAGAACTAGCCTGCAAGCGAATAAATGACATTTATATTTGGTAATCCAAATATGTTGGGTAGAGCAGTCATGGTTAGATTTTTAATCATCATCATCCTGAAATAATGTGCTTCCTTTATATTTAAGAATGTCCTTATTTACAATTTGAGTTTTTACATTCCTATGTAAGAGACATAAGAGAAACATTTCTGTAATGATTGACACACTTTCAGCATTTAAAAAAAAAACCCTTACTAATATAGCACTGGATAATTCAGCACCACACATGGCATGTACAGTGATGCAGACAGCATGATGAATGTACATGAAGAAAGATTTGGCTAGTGAAATACTTACCACCACCAGTCATTTCAAATATATTGATTTAAAATAAAAACACACAATGGTGGAGCAGAAGAAAAATGCAGAATTGGATTACAGCCCGTTTGTTCTTTCTTATGTGTCGGAGCAGGAAGGTGCAGTAAGTGAAATGAGGCAGCTTCCTTCACTTTCTCTTCGACACATTCTGTATTTCATGTTTTTTCTGTTCCAGAACCTCATCTGCCAAGGTTTTCTTATTGTTGTTCCATTCTAAAGTAGTTCCAACTCTAAAGTAAGCAGCTGCTTTTCCCCATGAAGCAGTTAACATTAATTATTGGCAAGCAAATCTTCAAATTCTCTTTGCCTTATATCCCTCTTTCAATATTATTTAAATATTTTGTCACCTTATATATGTATATGTGAATGCATTGCTTTTTCAGATTAGAAATGAGATTGTATCCAAAAACATGCATGAGATTGCTTGTTAGTGGATACATGGGGAGGAGGCTGGGAGGTTGTTTTGGTATACATCATTAATATCCTACTCTTAGGAACAGCCAAAAATCCAAAATGCCAATTCCACTGGATAAATTTTTATTGTTGGAGCTTACAAATGTAATCTCTCCTTGCCTTCTTGGTTCCTGGCAACTTCTACCTACTACCTGTGAACTATTTTCCCCTTGGAAATTTACAGGAACCTGAACTTTCTCACCTCTGAAAGTCCAGGTTATAGCATCTGTTTCCAGTCTGTTTTTTTGTCTTGTCCATTTCCTACAGTCTCTCTTATCACTTCTTTCCTTCATTCTGGTGTCCTTTCTCCCCCACTCTTCTTTATAACTTCCATCCTTTTCTTGTTCCATCTTTTCTCTTTTACTGGTCTAATTCCCATTTGTGTGTCCCTCGCACATCAAGGTCCCTCTGAGATACACACATAGGCATACACTCAAACTTAGAAAATGATTCCCAGGTGATATCTTCCACCATTGCATAGGATCATCTCTGTTTTGGGGTGAAGTAGCTAGTGATGTGTCATTGCCCAAGGGCTTTGAGTGACTGTGAAGATCCTGGTCTGTCCTATGCTATGGACATACAAAAGCCACCTTATTCCAGAAACCCTTCCAATGTCCTTCTGTTTCCAGTATAGTACAAATAGCCCAGCCTCTTCACAAAAGAATAGCACATCAATAATCTGCCATCAAGAGTGGCACTTTCAGATATCAGAAGAAGAACATTTTGATCTCACAGGACACTCTGCTCATGACCTGAAAGTAATTTTACTTTGACAACAAAAAGCTTCAGAAGCAGGCTCCAGCAGAAAATTGCCAAAGTAGGATTTCTTAGCACAGTTGATTTTAATGTTGCTCTTGATCAGAACTGAGGATTGCTTGATACTACAAAGTACTCAGATTGTGCCACCATTCATTGCTTTTGTGAATGGTTACTGTCTGTAACTTGCAAACCTACTCAGATATCTTGCATTTTGCATTTCATAACCCTTTGGCTCCACTGCTCACATTCTTTTTTTATCCTAGAAACCCTAACATGCACAAAGTTTTGTAACAGTTGAAGACTTTTAGTGGTCATCTTTATCTGTTCTGACATAAGTATAATTTTCTTCTGGGGTACATGGAAGGTGTACATTTGGCTTATTGTCTTGAACCACTCAGACAGCTTCAACTATTGGACAGTATAAAAATACAATAAATAAATACCTTAATATAATCCAAGTAAGGGTGTCTTCCATGTATTTCCCTCCTTTTCAAAAGTAATGTTCATGGGGGGGGGGGTGGAATTGCCAATGAGGGGTAATGACTGTGAGCCGAACTGTAAGCTGAAACTGAATTCAGATGCATTTGGACTTGTCTTCCAAACTGTATTCCAAACAGTACTGGTGGAACAGACAGAACAAACAGAATATGGTCATCTCTGGATTTAAACTCTAGGAGGTTGAGGTGTTAAAGAGGGCGTAGATAATATAAAGTTGTAGTCTCCTGAACAAAAGCACTATGGGTGGCAATACCTGGCTGCAAAACTAATTTAATCCTAGGAATATGTCATTGCACCCTACACCAGAATCCTCAGGGAGATCTTGAGATGAAGTAGAAATCAGGGAGGTCTGAAAAAAATTACATTGATTGGATAAATGTATGTTCCAGTTTTGTCAAAGATGTTACATTTCTAAATGCCCTAATGACTATGCTATACAACTTTTG